>NC_057386.1:95712751-96055349 GCF_019320065.1 Cervus canadensis
CATTTAAAAAATTATTGTAAGGATAACATGAATTACTGTTATAAGTGGCAAGCAGAGTTGCTTTCATATAACCAAGCTCAATATATGGTAGGTATTATTCACAGTTGCTTATCTTAAAATAAAATCCAACATCTATAGATAAATGCTTCTTTTCCTATTCTATGCACCTACTTATTTTCCTAATGCTGTTTTTCTTCTTCCTCACTCCCACCTTCTAGAGCCCACACAAGCATAGTGCTGCCAAGCCTAGAAAATGGAAATAGTTCTGCTACTTTTCCTTTTTCCATTCCTTCTCTAATGTTCTATTTGATGGTGTTTATTAATGTTGACATACTAGCCTATTGAGGTGTTCCTTTTTCATGAATTTGATTTATAGAGTTCCAATAGGTTTGCACAGCAGTCTTTATCTCTAGGAAAATGTTCTGCTTTATTTTGTAGGAGTTCTAGTTCTGACATTTGGTGACATTTTCCCTTACTGTTGACAGTTGGTTTTAGTTTTTTTTCTTTCGACTGTGGACCAGACTGGTGAGGTGTTTCATTTGTTCGATCCAGCCTGTTTTATATCTCATAAAGTCCTACAAAGTTCCCATCGCACAATACATCCTTGTTTATTTTTTATTGGCACTACTTTTTGCTTTAACTTGAATTATTTTATTGTTTACTAGGATATGGGAAGTTGACTTTTCCCCCTAGGCATCAGGCAAACACATTTTTGTTTGTCTGTAAAAAGTTGTCCTCCTTCCATAATCATGCTGTCTGAATTGACTTATTTTTGAAGCACTGTAAAATAAAATATCTTAATTCAAGTAAAGCCTAATATGAACATTATTTTACAACTTGTTCTGTATTTATTTATATGGGTCAGTGTTACCCAATCAAAAAATTTTTGTACAAGCTTGTCTCTCAGTAAATATTCTTTGTCTATCATATGTAATAAACACTACTATTCAAACTTGCTGATAGAAAAAAAAGGCTACATTTTCATAGTATAAGAAATGCATTTTCTATCATTGTTAAAATGAACATGATTAAGGTTAACACTTTCTGGATAGTGGCGGAAATTACAAACTAATTAAATAGCACTTAACCAGGCTGAATTCTCTGCCTCATGACTATTTCCATCACACCTGACTAAGCAAGAGTGACATTTTTTTGTACAATTTTCTGTCATTAAAAACAACAACAAAAATCAGTGTGTAGCATTCTTGCAAAGCTAGATAAGTTTAAAGTACCTGAACCAACTGAACTGAACTGCTGAAGTCAAAACTCCAATATTTTGGCCACCTGATGTGAAGAGCCAACTCACTGGAGAAAACCCTGATGCTTGGAAACACTGAAGGCAGAAGGAAAAGGGGGTGGCAGAGGATGAGATGGTTAGATAGTATCACTGACCCAAAAGACAAGAATTTGAGCAAACTCTGGGAGATAGTGGAGGACGGAGGAGCCTAGCATGCTGCAGCCCACCAGGCTGTAAAGAATCAAACATGACTTCACGACTGAACAACAACAGCAATTTCTTTATTCACAAGACCATCATGCCCTATTGTTGTCTTAAGTTTTAAATATGGGGTGTCTCCAGCTATTTAACCCACAACCAAGATACTGACTTTAGTACTGAACTTGTGCATTGCTAGTCGAGAATCTGTGCGAATTCACATATATAATCATATCCCTATTCATGTACACACACAAACTTCACTTTGATGAATCCTCTTTCTGGTACTTTTTAAACACTGACTTGTTTTCAAGATGTTTGATACAAATTTGATAAATTTTACAAACAGAATTTTCTGCTCTGGCATAGAGATAAATTATTCCTCCATATAAAAATATATTTTAAAAATGCAGAATAAAAGAATATTCTAAATATTTTTGTAGTATGGCTCATTCTCCACAGAATATATTAGAACATAAGGATCAGAGCTGTAAAGAAGAGATGGCTTAATTAAAGTACTATATTCACTGCTCCCTATTTAAAGCATCTCTCAAAGTAAAGGTCAGTGCATATTATAAAAGATGAACAATCATCACACCAGTATTAACTAGCTTTAGGCCCTCTTAAAGAGCAGTGACACATTCTCCCAAGTTCTGCAGAGGAGGTTTTCTGACATTTTGGTTGAATTTATTCATACATATATAACCTTAACAAGATTATCTTTGCTGTTCTCCTGTGACTTTAATTATTTCAACTGGCCAACTCTTTTTTTAGATAAATCACTTTTGCCATAAATTATGATTTGTTTATTTAAGGATATGAATGTTAAATGCCATTTCAAGGGCCAAGCTACATTCTCCTATCTACTGCCCACACCCCTTAACACCATTATTGAGATTCTCTTGACAAAGTTCTCAACTTCTCAACTATTTCATTCCATCTGTCTTGTAGAATTCCAACCTTGGTTGAAATCATGTCGTGCTTATGCTTCTCCAGGGTGACGGAGTCACACCCAAAGCAAACATGTTGCCCAGAGGAACTGCAGGTCTAGTAACTTCTGGTTAGTCACTACCCACAACTGGCTCCCCCATTTGGGCTAGCATAATTCAATTTCCTTGAGCAACCTACTCACTGATTCTCCTCAATCACTACTCTTAACCTTCTTGTCTTTCTTTCAAACTTCTTTATCAGGTGATCCCAGATCCAGGTTAAAGGGATCTGGTCAAAAGGTGCTCAAGTCAACACCAACGAACTAATCAACATGTATTTACCAAGGCTTCTTCTCCTACAGGTCTAATGTATGAATGACTAGTTTTCTAGAGTAGCCAATTCCTTTGACCCTGCCATTGACTCTGTAGCCAATTCCTTTGAGTCAGCCTTAATCAATCCTCTTCTCCCTCCCAGCTACCTGGTTATAGATTTTCTCTTACAGCCTTTGGGTACACATTTGTCTTTTTATACTTGGACTCTACTTTCCAATGTTTGTTGCATATTAAAATTATTTCTTTTCTTAGAAACAGACACTCTCTTGACTCTGTTCTCCCCAGTTCACATTTTTCTCTCATTTATTTAGCAACTTATTTTTATGAAGTTTTGGGAGCACTTTCTGTTTCTACTGCTTATTTCCTACTCAGTCTTCCACTCAATTTAATTTTGCTTCTGTTTTCATCATTCCAGTGAGACTGCACTTGTTATGGTTATTCAGATACTTCTCTGGGAGATTGCTTTCCTTGCTCTTATATTAATTAGTAAAGTTGATTATGGGTCTTCCTTGTGTGAGGCTCACAGAAAGCACTTGACAAACATTAAACACAGTAAGTACCCTACATATGAACCTTCAAATTGCAAACTTTCAGAGATGACAATGTGCATTTGCACATCCAGTCACATAAGCTAGTTCGCATGTCTGGCATACATTATCACATGTGGGTCCTTTACAAGTGGTTCTGCTTTTGTGTACTTTACAGTACTGTCCAGAGTACAGTAGAACAGTATCTTTATTTTAACCCCAGGATGTCTGGAATCAAGCGTAAAAGCAATAACACAGCTGGTACTGCTAAGAAGCACCAAGTGATAACAATGAAAACAAAAGTGAGAATAACTGAAAGAGTGGAGTGAGGTGAAAAGCTGGTAGAGGTCATTCATTCTTATAACATTGAACTCTTTGCTGTGCAACTCAAGGAACTTACTAATAAAGTCCTGATAGAATTGGAGGCCCAGGGAAAGGATGAAGAGAGACAGGAGGAAGAAGAGGTATCTGAAGAACTGAAGAGTTCACTCAATGCCAACTCCTGTGTGCCAGCTGTTGTGCTGTACTGCTCTGCTTTTCAAGGTATTGTAAGATTAAAAACATTCTCTTTATTTTGTGTGTTTGTTTTTATGTATTATTTGTATGAAAATTATTATATACCCAATACAGTACAGTACCATATAACTGATTGCATTAGTTGAGTACCTAGGCAAATTTCATTAGACTTAGTAACAAATTGGATTTAGGAGCATGCTCTTGGAACAGAACTTGTTCATATGTAGGGGATTCACTGTGTTAAAAATAGTAATAGCAAGAATGATCACATTGGGCATGACTTAATATTTTTGTAAGTTTGTATTTTACATGTGTTTTCCCCTATAGGTTTAAGGTTCACTGGGGGAACTTATCAGTCACTAATATTTATACCTATGTCTGACTGCCCTATTGCCATCACAGTACCTTTACAAGGTTTTGCCATGCCAAGTAGAAAGAGTATTAAAGCTATAATTCCATTTCAGCAGACATCAAATGGAAGATGAATGAAATAGATAAATACAAAGCCAAAAAATATAAAAGGAATGGTAAGTATTTAATAAGCCTCAAATTAGGAGTGTAATGTGTTAGTATAAAATAAAACAAGGATGCTTCAAAGCATATCAACAGATTTTACTACTTACAAAGTTAAAATAATGTTAAAATAAGGCAAAAATAATGCTAACACAAATTAATGACCAAATCGCAAGTGGTTAGAATATTACAAAAAGTGAGTTTTTCTAAAATATCTTTGAGAAAAGGGATTGCCTTAGATGCTGCAATCTGATGTATATTCCAGATAGACTTACCCCTGGACCACCAATGGGATTCAGGCATATCTTCACAGATTGGCAGGTATTTGGACTCTCCAAACTCATTTCAATGATGGAAATACATTGAGGGTTTTGATGAAGCAGAGGAGATTGTGTTCATTACACTGGGACAAAATAAATGGAGAACATGGCAAGTCACAGATCTCCAAAATCAGCTCATGGTGGCAATGGGGGGAATAGGTAGAAAGAGCTGCCTATGGTAACTCCTTGTTGGTTATCTATTTCTTTAATTAATTAAATTCTGGCTATGTCTTCGTTTCTGTGTGTGGACTCTCCCTAGCTAAGGTGAGCCGGGACTACTCTTCATTGTGGCACATAGGCTTCTCATTGCAATGATTTCTTTGTTGTGGAGCACAAGCTCTAGGTGCTTGGGCTTCAGCAGCTGTAGCACATTAGCTTCAGTAGTTGCAGCACATGGACTCCGTAGTTGTGGCTTATGGGCTTGGTTGCACCATGGCATGTGGGATCTTCCCCAAGCCAGGATTGAACCCTGCATTGGCAGGTGGATTTTAAACCACTGGACCACCAGATAAGCCCTTGTTATCTATTTTAAATATAACAGTGTGTATTGTCTATCCCAAATTCCCAGTCTACCCCTCATCTCCACTCTTCCCTCCTGGTAACTGTGAATTCATTCTCTAAGTCTGTAAGTCCATATCTGTTTTGTAAATGAATTCATTTGTATCATTTTTTTTATATATCCTGCATATAAACAATATCAAATTATATTTGTCTTACCCTGTTTGACTTACTTCACTTGCTATGATAGTAGGTCCATTCATGTTGCTGCAAATGGCATTATTTCATACTTTTTAACAGCCAAGTAATATTCCATTGTATACATGTGCCACATCTTCTCTATCCTAGTAACCTAAATGAGAAAATAATTTGAAAAATAATAGATTCGTTATATTTATATTGATTCATATATAGAATAGAGTCATGTATATGAATCACTTTACTGTACACCTGAAACTAACACCTTGTTAATCAACTATGCGTGTGTGCATGCTAAGGCCCTTCATTCATGTCTAACTCTTTGTGACCCTATAGACCATAGCCTGCCAGGCTCCCCTGTCCATGAGATTCTCCTTACAAGGATACTGGAGTGGGCTGCCATGCCCTCCTCCAGGGCATCTTTCTGACCCAAGGATCTAACCCACACTTCTTATGTCTCTTGCAGTGGCAGGTGTGTTCTTTACCACTTGAGCTACCTGGGAAGCCCTAATCAACTATACTCCAACATAAAATGTGAAAAAACAAAAAGAAGAGAAATAGCTGCCTTTAGGAAGCATTTGCTAAAACTAGAGAAGAGATATCACTGCTCTAGTTCCAATCACAATGTGCGATATGGTATGAGAAGACCACTAATTTTACATCTGCCTCAAAGAGAATAAATTTGGAGAAATTCAATAACCATTCAATAAGAAGTTGTGCCAATGAAAAGTTGAATGGGAAATGGATAGCATTGCTAAGTGGATGCAGCCAATACCTTTAAAAACCATTGGCACTGAAAGAAGCTGTAGTAGTGAATGACATCAAGGTGACCAGAAGAAGAAAACAGTATATAGGTAAACTTTGCGGTGCGTAAAAAGATAATTCCTCCACATATATCACTGTGTACATGGCAGACGCTTGAAGATGTCTTAAGGTAAATGGAAAAAGAAATAGCTGAGGAGATATAGGAGTAGCAGGTAAGAAATCTCACTAAAATCCTGGTCACTGACACTTTGTATGAAGTAGAGAGAATTATCACTTGCAAATAAACACATACACACATATATGTACAAATTTAGCCTAAAAATTCTACATGAAAACATAAGAAAAAGTTTACAATTAATATAACAAATAGAAGAAAGTGATTAATTTTGTCTCTTGGAATGTTAGGTCAGTTTAATTTTCATTTACATATATTTGGCATATTTCAGCATTTTCATGGTTAAGAATGTATATATACATGTATATAATAGTTATATACTATATAATAATTTACTATATATAATTTTACAGTACATAGAATAATATTAATGAAAATAATGCTAATTATATATTTATTCAGTTTTCTGAGTTTTATTTCTCTTATTGTTGCTAAATACTATAATAAAATTTATTGTATTTTCTTATATTTAAGTCTGAAAAACTGTTTTGCATCAGGAATTGTTATGCTCATGTTCTCTATATTAGTGGTTAGGTGGAAAGTAGGACCTTCTGAACAATGAATAGTGAGAAAAGGCATATTTGTTACTTATTAAAGGAAAAGACTCCAGTTAGGTGTACATATTTAAAGAGGAAAAGTGTAGATAAGTGAATATGAAAAGCAGAAGAGAAAACAGTGAGACCTAAATATTTGGATAATATGATGATTTCCCTACCTGTAAGCTCATATATTTTCTCACAAATTTAGGGTTCAGTTATACGCCTATGAAAAGAAAACCTTAACTCACACAGTGAATTCCCTTCTCAATGAATCTACAGCATAAAATCATGTTGATTTAAAAACATGGCTCAGTATGAAATAGGTTCTATAGATTCACTTAGAACTACCCCAGAACCAAGTAGGAGTTAGTATCCATCTGCTTTAGCAAACAAAGAAAATGATTTGATAGGTGGACAGAGTTCAGAACTTCCGTGTGTGGTTAAAAATATATAATTATAAATATTCAGATATTTCCACAAGTTCACAGACATACATATATAATGTATATGTGTTACACAGATTCTCCCTCTCCAGGTACATATATACTTTCCTTGTTATAAATGTATTGTTTTTATAGAATATAAATATATTTTATATTACATATCTATTTAAGGATGATCTACATATACTTTATATATTATTACTTGAAAACTATGACATACATATTTAAAAACTGAGAGAGAAATCATAGTTATTCAAAGGGCAAAGCTAAGAGTAAGTAAGGTAACCAAAAAAGTAAGGTAACCAAAAGAAATGGGAAAGGGACCATAATGATATTTTGAATGAAATAGACCAGCATTTTTTGTAATTATACTGGCATACTTTATTTTTTCTGTTAATAAAATATAGGATAATTTTAACTGGTCAATTTATAAATACATTCAAGTATATACATTTATGTATTATATATATACATATACACAGACAGTTCAAATTTGAAAAAGGAGTGCATCAGGGTTGTATATTGTCACCCCACTTATTTAACTTATATGCAGAGTACATCAGGCAAAATGCTGGGCTGGATAAATCACAAGCTGGAATCAAGATTGCCAAGAGAAATATCAACAACCTCATATATGCAGATGATACCACTCTAATGGCAGAAAGTGAAGAGGAAATAAAGAGCCTCTAGAAAAGGTGAACAAGGAGAGTGGAAAGCTGGCTTAAAACTCAACATTGAAAAAATGAGGATCATAGCATCTGGTCCCATCCCTGCATGACAAATAGATGGGAAAAAATTGGAAACAGTGACAGATTTTATTTTCTTGGGCTCCAAAATCACTGCTGATGGTGACTGCAGGCATAAAATTAAAAGACACTTGCTCTTTGAAAGAAAAGCTATGACAAACCTAGACAGTGTATTAAAAAACAGAGATATCTCTTTGCTGACAAAGGTCTGTATAGTCAAAACTATGGTTTTTCTAGTAGTCATGTACCAATGTGAGAGTTGGACCATCAAGAACACTGAGTGACAAAGAATTGATGCTTTGAACTGTGGAGTTGGAGAAGATTTTTGATAGTCCCTTGGACAGCAAGGAAATCAAACCAGTCAATCCTAAAGGAAATCAACCCTGAATATTCATTGCAAGGACTGATGCTGAAGGTGAAGCTGAACCTCCAATACTTGGGCCACCTGATGCAAAGAGCCAGTTCATTGGAAAAAAACCCTGATGCTGGGAAATGTTGAAAGCAGGAGAAGAAAGGGGTGACAAAGGATGAGATTTTTGGAATGCATCATTGACTCAATGAACCAGAGTTTGAACAAATCCATGGGTTTCTAAGGGCTTCCCTGATAGCTCAGTTGGTAAAGAATCCACCTGCAATGCAGGAGACCCCAGTTGCATTTCTGGGTCAGGAAAATCCACAGAAGGGATAGGTTACCCACTCCGGTATTGTGGCTCAGCTGGTAAAGAATATGCCTGCAATGCAGGAGACCTGGGTTCCATCCTTGGGTTGAGAAGATCCTCTGGAAAAGGGAGAGGCTAGCCACTGCAGTATTCTGGCCTGGAGAAGTCCATGAACTGTATAGTCCATGGGGTCGTAAAGAATCAGACACAACTGAGTGACTTTCATTTTTACTTTCATTGATTCGTAAAGAGCCAGACACAAATTAGCGACTGAACAACATACATATATATTCATATACACACATATATCAATATCTGTAACATCTTTGTGTGTTTAACTTCTAAAAGATTTTATTTTGAATTTTGCCACTTAAAATGAATCCTACTAAACTTAAAATGAATCCTACTAAAATCTCGCTCTTGGTCAAAGACAAAAGATGTTCTAAGAGATTTCATAAACCACAGAACAAGCCCAAAGTCCAATTTTAAAATGCAAACATTTTTTTTTTCTGTTTTCAAATTGCTTTTAAAAGTCATTAGATTCACATAATTTTGCAATAATTTTATATTCCAAACTTTGAGTGCATTTTTTGATTGGAGGGTAATTGCTTTAGAGTGTTGTGGTGTCTCTGCCATACACCAATAGGAATTTTATATATTATATATATACCCTCTGTCTGGTGCCTCCCCTCCCCACTTTCACCCATCATGGTCATCACAAAGTTCCAGGCTGGGCACCCTGTATAATATAGCAGCTTCCCACTAGGTATGTGTTTTACACATGATAGTGTATATATGTCAATACTATTTTCTCAATTTGTCCTACCTTCTCCTTCCCCATCTGTGTCCACCAGTCTGTTCTCTACATCTGAATCTCCATTTCTTCTCTGTAAATAGGTTCATCAGTACTATTTTTCTAAATCCTATGTATATGCATTAATATATTTGTTTTTCTTTTTCTGACTTACTTCATTCTGTCAAACAGGTTCTAGGTTCATCCGCCCTACTACAACAGGTTAGAATCCACTTCTTTTATGGCAGAGTAACATTCCATTGTATATATTTACCAAAAATTATTTAATTATTCATCTGTTGCTTCCATGTTCTGGCTATTGTAAATAATGCTGCAATGAACATTGGGATTCGAATTGGTTTTCTCAGGGTATATGCCAAGTAGTGGGACTGCTGGGTCATATTGTAGATTTATTCCTAGTTTTTTAAGGAACCTCCATACTGTTATCCACAGTGACTGTATCAATTTACTCTCCCATTAACATTGCAAGAGGGTTCCATTTTTCTCCACATCCTCTCCAATATTCATTGTTTGTAGCTTTTAAGATGATGGCCATTCTGACTGATGTGAAGTGATACATCATTGTAAACTTGATTTTGCATTTCTGTAATTATGAGCAATGTTGAGTATTCTTTCATATATTTATTAGCCATCTGTATGTTTTATTTGAAGAAGTGTCTGTTTAAGTCATCTGCCCATTTTTGACTGGGCTGTTTGTCGCTCTGGTTTTGAGCTGCATGAGCTGCTTATATATTTTGGAGATTAATCATGTCAGTTGTTTCATTTGCAGTTATTTTTTCCCATTCTGAGAATTATCTTTTCATCTTGTTTATTTTTTTGTTTGTTGGTTTGCTATGCAAAACCTTTTAAGTTTAATTAGGTCCATTTGTTTATTTTGTTTTTCACTTTCATAACTCTAGGAGGTTGGGTCAAAGATCTTGTGATTTATGTCAAAGACAGTACTGACTATGTTTCCCTCTAGAGCTTTATATTTTCTAGGCTTACACTTAAGTCTTTAATCCATTTTTATTTTATTATTGTGTATGGTGTTAGAAGTACTCTAGTTTCATTCTTTTAGGTGTAGCTGTCCAGTTTTCCCAGCACCATTTATCTAAGAGGCTATCTTTTCTCCATTTTACATTATTGCCTCCTCTGTCAAAGATAAGGTGTCTATAGGTGTGTAGGTTTATCTCTGAGTTTCCTACCTTGTTTCAATTGTCCATACTTCTTTTGTGCCAGTACCATGCTGTCAGTGACTATAGCTTTGTAGTATAGTCTGAAGTTAGGAAAGCTGAGTCCTCCACGTCTGTATTTCTTCCTTAAGATTGCCTTGACTTTTTGGTGTCTTTTGTGTTTCCATACTAATTGTTAATTTTTTTTCTATTTTTTTGAAAAGTACAATTGGTAATTTGATAGGGGTTGCATTGAATCTATAGATTGCTTTGGGAAGTATAGTTATTTTCATAATATTGATTCTTCCAATCCAACAACATGGTGTGTATCTCCATCTAATCGTGTCCTCTTTGATTTCTTTCATTGGTGTCTTATAGTTTTCTACATACATGTCTTTTGTCTCATTAGGTATGTTTCTTACTAAGCATTTTATTCTTTTTGATGCAATGGTGAATGGTATTGTTCCTTAATTTCTTTTTTTGATTTTTCATTGCTAGTGTATAGAAATGCAAGGTATTTCTGTGTATTACTTTATGTCTTGTGACAGTGCCATATTCCTTGATTAACTCTAGTAATTGTCTGGTGGCATCTTTAGGGTTTTTCTATGTATAGTATCATGTTATTGGCAAATGGTAAGAATTGTATTTCTTTTTGTTTTTTTTTTTTTCTCCCAGTCTGGATTCCTTTTATTTCTTTTTCTATTTGGATTGCTATTTGGTTTGCTGTGGCTAGGCCTTCCAAAGCTATGTTGAATAATGGTGACAAGAGTAAACACATCCTTATTTTGTTCCTGATCTTAGAGGAACTACTGTTTTTCACCATTGAGGAAAAAAAAATGTTTCCTGTGGGTTTGTTGTATATGGCCTTTATTATTTTGAGATAGGTTCATACTATATCTGCTTTCTGGAGAGTAGACATAAATAGGTGTTGAATTTTATCATAAATAGGTATTGAATTTTGTTGAAACTTTCTCTGCATCTATTGCAAAGATCATATTTTTTCCCTCATATTTTGTCAATATCGTGTATCTCATTGATTGATTTGCATATACTGAGGAATCTTTGCATCCCTGGGATAAATTCCAGTTGATCATAGTGTATGTTCCATTTATTGTGTTCCCCTCTGGGATTCCAAAGCTCCCCCTCCTTGCTGTCACCTGTGAGGGATTTCTGAGCATGCAGAAATGTGCCCTCCTTCACAGCTCCCTCCCAGAGGCACAGATCCCTGTCCCAAACCCTTTGTCTTTTTCTTTTTTTTCTTATATCTTTTGCCATACCTCATTCTGTGGAGATTAGCTTGCCTTTTGGGAAGTCCGGAAGCTTCTGCCACCGTTTAGAAGATGTTCTTTAAGGGTTGTTCCACACACAGAAGTACTTTTGATGTATTTGTGGGGAGAAAGATGGTTTCCTTGTCTTACTCCATCATCTTTAAAGTCCTTCTGAGTGGTTTTCTTTCTTTTTTTTTTTTAATTACAAAAGTTTATCCACATTGCCAATATGTTACCTTTGTATTAGGTTCTTATTTCTTATAGAAGTCTGTAGATTCTTTGCCACCCAATTGTATTTCCTAAATTTTATGTTTAGGAGTTAGTAAGTTGCTGAAAAACCATGTGGTATTCAACTATAATCAGCTATATAATAGAGAATACATAGATTCCCCACAGTAAGAATGACTCCAATCATAGTGGATATTGTTTTTTAATGAAATTGTATAATTGTTGTCTAAGTACTTTCAGAAGTATGCACTAGGCAATTGATGATTTCATATTTTTTAAATTTATGCCTATCAAAAAGCAATATGTATTCTAGCATGAAAAGAGACTCTAAAATTTAAATCTTGACATAGTTATCACATTAATAAAGCTCTAAAGCAATGTGTATTAATGGTATGCTCCTCAAGCAAATAAAAACAAAAATAAACAGGTGGGACATATTAAAACTTAAAATCTTTTGCACAGCAAAGAAACTATAAACAAATTGAAATGACAGCCCTCAAATGGAAGGAAATAATTGCAAAGAAAGCAACTGACAAAGGATTAATCTCTAAAATACATAAGCAGCTCATATAGCTATTTATCACATAAACAAAGAACCCAAAATAAATGAGCAGAAGACTTAAACACACATTTATCCAAATCTATACAGATGAGCAATAAAAAAGATGATTAATATTGTTCATTATTAGAGAAATGTAAATCAAAACTACAATGAGGTATCACCTCACACCAGTCAGAATGGCTATCATTAAAAAATCTACAAACAATAAGTGCTGGAGAGTATGTGGAGGAAACGGAACACTCTTGCACTGTTGGTTGAAATGTAAACTGATACAGCCATTATGGAAAACACTATGAAGATTCCTTAAAAAAACTAGGACTAAATCTACCATATGACCTAGCAATCCTACTACTGGGCATATACCCTGAAAACAAAAAACACAATTCTAAAAGACACATGTATCCCAGTGTTCATCGCAGCACTATTCACAATAGCCAGAACATGGAAACACCTAGATGTCCATCAATAAATGAATAGATAAAGAATTCTTGGTAAATTATATAAAATGGAATATTAGCCATAAAAAGAAATAAATTTGTCAGTTATAGTGAGGTGGATGAACCTAGATCCTGTTAGACACAGTAAAGTAAGTCAAAAAGAGAAAAATATTGCATATTTATACACACACACACACACACACACATACATGGATTCTAGAAAAGTTGTACTAATGAACCCAGTAGAGAACAGACTTGTGGACACAGCAGGGGAAAGTGCAGGTGCGATGAATTGAGAAAGTAGCATTGACATATATACTCTACCATGTATAAAATAGATAGTTATTGGGAAAGTGAAAGAAAGAAAGTGAAGTCTCTCAGTCGTGTCTGACTCTTTGCAGCCCCATGGACTGTAGGCTATCAGGCTTTGCCGTCAATGGGATTTTCCAGGAGGAGTGGGTTGCCATTTCCTTCTCCAGGGGATCTTCCCAACCCAGGGATCGAACCCAGGTCTTCCTCATTGTAGGCAGACGCTTTACCCTCTGAGCCACCAGGGAAGCCCAGTTATTGGGAAGTTGGTATAAAATCAAGGAGCCCAGCCTGGCACTCTGTGATGACCTAGAGGTGGAATAAGGGGAGTAGAGGGAGGCTGAGGAGTAAAAGGGATATAAAATTATGACTGATTCACATTTTTGTACAAGCAGGAAGCAACACATCATTTTAGAGCAAATTTCTACCAAAAAAAAAAAAAGAATAAGCTTTATATCACTTGAATGATTCACTAAATTAAGCAAATACAACTTAAAGCTAAATATATATTCTCTAATAATTTACAGAAAAGTTTTTCAGAACCTCCACTTTGTAAATGTGCTGTGTTCTCTGGTTCATTCTACATAGAGAATCAGGATTATAGATTCCATGGCCTGTAACAAGACTTGTACACCATATCCTCTGAAAACTAGAGATGTTTTTCCAAAGAGACTTCATAAAAGATGCTATTTAATAGAGTGAATCATATAAAATGAGAAATCATACAAAATTACTCACATTTGCAAATGCTCCTGTATTAAACAAAAACACTGAATGCTACTGAAGTTTTAAATAACGCCTTTACTCTTTTTTTTTTTAACTAATTTGTTATACATAGAAAAAAAAAAAAACATGAAAAGACAGCTGCATAAAAATTAGCTTCATTTTGTTAAAGCAACTGTCAACCTGAAAATCACATTTCAACTTCAAGATCATCTTCCCTGATTTCAGTTTTTGAAAATGTTCTGAAATGAAGCTTTATGATTACCATTTTATAGTGATTAGATACTGGTAATCCTTTTATTTGTGCAGATTTGGGCAGGTCCCTTGTGCTCCTCATTTTTATTAAACATAAGATTTAATGAAGCTCATGCAGTATTTCTGGGTAATTATTACTTACAATCTGAAGTGAATTTTAGTTCCAATCCATTTATATTTATGTGCTGAAACTAAATGATTAATGTGAATTTTTCCACATTTTTAGATTTAGTTTTTCAAAGTAATGAAACTATAAATTGTAAGTTCTTATATCTTACTTAATTAATTAAGTAATTGAGAACAAGCTTATAATGTAGACAGAATGACTTTCCAAATTTAAATTAATTAGCTCTTAAGCCACACTAGTATATTTAAAGCAAAAGATTTTACTGGTGTTCAAAACATAAAAACAAATTTGAAAAAAAATAGACAATTTATAACATTTTTGTATTTCTCCAAAATTAGTATTATAATATTTTTATCCCATTCATTTCCTTATATATGTATTTCAATCTATGCAATACTATTTTAAAAAAAGATTTATTCAGTGCTTATTGGTTATCTTACAAACATGGTTGATAATTCTAAACTTCACTTAGTCTGCTATTGTAACTATACTGATCATAACCACACTGAAAAATCATTTTCCATATGTTAGAAACAGCCATAGACTTATTCAAGTACTTATTAAAGCTTCTAATTGTTATTCAACTGAGAAAACATCTATAATTACTTTATCAAATTATTATTATTTCTAATATATAGGTTATTAATAAAACAAATATGTTTATAAATATTATGGTGGTAGCAATAATAGAAGCAATTAAACATAAGAAATACATTGACATGAATCAGCCATTGGATTTCTTATGTTAAATTGCTTCTATTATCACTGCTACCACCATAATATTTATAAACATAAAAGTAATTAGCCTCCAACTAATAAAAATAAATGGAAAAAAATAAAAAAAATAAAAATTCTTAAAACTAAAAAAAAAATAATAAATAACTTCTATTTCAAAATAGACTTTTTTATTTTATTTTTAAATTATTTTTTAGCTCTACCTACTTCATAGGATTTTGTGAGACCAAAATGAATACATTTCAAGAAAGTGTATGTAATAGGGCCTGGCTCACTGTGAGTGCTCAATAAATGTTAGCAATCAGGGGAATCAATCTCTCTGAATATACACACAGGACAACTGTTCTCCCCACTGTATTGTGGAACTCTTTGAATGCATAAACTGCTGTTGGCATTAGAAGCACATACAGGTTACAAATGTAACCTGTATTTTTAAATTTATTTTTAATGTATTTTTAAATATTTATTTATTTTTTGACCACGTCACATAGCATGCAGGATCTTAGTCCCCTGACCAGGGTCTGAAATTGTGTTCCCTGTATTGGAAGCTCAGAGTCTTAACCACCGCAGCTCCAGGAAGGTCCCAGCTTCATTTTCTTAGAACAGTTTTACATTCATAGCAAAACTGAGTCAAGTACACAGAGATGCCATATTCCCCCAACCTCCATACATACATGCCCTCCCCATTATCAATGTTCCCTATCAGAGTGGCACATGTGTAACAACTGATGAGCCTAGACTGACACATCGTTATCACCCAAAATCCACAGCTAAGTGAGTGATCACTCTTCAATTCAGTTCAGTCGTTCAGTTGTATCAGACTCTTTGTGACCTCATGGGCTGCAGCACGCCAGGCCTCCATCACCTCCATCACAGGAGTCCATCACCAACTCCCGGAGTTTACCCAAACTCATGTCCATTGAGTCGGTGATGCCATCCAACCATCTCATCCTTTGTTGTCCCCTTCTTCTCCTGTCTTCAGTCTTTCCCAGCATCAGAGTCTTTTCAAATGAGTCAGCTCTTCGCATCAGATAGCCAAAGTATCGAAGTTTCAGCTTCAGCATCAGTCCTTCCAATGAACACTCAGAACTGATCTCCTATAGGATGGACTGGTTGGATCTCCTTGTTCTCCAAGGGACTCTCAAGAGTCTTCTCCAACATCACAGTTCAAAAACATCAATTCTTCAGCCCTCAGCTTTCTTTATAGTCCAACTCTCACATCCATGCATGACTACTGGGAAAACCAAAGCCTTGACTAGACAGACCTATGTTGGCAAAGTAACACATTCTATGGGTTTGAACAAATGTGTAATAATATGGGTCTACCACCATGATATTATACATATACATACATACATCACAGTTTCACTGCCCTGAAAATTCTTTGTGCTTTGACTATTTAGTCTTCCTGATCCCAACCTGGCAAGCCTTCATCTTTTTAATATTTCCATACTGTTGCTTTATCCAAAATATCATATAGTTGGAATCATACAGTGTATAGCCTATTTGGATTAGCTTCTTTCACTTAGCAATAACATGCACTTAAGTTTCATCCATATGTTTGCATGACTCATTTTGATTTCACCTTGATTAATATTCCATTGTCTGGATGCCTCATAGTTTATTTATCCATTTACCTACTGAAGGACATCTTGGTTGCTTCCAAGTTTTGGCCATTATAAATAAAGCTAATCTAAGCCTCTGTATAGCTTTTTGCATGGACATAAAGTTTTTAACTACACTGGGTAATTATCAATTATGTGATGGCTGGACTATATGGCAAACATATGCTTATATTTGAAAACAATTGCCAAACCGTCATCTGTAGCGGCTGTACCAGTTTGCATTTCCACCAACAGAAAATGAGAATTCCTGTTGCTACACTTTATTGCCAATGTTTGGTGTTGTCATTATTTTAGATTTTGTCCCTTTTAATAAGTACATAGTGATATCTCAGTGATGTTTAATTTGCAATTCTTTAATGATATTTGATATTGAGAATTTTTTTCACAAGCTTATCTGTCATATTTAAACCTTCTTTGGTGAAGTTTCTGTTCAGATATTTGATCATTTTTTAATCAGGTAGTTTGCATTCTTACTTTTGAGTTTTAAGAATTCTTTTTGTGTTTTGGATAACAGTCCTTTAGCAAATGTGCTGCTTACAAATATTTTCACCCAATCTATGGTGTCTTCATTCTGTTAAGCTTACATTTGTTAAAAGTATAAGTTCTCTATGCAGTCTAAAATACATTTATTCTTCCTAAAATATTAAATATAAAATTTCTTGATGTTAATATACTTCCTAATATAAAAATATGGAAACAAATGCATGTTTCAGAACTGGCTGTACTTTTTAAAATTTGATTTTGAGATAATTTCACTTATGAAAAATTGCAAAAATGAGAGTAATGAAAGAAGACTTACATTCTCTACACAGATTAAGCTAATATTTCCTTTTCTTTATCATTTGTACACATTCACTCTTTACACACACACAGCTTTTCTGGAACATTTGAGGGTAAGTTATTTACAATATGATTCTTTAGCTATAAAAAACTCATGAGACTTTCTAAAGAATAAGGATATTATTTTACACCAGTTCAGTTCAGTCGCTCAGTCGTATCCCACTCTGCGACTCCATGGACTGCAGCATGCCAGGCTTCCCTGTCCATCACTAACTCCTGAAACTTGCTCAAACTCATGTCCATTGAGTCAGTGATACCATCCAACCATCTTATACTCTGTCATCCCTTTCTTCTCCTGCCTTCAATCTTTCCCAGCATCAGATTCTTTTCCAGTGAGTCTGTTTTTCACATCAGGTGGCCAAAGTGTTGGAGCTTTAGCTTCAACATCAGTCCATCCAATGAATATTCAGGATTGATTTCCTTTAGGATTGACTGGTTGAATCTTCCTGGAGTCCAAGTGACTCTCAAGAGTCTTCTCCAACACCACAGTTCAAAAGCATCCATTCTTTGTCATCCAGCTTTCTTTATAGTCCAACACTCACATCCATACATGAGTACTGGAGAAACCATAGCTTTGACTAGACAGAGCTTTGTTGGCAAAGTAATGTCTCTGCTTTTTAAAATGCTGTCTAGGTTTTTCATAGCTTTTCTTCCAAGGAACAAGTGTCTTTTAATTTCATGGCTGCAGTCACCATCTGCAGTGATTTTGGAGCCCAAGAAAATAGGCTGTCACTGTTTCCATTGTTTCCCCATCTATTTGCCATGAAGTGATGGGCCCGGGTGCCATGACCTTAGTTTTTTGAATGTTGAGCTTTAAGCCAACTTTTTCACTTTCCTCTTTCACTTTCACCAAGAGGCTTTATAGTTCTTCTATTATTTTACATAACCATAGTATAATTACCAACCCCAGTACACTTAACATCGATGTGTCATTTTTATGTAATTACTCTCCATATTCTAATTTGGTCAGTTTACACAATAATGTCATTCACAGTATTCTTTTTATTTCTTCAGTATAAAATACAGTCTAGGGCCAGGTACTGCATCTGAGAAAAAATAACAACTTAAAATGTACCTATATTATGCTTCCTTTCATTTTATTTTTATTTTAATTAGAATTTTTATATTGATAGAGTTTAGATAAGAATAGATTCAGATGCAGCTACTAGAATAATAGGGTCCATTTACCCAGTTCAGTTTCCCCAGGGCTAACATCTTGTAAAAACATAGTTCAAGATGGGACAAAACAGAATTTTTGAAAACTCAACAACTTTCTCCAAAGAACATGTTAGTAGATCTGTGATCCTGAAATTTCACAAACCTCAAGGAGTTTCTCTATGGGTAGAAGAGTCTTTTCATACAAAGCTGGGTTAGTCAGATTTATCCAGGTGTTTCTATCCTCCTCATTATTAAAAAAACAAATAAATAAATCAAACAAGAACATTGGGTTAAAAGAATATGATTGTGAATTTTCTTACTTTCATTGGTAGTAAGAGAGTGTAGATGAGTAACTTTTGCACTTAAAAAAGCAAAGCACATGTCTTCAAATCCTGGCTCTTCCATTTAATACTTGTGTCACCTTCAGCAAGCTACTCAGTTAAGCACTTTGTAATTCAGGTTTCTCACTGGCACATAAAGAAAATAATTTTTCCATCTCAGGAAATTTTTGTGAGAAGTTATAAAGTTAATGATGAAATTTCATTATAATCATGTTTGTGGTATAGCTAGAGCTCCAAATATAACTTTTAAAAATCATAACTATAACTCTTTTTAATCTACTTTGTAAATTAAATTATAAATTATTTTAAATATTTATAAAAATTCCATATACCCTCCATATACCCAGGCAAGGTAAAGCTTATTAAAATACATAATGTTAAGACAGTAACACTATTACTATCATATCCACAAAACTTTTTAAGTAAAATTGAGAAATATTTTAAAAGCATTTAGACATCTTAGGTGACTGACTTAATTTGATCTGGAGGTTTATTCTAAGTTTCAGAGTTAATTACATATCCTTCACTTCTTTACAAAACAGATGGATATAGTGTTTCTATTAAGAGACACTTAAAGGTATTATTGGGCTTAAGGCTGAGTGCTGAAGAGTTGATGCTTTCAAATTGTGGTACTGGAGGTCTCATGACAGTCCCTTGGACAGCAAAGATCAAACCAGTTAACCCTAAAGGAAATCAACCCTGAATATTCTTTGAGAGAACTGATGGTGAAGATGAATCTCCAATACTTTGGCCACATGATGTGAAAAGCCAACTCATTGAAAAAACAAAAAACAAAAAACCCTGATGCTGGGAAAGACTGAAGACAAGAGGAGAAGGGGGTGACAGAGAATGAGATTGTTGGATGGCTTGACCAACTCATTGGACATGAGCTTGAGCAAACTCCAGGGGATAGTGAAGGACAGGGAAGCCTGGCATGCTGCAGCCCTTGGGGTCACAGAGTTGGACATGACATTACACCTGAACAACAACAATAAAAGTACTGTTTTTGCTAACAGCTGAGCCTCCCTACAACTAGAATAGATTCCTTCAAGTTTATGATGCAATTAGCTATGTTCCATTCATATAATAGAATTTCACTTGAGAATAAAGAGGCAGAATGGCAAAGAGGGAAACAGTTCATTAGCGTAGGACACTTATAAGAGATACAAGCTGGCAGGCAAGAGGGCTCTGCCCAGAGATATGGGTGGGAAAAGAAAGAAGACCACCTTTTTCCTCTTTCCTTCATTCTTTTTTTTTAATAGCTATTTCTTTTTAAATTATATATTTGGAGAGTGTGTGTGTGTGTGTGTGTGTGTGTGTGTGTGTGTGTGTGTATAGGCTTCCTGATGGCTCAGCAGTTAAGAATTCTCCCGCAATGCAAAAGCCACAGGAGATGTGGGTTTGATCTCTGGGTTGGGAAGATCCCCTGGATCTTCCTTCTCTCCTGGAGGAGAGAATGGCAGCCAACTCCAGTATTCTAGCCCGGAGAATCTCATGGACAGAGGAACCTAGTGGGCTACAGTCTACAGGATCACAAACAGTCAGACATGACTGAAGCAACTTAGCATTCATGCGCACACACACACACACATATTTTTCTTACTTGAAGTACTGTTGATTTATAATATTATATTAGTTTCAGTTGTATAACAGTGATTCAGTGCTTTTAAAATTATATGACATTAAATGTTACTGCAAAATAATGTGTATGATTTCCTATGCTATACAAACTGTTCTTGTGGCTTATCTATCTTATACATGGCTTTTATTTCAATCCCGTATACTTTTCTTTATCGTCCCTTCATTCCTTCTCCATGTTGGTTAATCCTTGTTTGTTTTCTATATCTGTTAGTCAGTTTCTGTTTTTATGTTTAAACTTTTTATTTTGTCTTGTGGTATAGCTAATTAATAATGTTGTCTCTGGTGAACAGTGAAGGGACTGAGCCATTCATACATATATTCATCTCCCCCTAAATTCGCCTCCTGTGCAATAGACATCAATATTCCATCATCAGTCCCTCCTCCACATTAGGCAGGGGAGTGTTCTTGTGTCTACATGGTTAAAACAAGACTATCATGGCACTATGGAAATGAGCAAAAAGGTGGTAACATAAACTAAAATATGATAAGTCATCTCTGGTTTCAAAGTAATGTCACCGTTCCCCTACATTTCTGCTCTCAGTACATGCAAAAAAAGTCCTCTCTCAATGATCATTGACTTATTGGTTAGAATGGGAAGGATGTGGGTCTCATGTCACAATTGTTTTATTGCTTTGGGGCATATCTCATGCTTCTGTTGCATGGTTTTATTGCCAAGGAAGCTTGGTTTTGTTATTATGCAAGCCTGCTTCCTTGAATGATCATTTACTAACAAGAGTCTCTCATATTTTTCTACCTACTTGAAATCTTTAGTAGGGTAATTTAATCATCTATTTTCCCCTTTACTTTGTCCTTACCAACTATACTTTATCTAAAATTCTAGTCCTTTTTTAAAGGACTTTTTAAAAATTCCACTCCAACTTTATGTAATCCAATTCTTCTATGGCCATTTCTTAGAGTGAATGATTAAAAATCATAAGAAAAATGACAATAATAGGATAATCATGAATAGTATTTAATACTTTTGAGTGTTGTTGTTGTTGTTTCATCACTAAGTCATGTATGACTATTTGTGACCTTATGGACTACAGCATACCAGCATGCCCAAACTCAATGTTCATTGAGTCAGTGATGCCATCCAACCGTCTCATCCTTTGCTGCCCCCTTCTCTTGCTCAATCTTTCTTAGCATCAGCATCTTTTAATGAGTTGATTCGTTTGAACCAGGTGGCCAAAGTATTGGAACTTCAGCTTCAGCATTAGTCCTTTTAATGAATACCCAAGGTTGATTTCCTAAAGGACTGATGTTGCAATCCAAGGGACTCTCAAGATTCTTCTTCAGCATCACAATGTGAAAGCATCAATTATTTGGTGTTCAACCTTCTTGATGGTCCAACCCTCACATCCATACATGACTACTGTAAAAACCCCATAACTTTGACTATAGGGACCTTTGTTGGCGAAGTGATGTCTCTGCTTTTTAATATGCTATCTAGGTTTGTCATAGCTTTTCTTCCAAGCAGCAAGGTCTTATAATTTCATGGCTGTAGTCACTGTCCACAGTGATTATGGATCCCAAGAAAATAAAATCTGTCAGTGTTTCCACTTTCCCCCCTTCTATTTGCCATAAAATGATGGAACCAGATGCTATGATCTTCATTTTTGAATGTTGAGTTTCAAGCCAGCTTTTTCACTCTCCTCTTTCACTCTTACTAAGAAGCTCTTTAGTTCCTCTTCACTATCTGCCCCTAGAGTGGTATCATCTGCATATCTGAGGTTGTTGATATTTCTCCTGGTATTCTTGATTTCAGCTTGTGGGTCATTCAAGCCAGCATTTTGCATGATGTGTTCTGCAAAGAAGCTAAGCAGGGTGACAATATACAGACTAGACATACTCCTTCCCATTACTGAACCAGAGCATTGCTCTATATCTGGTTCTATCTGTTGCTTCTTGTCCAACTTACAGATTTCTCAGAAGACAGGTAATGTAGTCTGGTATTCCCATCTCTATAAATTTTCCACAGTTTGTGATCCACACAGTCAACAGCTTTTGGGTACTCAGTGAAGAAGTAGATTTTTTTTTCTGGAATTATCTTCTTTTTCTCTGATCCAACTAATGTTGGTAATTTGATCTCTTGTTCCTCTGCCTTTTCTAAAAGCAGCTTGTACATCTGGAAGTTCTCAGTTCACATACTGCTGAAGTCTGTCTTGAAGGGTTTGAGCATTACCTTGCTAGCATATAAAATGAGAAAAATTGTACAGTAGTTTGAACATTCTTTGGCATTGCCTTTCTTTTGGATTGGAATGAAAACTGATTTTTTCCAGTCCTGTGTCCACTGATGAGTTTTCTAAATTTGCTGACATATTGAGTGCAGCACTTTCACAGTATTATCTTTAAAAATTTGAAATAGCTCAGCTGGAATTCCATCACCTTCACCAGCTTTGTTAATAGTAATACTTTCTGAGGCCCACTTGACTTCACACTCCAGGATGTCTGGCTCTAGGTGAGTGACCATACTATCGTGGTTGTCCAGGTCATTAAGACCTTTTTTGTACAGTTCTTCTGTGTATTCTGCCACTTCTTAATCTCTTCTGCTTCTGTCATGTCCTTGCAATTTCAGTCTTTTTTTGTGTCCATCTTTGTATGAAATGTTCCCTTGTTATCTCCAATTTTCTTGAAGAACTCTCCAGTCTTTCCCATTCTGTTTTTTTCCCGCTATTTCTTTCTATTGTTTATTTTCTATTCTCTGGAACTCTTCATTCAGTTGAGCATATTCTTCCCTTTCTCCTTTGCCTTTTGCTTCTCTTCTTTTCTCAGCTATTAGTAAGGATTCCTCAAACTACCACTTTGCCCTCTCGCCTTTCTTTTTCTTTTGGATGGATTTGGTCACCACCTCCTATACAATGGTACAGACCTCTGCCCATAATGTTTCATGCACTCTGTGTACCAGATCTAGTTTCTTGAATCTATCCATTACCTCCAATGTATAATCATAAGGAACTTGATTTAGGTCATACCTGAATGGACTGGTGGTTTTCCCTACTTTCTTGAATTTAAGCCTGAATTTTGTGATAAAAAGCCCATGATCTGACACACAGTCAGCTCCAAGTCTTGTTTTGGTGACTATATAGAGTTTCTCCATCTTCAACTGTAAAGAATATAATCAATTTTATTTTAATATTGACCATTTAGAATTGTTCGTGTACAGAGTTATCTCTTGTGTTGTTGGAAGAGGGTGTTTGCTATGACCATTATGTTCTCTTGGCAAAAGTCTGTCAGCCTTTGTCCTGTTTCATTTTGTACTCCAAGGTCAAACTTGACTGTTACTCCAGGTATCTCTTTATTTCCTACTTTTGCATGCCAATTCCCTATGATGAAAAAGATAAATTTTTTCATGTTATTTCTAGAAGGTCTTCTAGGTCTATTGAACTGGTCAACTTCAGCTTCTTCCACATTAGCTGTTGGGTCATAGACTTGGATTACTGTGATGTTGAATGGCTTGCCTTGGAAACAAATGAAGATCATTCTGTCATTTTTGCAATTGTACCCAAGTACTTTATTTCAGACTCTTTTGTTGACTATGAGGGCTGCTCCATTTCTTCTAAGGGATGATACTTTTGTCTACAGTAATAGATAGATATAATGGTCATCTGAATTAAATTTGCCCATTCCTGTCCATTTTAGTTCACTGATTCCTAAAATGTCGATGTTCACTTTTGCTGTCTCCTGCTTGAGTTCATCCAATTTACCCCCTGGTGGCTCAGAAGGTAAAGTGTCTGTCTACAATGCAGGAGACCTGGGTTCTATTCATGGGTTGTGAAGATTCCCTGGAGAAGGAAACAGCAACCCACTATTCTTGCCTAGAAAATCCCATGGACAGAGGAGCTTGGTGCAGGCTACTGTCCATGGGCTCACAAAGAGTCGGTCACGACTGAGCAACTTCCCTTTTCCTTTCCCTTTCCCTTTAGACAGTAGATACAGTGTATTAAGTGAGATGCCAAATTGTATAAATGCACTATGTGTACAACAAGTTGGATAAAATTTTATTTATCAGATTTTACCCTGGGAAAGTTCTCCTAAGATAAACTGCCTATGTTAGAAACTGAGGCCATAAAGATTGTCCTAAAAACAAGGGGGAAAAAAAAGTCTGCTTCCTTGCTTCCTAAACTTACAATCACAGATGTTCTCTGCTTTCTAAACTTATGAGAAAAATATTTACTTAATTTCTGGGGGAAAAAAAGTAACAGAATATGATGCAAAGGAGGAAGAGAAATGAAAAAGCAAAATCTGCTAAATGGTGTTATACTGGAATGATTTCCGCAGTTTAAATTCACACTATTTCAGGGTTGCCTTTAAGGAAAGTAAGTCTAGCAAAAGTGATGGCCTACCCATTGTCATAAGTAAGTTACAAGTTACCTTGTTTCTTTCAGTCTTTCTTGATCTCTTATTTGCTCCCTGCTGTGTTGTAAGATGGTCTGCTGAGTTTTTAATGGCAAGAAACTAGTCAAGGAACCCTTCAGTCAGCATCTTCTGAAAAACTTATTTCAGTATAGTAGCCTGCAGGAAACTGAATCCTGACAATGAAAAGATGACTGATGTACCAAGTGCATCATTCTCAGTCAGGTCCAACCCTTCCCGCAAAAGAACACGGTACCTCAGTCCACACCTTCATGACATCTATGCGAGATCGCTCCAGAGAAGATGTAGCTAACGCACACCTGAGTCCTTGACTCACAGAGACTGTGAGATCATAAATGTATATTTTTTAGGCTGATTTTGGGATGATTTATTACTGAATATGAGATAATTGCATGAGTGTGTATTTTATAATAATGCAGTTATGAGTGTTGTTTGTTGCTGTTGTTTAGTCTCTAAGTCATGTCCAACCCTTTGTGACCACATGGACTATAGTTCGCTGGTCTTCTCTCTCCATGCAATTTCCCAGGCAAGAATACTTGAGTGCGTTGTCATTTCCTTCTCCACAGGATCTTCCTGACCCACGAATCAAATCACATCTCCTGCAGTGGCAAGCAGATTCTTCTTTACCTCTGAGCCACCAGGGAAGCCTGCAGTTATGAATAGTTTTATGTATATACACAGTTAAGTATGCAGTTGCACATAGATATATAAAGATATAGAAAGTGAAAGTGTTAGTTGCTCAGTCATGACCAACTCGTTGCAATCCTATGAACTCTAGCCCACCAGGCTTCTCCATGCATGGGATTTTCCAGGCAAGAATACTGGAGTGGGTTGCCATTTCCTTCTCCAGGGAATATTCTTAACCCAGGGATTGAACCTGGGTCTCCTGCATTGGAGGCATACTCTTTACCATCTGAGTCACCAGGAAAGCCACATAGAATGATATAAGTGCATTTAATTAGATATCATATATACCTAAATATGCAACTGCATGATATATATAGTTAAATTTAGAGTAATAATTAATAATTCAAAGTTCCTAAGGATATAACTTTATTTGGAAAACAAAGTTCTTTCAAAAATTGAACAAAGTAAAGTGAAAGTGAAGTCGCTCAGTCTGTCTAACTCTTTGTGACCCCCATGGACTGTAGCCCACCAGGCTCCTCGGTCCATGGGATTTTTCACACATGAATACTGGAGTGGGTTGCCATTTCCTTCTCCAGAGGATTTTCCTGACCCAGGGATCAAACCTGTGTCTCCCGCATCGTAGGCAGACGCTTTACCTTCTGAGCTACCAGGGAAGTACCTCAAACAAAGTATAATAAATAGTTATTTTCTAAGACTATATTCTCAGGAATTATATATGTGTTTTAAAAGATTCTCAGTCAAGAAACTCTAATTTTTTCTGAGTTGATATATAATGGGACCAATATGAGACATATTTGGCAATTCATGTTACATAGAATAAACAAGATATATTTAACTTTTTTTCTCAAGAAATGATTATCTTCATGAGTGGGAAAAGTTATATATGTGCAAATAATCTCAGGACTTGCTGGTGGCTCAGATGGTCAAGAATATGCCTGCAATGCGAGAGACCCAGGTTCAATCCCTAGATTGGGAAGATCCCCTGGAGAAGGGAATGGTAACACATTCCAGTATTCTTGCCAGGAGAATTCCATGGACAGAGGAGCCTGGTGGGCTACAGACCATGGGGTTGAAGAGTCGTACACGACTGAACGACTACACTTTCACTTTTTTTTCAATCTTAAGAAACCAAGTATACTTAATTTTTATTCTAATTAATCTGGTATTAAACATAGGTGGGCTTCCCAAGTGGCAATAGTGGTGAAGAATCTGTCTGCCAATGCAGGAGTTGCAATATACACAGGTTCAATCCTTTGATTGGGAGACTCTTGGAGGAGAAAATGGCACCTCACTCCAGTATTCTTGCCTGGAAAATTCCACGGTTAGAGGAGCCTGTCAGGCTATAGTCTATGGGGCTGCAAAAAGTCAGGCATGACTGAGTGACTGAGCACATTAACTATAGATAACTAGTTTAACCATAGTCTTTTTAAAATTGTATGACTGCATTAAGTAAAAGCTAAAATGTACTTATTATTTAAAATGAAAACTTTCAGAATTCAGGTACAGCAATTAATGCAAAATAATCAAAATTAAAATATGATTATAAATAGAAGATCAATTTGTGGGGCAAAGGAATGTTTCAAAAATTGATAAAATCGTGCCACTTATATTTGAGTTATATAAGACAATCAGAAAACAATGATCTTTAAATCAACACAGGTTTTCTTCATGTACTACATCATATATAATGCAAGAAATTTGCATTAGTATATTTCAATTTTTTCTTTCAAAATTTATGCAGTTATTGGCATGAATTTTTCCACATTATAAACTTCACAATACATTCTGATTATTTTTCTTCAAACAGTACCTAGCTCATCATTTTTTTTAATTGAGAAAACATTTATTTTATATTTACTCACATGTGGAAATAATTCTAGATTATAGTATACAAGGCAAAAGGGATTAATGAGCACATAAATGAATGAGTATATGAGTAAATAAAGCAATATTGACTATACATAAAATTGTAACTCTTTTATATTTTAAAATATCCATAAAGCTAGAATGCATGACAACAAGGACAGAGGCAAAAATGTATTAAGTGGAGTTAAGTTTCTAAGGCCTTTTTCATTAGTGATAAAATAGTTTCATTTAGACTATAATAGATAACTTCTTAAAGAATACTCAAAACATATAACCAACAAGTTAACAGTAAGAAAAAGCAAAATATTAAAAAAAAATAAAAACTAAAGCACCAAGATAAAGGGACATGCAACATATATGTTTAGTAAAAAATAGAGATATAGAAAATGTAAACCAAGTCATAAAATAACAACTTTAATTAGATTAAATATTATACATTAGATAATATTTTAAGCTATTTTAAAATGCTAAAACTCAACTGTATTCTGATATAGGGCTTTCCTAGTGGCTCAAATGGTAAAGAATCTGCCTGCAATGTGGGAGACCTGGGTTCAATAACTGGGTGGAGAAGAGCCCCTGGAGAAAGGAATGGCAACCCACTTCAGTATTCTTGCCTGGAGAATTCCTTGGACAGAGCAGCCTGGGGGATATAGTCCATGGGGTCACAAAGAGTCGGACACAACTGAATGACTAACATGCATACACACACAAACACACACACACACATATCCTGATATAAGATACATGTTTAAATGCAAGTAAACTAAAATTTTGAACATAAAAGAGTGTAAAAGTATACTTCATAAAAACACAAACCTAAATAAAGTTGCAACAGCTTTAGTAATTTCAGATGAAGTAAATTTTAGAGCAAAAATAATACAAAGTGTTCAGTTTATCAAGAATGTATCATACTGATAAACTAGTGTGCAGTGAATAACAAGCTTCAAAGTACATAAAGGGAGAATGAGAAACTAAAATGAAATGTTAATAAACTCTAAATTATCATAAAAGATTGTAACATGCCTTGCTTATAGTTGAAAACAGACTTAGAAACTTAACTATTCTTCAAATATTGTGAATATAAATAAAAATATATAAATTAGTATACATGTAATTGTATATTTATTCATCTCTATCTCTATGCATACATAACTCTGTATATATACATAATTTTATAGATAAGTTATATCAGTAGATTTCTAAGAGTCTTATTTCTGTCTGAAATTAGGATGAAAGCTAATTATTCATAGTGTTTCTAGAATTTAGTTGAGTTTTGCCAGGACCGTTTTTAGTTAGATTAACTTCACCTATAATTATTACAAATGGAAATGTCAAATAAGCAGTTGGATATTTGAATGAATTTGATTTTAGAAAAGATGTTTGAACCACAGATAAATTTGATGATGCCACCTCACAATGTTCATAACCATTATATTTCATTAGATCACTAACAACGTGTGAGCATAATTAAGGAATACAAGTAGAACAAGGAGACTCCTCCAACATAAATGACCGTAGATAAAAGGAAAACCAGAAAAGGAAACAAAATAAGCAACCATAGAACTAAAAGGAAAACTAAGGAAATTACCCTGGAAGACAAATGAACAACTGTTTTAAGGATGAGGCTGTACTCAATTATTTCACATGAGCTGATCATCCAGTAAGATATGTGCTCCTTAATATGACACATATTGATATAGGAGAAATCAAAGTATCTAATCAGCGCTATAGAAGTGTTGATTTTGTTGACTGATTCTTGTATCACAGAGGAAAAAACACATCTCTGCCCTGTATATTCTGAATCAATATTTTCAGGCCACCTGATTAAGGATAAGAAGTAGAATTTTCCAAAGTCTTTTTTTACTTGGTGAGTAGTAGTTTAACTGCTAAGTCATATCTGACTCATTGTGACCCCATGGACTGGGGTGCACCAGACTCCTCTGACCAAGGGATTTCACAAGCAAGAAAACTGGAATGAGTAACCATTCCCTTCTCCAGGAGATCTTCCTGTCCCAAGGATTAAGCCTAGGTCTCCTGCATTGAAGGTAAGTCTCCTACATTGCTGGTGGATTCTTTATGGTCGAAACTACCAGAAAAACCATTAAGCCATTAAGTATAGGAGAGTAGAATTTTCCAATATCTTTTTACTTAAATATAGGCAAATAATAATATAAATTATCAACAAACAAACAGAAGTACCATTTGCAGAACAATAACTATGTTTTATATATTGACAAAGTTCATTTTTTTAAAATTTTATTAATATAAAATAAGAATTATAACTATCATGTTTCTTCAGGGAACCCTTATTTCCATTTCAGGTGTTGGATAAAAGCATTAAAATTTGTCATATAATTAAAGTTATTTGAAATATCATCTTCTTTGAAAGTTTTATGTAGGTTACAAAACTTAGAATATGTATATATATATATAATATTATGATGATATATAAGTATTATACTATAATATGTATAAACATATGCAATATAATATGGTTGTTATAGTGAAAGTGAAAGTCGCTCAGTTGTGTCCCCATGGACTCTACAGTCCATGGGATTCTCCAGGCAAGAACACTGGAGTGGGTAACCTTTCCCTTCTTCAGGGGATCTTCCCAACCCAGGGATCGAACTCAGGTCTCCTACATTGCAGGCGGATTCTTTACCAGCTGAGCCACTAGATATGAATATATGTTATAACTACATATGTGTACCTTTCATGAGCACATACAAAGATACACATATTGCACAAATAAAATATATGAAGAGAATACCTAGAAGAAAAGAAATAGAGAAAGGAAGAAGGGAGAGGAAAAGGAAGATAAGTAAATAGTAGGGTTTGTGAGAACAAAAGTCAGAACAAAGAATAAGAGACAGATGATGTTGCCTTAAAAGTTGAATTGAGAAAACTGCATGGCTAAATTCTCAACTCTGAACAAATGTCATAAAACAGTGAGTGCAATTTACCTAGATCTCTTTTAGGCTAATGAGTCTTTATTCTTTACTTTTATACCATATTAATTTAATACATTTATCACCCTAAAGAGAGAATCAACTTTATACTCTGCCTTATTACAAAATTTAGTTAAGTTGAATCTTCAGTACAAATTCTCAAATCCTTTGAAAATATAAAATCTGACATTATCAGTGTTGAAAAAAACAGAAAAAAAATAGCTTTAGTCCCATATGGTGTTATATTTTTTGATTTGTGTATATTCATCATTCCCCTTTCTTTCTTTCATTGTGTGTTCTGTATTTTTTTGATTCAGATTATGTCTTTGTTTGCAGATATCAACATTTTAAAAATGTTTGAATTCATCTAGTTGGAGTCTTCCCAGGGCCTGCAATTTAAGTTAGTAATTCATAGGCTATTACTACTTAAGTGCCTAAGGGACCACAATGGAAAGGAAGTCCCTTTGATGTGCTGGATGAAATAAGCTGGAGTGCCATGCTTGCTATTAATTGTACCTGAAGAATGGTTTATCTACTCACCCTTCATTGTATGGCTTCATAAAATTTAATTTAAATATCTGAACAGAAGAAAATAAAAATGTCCCATATCAGAGAGTACTGATCCAGAAGGATCAGAACTGTCTCAGCAAAAGCAAGCCTCAAGAATTTAGATGTTTAGACATTTGAATGATCTTTAATCTTGGTTCTTATTTCTTAATATTTTCCAAGAGCATAACAGAGTTAAAGAAAGTCTCTGCTGGGAGTGACTTCAAGGATTAGCATTCCTTTTCAGTCAAGCTTTCCAGGTAAAAGAATGAAACCACAGTAACATAATGAGATGAACAAAATTTTGCCTTTGTTGCATCTATTTGATTTGTTTTTATGTTTACTAAGGATAGTTATTATACAAGCAAAGTAGAACCTACAATGCAAAACTCTGGGGTAATTTTATTCCATTTTGTATTGTTGCAGTTAAAAGGGAAAAAAAAAAAAAAAAAAACAGGAGTGATTTTTCTCTTTCCGTTTCCTGAGAACAAAGAGTATGAAGAGAACAGTGAGCAGGACTGAACATTCCAACTTTGTTTTGTTTTGTTTTGTTTTTTAACTTTAACTGCTCCTAACTCTGAATGTCTATAACAAGTTTGCTTTTCTGCCCCCTAACTCTGCAAGAGCTACACTTTGCACCTATTTTCCTTGAACTCTATGCTAAATACATCCTCTCTCTGGTGTTTACCCTTACATAGAGTCACCTACTGCCAGACTCTATTGGATTACTGACACCAGTTTATGACTGTCTTGGAAATAATGCAAGAGGAAGAAATCAAGATCCTATCACCTTTGTTCCTCATCACTAACTCCTGACTAGGAGTCTTTGCCTTATACAAGCTCCTAGACTCCTCGTGGGAGGAGTGGGGACAATTCTTGAGGCATTAGCCTACTGTGTTCACCTCTCCTCCAGCTGAGAATAAAAGTCACCTTTCTATTTCCTCCAAATTTTGTCTCCATATTTTTCATTCAGCTTCAGTGGGCAGAGAAGGTCAAGATTTTGACTGGCAACAATTTCATGAAAAAAAAAAAAAAAACATATAAACTAGATTACTGATTCTTATTATCCTATTCAGCAGCTGAATAAATGCATGTTGAAGCAAATGGTAAGTGGTATATAGATTAATAATAAAAACTAATATCATGACATCTGGTGCCATCACTTCATGGCAAATGGAGAAACAATGGAAATACTAAGAGACTTAATTTTCTTAGGCCCCAAAATCACTGTAGATGGTAACTGCAGCCATGAAATTAAAAGATGCTTGCTCCTTGGAAGACAAGCTATGACAAACTTAGACAGTGTATTAAAAAAGCAGAGACATCACTTTCCTGACAAAATTACATGTAGTCGGAGCTATGGTTTTTCCTATAGTCATGTACAGATGTGAGATTTGGACCATAACGAAAGCTGAGCACCAAAGTATTGATGTTTTTGTATTGTGGTGTTGGAGAAGACTGTGGAGAGTCTTTTGGACAGCAAGGATATAAAACCAGTCAATCTTAAAGGAAATCAGTCCTGAATATTCATTGGAAGAACTGATGTTGAAATTGAAGCTCCAATACTTTGGACACCTGACAAGATGACTCATTGGAAAAGATCCTGATTCTGGGAAAGATTGAAGGCAGAAGGAGAAGGGAACAACAGAGGATGAGACGGTTGGATATCATCAATGATTCAATGGACATGAGTTTGAGCAAACTTGGGAGATAGTGAAGAACAGGGAAGCCTGGTGTGCTGCAGTCCATGGGGTCACAAAGAGTCAGACATGACTGAGTGACTGGACGACAACAAAAACTAATTCAGATTATGTTAAAATCATTACAGTGCAGAGGAAAAACAAAACCTGGAAGGAAAACTATTTGGCTCTAATTCTACTACAATCATGTTTGGACTTAAACAAATATAACCTTATTTATGTGATTTGCAAAATAAAGGGTCACTTAGTTTTTTCAGCTATATTTTAAATGTGTTAGTAAACTTTATATTTCTCATTATAAAATGACTCACATTTACAGGGAAAAAATACAAGCTGCATATACAAAGAAGACACCAAAAACTCATTAATTATAAACAAATAGAGTTCATTTTTTTGCTTCTATATTTATAATTCTTTTCTTCAAGCATGATTGTGTGCATTTTTCTTTATTGAAAAAGATGTCTTAGAGTACTGATTTTTTCACTCAACATATGTTATATATATTGATACTTTGTGTTCATTTGTAATGACTGCAGAGTATTCTGCTGTAGAATAGTCAAAATTAACAAGTACTTTATTGTTGAATATTTAAATTGCTACACGTATAACTCTTATGTAAAAACATCAATAAGATCAGTTCAGGTCAGTTACTCAGTCTCGTCTGACTCTTTGCGACCCCATGAATCGCAGCACACCAGGCCTCCCTGTCCACCACCAACTCCCAGTTTACTCAAACTCATGTCCGTTGAGTCGGTGATGCCATCCAACCATCTCATCCTCTGTTGTCCCCTTCTCCTCCTGTCTTCAATCTTTCCCAGCATCAGGGTCTTTTCAAATGAGTCAGCTCCTCACATCAGGTGGTCAAAGTATTGGAGTTTCAGTTTCAACATCAGTCCTTCCAATGAATATTCAGGACTGATTTCCTTTAGGATGGACTGGTTGGATCTCCTTGCAGTCTAAGGGATTCTCAAGAGTCTTCTCCAACACCACAATTCAAAGCATCAGCTCTTCAGCACTCAGCTTTCTTTATAGTCCAACTCTCACATCCATATATGACTGCTGGAAAAACCATAGCCTTGACTAGATGGACCTTTGTTGGCAAAATATCATCTCTGCTTTTTAATATGTTGTCTAGGACGGTCATAACTTTTCTCCCAAGGAGCAAGCATCTTTTAATTTCATGGCTGCAGTTACCATCTGCAGTGATTTTGAAGCCCAAAAAAATAAAGTTTGCCACTGTTTATCCATCTATTTGCCATGAAGTGATGGGCCTGGATGCTATGATCCTAGTTTTCTGAATGTTGAGCTTTAAGCCAACTTTTTCATTCTCCTCTTTCACTTTCATCAAGAGGCTCTTTAATTCTTCACTTTCTGCCGTAAGGGTGGTTCCATTTGCATATCTGAGGTTATTGATATGTCTCCTGGCAATCTTTCTTTTTCTTCCTGGCAATCTTGATTCCAGCTTGTGCTTCATCCAGCCCAGAGTTTCTCATGATTTACTCTGCATATAAATTAAATAAGCATGGTGACAATATACAGCCTTGACATACTCCTTTTCCCAGGTGGAACTAGTCTGTTCTATGTCCAGTTCTAACTGTTGCTTCCTGACCTGCATACAGATTTCTCAAGAGGCAGGTCAGGTGGTCTGGTATTCCCATCTCTTTCAGAATTTTCCACAGTCATAATAGGGAAATATTTTCAAACGGTTTAATTATTTCAACTAATTTAATAAAAGTGGGATTTCAAGTTAAGTGATTATACAATTTCAATAGGGTTTTTAGATATGTTTTCAGAGTTTCCCAATAAGAATTATTGTATTTTGTGCTCCTTTCAAGTAGTAAAGTTTTCATAAGTCACATGTTCTTTGATACATATTTCTTCCTCTAGTTCCTTATCAGTATACATTAATGTTTGAAATTTTACAAGCTGTAAATTGCCTTAGAAATACTCACTTCCACATGTTCTTTAGGCAATCTGTAAGTATTTAATACATTTTATTAGGCTAGGATACTGCAAGAAGATCTAAAATTTTTGTCATGTCTTTGGTGCCAAATTATCAACACAATTCAGAATAACATGGGAAACTTTTAGTCTTTATGTAAGTGTGTTTGGGGCTTCCCCAGTTGCTCAGATGTAAAGAATCCATCTGCAGTGCAGGAGACACAGGTTCAGTCCCTGGGTTGGGAAGATCCCTTGAAGGAGGGCATGGCAACTCACTCCAGTCTTCTTGCCTGGAGAATCCCATGGAGAGTGGAGACCCATGCGACCATGGGGTCACAAAGAGTTGGACACAACAGAAGCAACTGAGCATATAGAAGCACAAGTGGGTTTGCCTCTGAAAACAGAAATGCACCTTTTTTCCTGGGGACAAATAACTCTGTCTTGTACTAAAGGCAGTTTTGAAGAGCATACAAAGATTATGTGATATTGTAATATAAAAATATTTTTATGTGGATAGAAAATATATTTAGCCATTCTCCTATTTTTATTATAATGTCATTTTAATTAATTAGTAAAATGTTGAGAATTCACACCAGCCTCTGTCTTTTTTATATTACCATAAATACTGTGATAATAATGTCTTAGCAATTATTACATATAATCAAGGCTATGGTCTTCCCAGTGGTCATGTACAGTTGTGAGAACCGGATGGTAAAAAAAAAAAAAAAAAGGCAGAATGTCAAAGAATTGATGCCTTTGAACTGTGGTGCTGGAGAAGACTCCTGAAAGTCCCTTGGACAGCAAGGAGATCAAACTGGTCAATCTTAAGGGAGATCAACCCTGAATGTTCACTGGAGGGACTAATGCTGAAGCTGAATCTTCAGTATTTTGGTCATGTGATGCAAACAGACAATTCATTGGAAAAGTCCTTGATGCTGGGAAAGACTGAGATCAGAAGGAGAAGAGGGCATCAGAGGATGAGATGGCTGAATGGCATCACTGATGCAATGAACGAGAACTTGAGCAAACAATGGGAAATGGTGAGGGACATGGAGGCCTGGCAAGCTGCAGTCCATGGGGTCACAAAGAGCAGGACATGACTGGTCAACTGAATAACAACAACAATGACAACAAGCAATTATTACAAAATATTTTCCCAAATTATTCTTGAGAAGTCCCTAAAATTGTTTATTCCTATCAGCTATAGGTGGGATTAGTCTTTCTCCAAAATTTTTGCCAAAACTGGATATCACTGTATTTTCAAAAATCTGTCAAATCATAAAAATTCTTTATGTTTATACTTCTAAGAATTTACCATCCAAAATGCTATGTTATATAAGTAAATGCAGACTTTTTGAATATAGAACAGATGTTTCTATATAGTTCAATCTACAGTAAAATCTTGCTTGTTTCTATAAAAATTTTATTACTAATACACATCAAGTAGAACAAATAAAGCAAAATACCCTCACTATGTCTGATTTCATTCCTGCACATTCCTATGTAAGTGAAAATCTCTCAGTTGTCTCCGACTGTTTGCAACTCCATGGACTATACATTCCGTGGAATTCTCCAGGCAAGAATACTGAAGTGGGTAGCCTTTCCCTTCTCCAGGGGATCTTCCCAACCCAGGGATTTAACCCAGGTGTCCTGCATCACAGGTGGATTCTTTACCAGCTGAGCCACAAGGGAAGCCCGAGAATGCTAGAGTGGGGAACCTATCACTTCTCCAGTGGATCTTCCCAACCCAGGAATTGGAATGGGGTCTCCTGCATTGCAGGTGGATTCTTTACTAACTGAGCAATAAGGAAAGCCCAAACTATATAAAAAAAAACTTTCCTTTAAGATATGAAATAAACAAAGGTCATAGTGCCCAATTGTGAACATGTTAAGAGCAAGTAGTGAATAATAGTAATCAAAATATATGCTAAGGTAAACAAATATACATTCATTTGGCTTATTATCATTTCAGCTATTAGATAGTTTGCTTGTCAGTCAGTCAGTTCAGTCACTCAGTCGTGTCCGACTCTTTGTGATCCCATGGACTGCAGCACGGCAGGCCTCCCTGTCCATCACCAACTCCTGGAGTTTACCCAAACTCATGTCCATCGAGTCGGTGATGCCATCCAGCCATCTCATCCTCTGTCGTCCCCTTCTCCTCCTGACCCCAACCCCTCCCAGCATCAGGGTCTTTTCCAATGAGTCAACTCTTCGCATGAGGTAGCCAAAGTATTGAGTTTCAACTTCAACATCAGTCCTTCCAAAGAACACCCAGGCCTGATTTCCTTTAGGATGGACTGGTTGGATCTCCTTGCAGTCCAAGGGGCTCTCAAGAGTCTTCTCCAACACCACAGTTTAAAAGCATCAATTCTTTGGTGCTCAGCTTTCTTCACAGTCCGACTTTCACATCCGTACTTGTAAGTGACTCTAATTAGGAGCTACACAGACAAGGGGAAAAAAAATGTAATAATAAGTGAAAAGTGAGAAAAATAAAATTCTTTATTTGACAGCAATATTTATAGACATCAATAATTTCTGAAAGTCTATCAGTTTAGCAGTGAGACTCAAATATAAAAAAAATCCATCTATGAATAAAATAAAACACTTGTTACAAATTATTAAGAAAATTAAAACACCTCTTTCCCAAAAATAAAGTTTGAGAAATCTCACAAATTAAAAATACATGGAAAAGCATAGCTATAATAAGAAGTATAATCTGTATACAATTTTAAAAATATAGCAATAGAATAAAACTTTTTTCTTAAAAATATAATTCAGTGTTTACAAAAATGGATCATCACTTTAAATTCCTACCACAGTTCTTTTTCAAAACTATTGAACTAATGATAAATTTGGCCAGAAATTTATTTCCAGGGATATAATCTAATAACAAACAAAAATATGTACCAAAAGGATTGTGTGTCTATAGTGTCAGTCCTAGAGTCAAAAATACATATAGTATAAATCAAAATATCAGCCTATTGGACATAACTGGATTCAAATGTTTCCCTCACTGACTGCAACTATATTACACTTTAAAATGCTAACATATATTTATTAACAGATAACATATTAATATATAATACATATTTATGTTAAATGTATGTTAGTTTTTAAATATCAATACTTATTACCAAGAAAAAAGTAGATAACAGACCAATATGTGATATAATTCAAACATAAAATATTTGTAAAAACAGTTTTATAAAACAATATTGGAAGAACAAATACCAAAGTATTAAGCATAAACATCAATGCATGTTATAACTAAATTAGTTTCTTTTTTATTATTTGCACTTCTCTGTACCATCAAAACATTCTTTGAATATGTTTTAAGCTATAACAAGAGCAAAATATACATATACACTATTTTATTTATGCATTTGGAATTTACTTTGACAATTATTAAGATGAAATGCTAGAAACATGAGGACATGAAATACTTCTCATGAATACATGAAATGAGTCCATACTCATATAGACTCTGAGAATTATTTTTTTTTGCTCTGAGAGGAATTTGTGAACTGAAACATTCTCCAAAAACACTACTCACTAAGTAAGCAATACACAGATCGAGAAATCGCATACCTGGAATTGCTCATGTCACCTTGTCAATTTTAGATCATTATGCTCTGTTTCAATGTATCTCGATACTTTACTACATGTTAATTACCTGAAACTCTCTTGGTTTTCCTATCACAGACATTCTTTTCTGGTAGAATTTTCATTTCCCTGAAATTTTTCAACCAATTCAGCCTTCAGTGTAATGATATAATTCATGACCATTTGCTTTTAAATGTGGTTCTTAGAGGGAAATAAAAACTGGGGAAAATGATGAGACAAAATTATACCTCTAGATTGAGATTTACAAAATGTATTTTCATCCTGTTTTGAACATGAAGTAAGGTTTACTTTAAAATTTTTGTGAAAACACATGTAGGAATTACTCAAGTCCAGTCTTTTAGTTTTTCTCTTCTTTTACAAAATTTTAATGAAAATAATGATGGCTTCATATACTTGTTAAAAGAAGATCAACGATAGTTAATGTCATAGGGTTGAATGACAATTTTTAATGATTTTTTTGTCAGAAATATTGCTTGCTTTTAAATTTTGTTTTCTGGATATAAGAAAACCTTTCACCTTAAGCTAATTATGACATAGAAATTTGGTAAATTCAACTTTGTAAGCAGAATTAAAATATTTTTCTTTTCTATTTACCTGATCCCTCCAGATTTTGGGAACTCTTAGTGGATATTCTTACTTTCATGATCATGTAGTCATTTGCATGAGTTCAACAGGAATCTATTCTCCTTATAACAGGTCACAGTTGAAACATTAGTTGTATTACAATGACTTTGACCTGAATGTCATATTTGAGAAAATGCAAAGAATCAGATATGACCAGATAATTTAAGAACTAAGGTGAACTTTATGTAGGCACAAATATTATTGGAAAAACAGCCTAGTGCCTTGCTTAGATGGAGAAGGAAATGGCAACCCACTCCAGTATTCTTGCCTGGAGAATCCCAGGGACAGAGGAGCCTGGTGGGCTGCCGTCCATGGGGTCGCACAGAGTTGGACATGACTGAAGCGACTTAGCAGCAGCAGCAGCCTTGCTTAGAAGTTTTTCAGCAACCTTACCAGGTAAATAGGAAACTCACTTCCTGGTAGGTGCAGGGAACTCAAAATATTTCAGGGAGAAGAGAGAAATCTACCCAAGCTTGTAGGTATTTCTGGTAGAATCTAGTGGTGAGTTCTTGTTGAGAATTTCTTGGATATGAGGTCTTTTCAAAAGTCAATCTGATATATATGAACACGTATGGCTGACTCAAGTTGCTGTACAGACGAAATCAACACAACATTGTAAAGCATTAACCTCCAGTTTAAAAAGGTCAGTCTAAGATTCTTTGTGAAAAGTTCCAGCAAAATAAATTTAAAAGAGCATATACTTCCAATTGCTATGCTTATTGTGAAAGTCTCTCCGTCATCTCTGACTGTTAGCAACCCATGGACGTGTCCGACTCTTTGCGACCCCTTGGACTGTAGCCTGCCAGTCTCTTCTGTCCATGGGATTTCCCAGGCAAGAATAATGAAGTGGGATGCCATTTCCTTTTCCAGGGGATTTTCTTGACCCAGAGATCGAACCTGGGTCTCCTGCCTGAGAGGTAGATTCTTTACCGTCTGAACCATCAGGTTTGGTATTTACTGCTTAAGACTTCAACTCCTAAAGGCTCCTTGTTATGCTGACTTATTGTAGGCTTTAACTGAATTATTAAAAAGGGCATTCTAAGCTTGTTTCTGAAGCTTATTATAGTAGTTTGTTTTTTTAATGAAAATCAGATGCCCGATGACGTGTAACCAGGAGATTATGCATATTGGAAAAGAAATCATTTAAAGGACTCTCTCCAACCTGGATGGAGAGACCCTTATCGGGTACACATAACTAGCTCATGTGCAGTAAAACTGAAGGGAATTGCTTCCTAAATTCATAGTTTCCACTTTAAAAATGGCCCTGCAATGGTTTACAGAAAAGACAGCTGACTTCAAGCTCACCTTAAAATGACAGTGAAACTGAGAAGAAATGATTCCAACAGCAAGATAAAGAGAAGGCGACATCAGAAGTAAACAACTATTCTAAGATGCTGTTGCTGATCTGTATGATTATTTGTAGTATTTTCTTAATTTTTTGGACTGTTTCACATGAATCAAGTGTTTCTATATCATGGAACACAATCCTACGTTCTACTACAAAACTACTCACAATACTTTGATGGATCCCTCATCTCCAAGGCTCTGATTGGATGGTAATTGCAAATCTAACCTTAAAGAAAGGAGCTATAATTAATTATAATTCTGTTTGGGCCATTATGAAAAAGGAATTGGCAACCCACTTCAGTACTCTTGCCTGGAAAATCCCATGGATGGAGGAGCCTGGTAGGCTACAGTCCATGGGGTCGCAAAGAGTCAGACACAACCGAGAGATTTCACTTTCTTTCTTTTTCTTTGGGCCATTATTGATATTAATAATGCTATTATTAATGTTACTAGAGGGAAATCATTCACTTGGCCAATCAATCATGCTTGCTTTGGCCCTGGCAATAAATACACATTTTCTTTAAATGTTACTCAAGTTCAATCAAAGCAACAAGCTAAATTTCAGTCAAAACAATAGCCTCACACTTACTAGGAGAACCTTCCCTCAGATATGGTATTGATTTATATGAGCAACACCAGGTTATGTTCATTTAAGTTTAAAGCCCCTATATATTTGGAACAATTAATTCAAACTAAAGATAATCAGACTAATAACATTAGGAAATTAGACTGAGTGCCTTATCAATAATGCCAATATATCATTACTTTTAAAGATAATGATTGGCAAGGAACAGACAGCTAAGGATATACTGGGCCACACCTAATGGAAGTTCTTCTCTTAAATTCTTTTAACTTATGACCTTACTGATGCTAAAGCTGTATTACTTGTATTCTGCCTATGCTGAGCAATTGTTGGTTTTTGTATTACTCTGTGTAATTGATCCCTCAATTCAAGTAATGCTGACTAAATCACTTGAAATGACTAAGCCACTTGAAATATCTAGTTCTTTGTCTAGTCAAAGCCATGGTTTTTTCTAGTAGTCATGTATGGATGTGAGAGTTGGACTATAAAGAAAGCTGAGCCCCAAAGAATTGATGCTTTTGAACTGTGGTGTTGGAGAATGTTCTTGAGAGTCCCTTGGACTGCAAGGAGATCCAGTCAGTCCATCCTAAAAGAAATCAGTCTTTAATATTCATTGGAAGGACTGATGCTGAAACTCCAATACTTTGGCCACCTGATGCGAAGAACTGACTCATTTGAAAAGACCCGGATGCTGGGAAAGATTGAAGACAGGAGGAGAAGTGGATGACAGAGGATGAGATGGTTGGATAGCATCACCAACTCAATGGTCATGAGTTTGAGTAAAATCCGGGAGTTGGAGATGGACAGGGAAGCCTGACATGCTGTAGTCCATGTGGTCACAAAGAGTCAGACACAACTGAGCAACTGAACTGAACTGAACTGAAGATTAAAATGATTGCAATAGTGTAACTCTAGATATGCAAAGATGCAACAAAGAAGAAACATTCCCTGAACAATAACAGACTAGTAAAATAAGTGTACCAGAGATTTTTATGCTACCATTAACAGGGTCTAGTCCAGTAATAGCACATTTAGTGCCCTATCAATGAAATCATCGCCTGACCTGACCTAGGAATGAGCATTCATTCATGAGACAAATTGATCATGAAATGCCCTCCAAACCGTGGTCAACTTATGACCAAAAAGAGATAATTATAAGAGAAAGATTGTTGCTTAGCATCTAGTTCTACAAGGGTTAAGTAACTAGCCACTGCAGTCCCTGACTGATGGTTCACCAAGAAAGGAATGCACAATGGAAAACACTCTGTTGTTTGGAAAAACAAGCCCCTTAAGTATTTTTATATCTCAGGAATAATTTTAATAAATGCAAGTTCTTGCATCTTCCCATACACAGAAAACAAACAAGCAAACACTAATATCATTAGCATACGTATTTGTTTCCTCATGACTACTAGTAATCATGCAGTGAGATGTGTGATGGACTGCACGTAATTCTTGGCCAAAGTCATATATACTGGCTGCTCCCCCTACTTGTTCATGCAGGTCCTCAGAGCTGTCTGAGAGTCTGTCTACCAAGCTGCAGTACTTACTAAGTCCCTGACTAAAACTCAACTAATGGCCCTTTGAGCAATGTTTTTTTTAATCGACACTGGTCACCTCTGAACTATATTTGGAGAAAAACTGATTTAGAAACCTACTGATATTACTATTATATTTAATGGAAAATAAGTACATTGAATATAGTGCTCTAACTCTTCACATTTATTAAGCAAGTTATCAAATAATGTGGATTGATGTTTTACTTTTTTATTATTGTTATTATTGTTAGTTCCCTGACCATGAATCAAACACATGTTGCCTGCATTGGAAATGCAGAGTCTACCACTAGAGAAGTCTCAAAACAATTTTACTTTTTTTGATAACTGTAATTGTTTGCCTGACACCAAAAATACAAATGGCATAATAAATCTATTGGCTTGATTAATGCTTCCAAAATGTCTGATAAAATTGATCAAAGTAAAATATTAAACCTCAGTTTTTCATCTTTTTGGTGTCCCCCACATTGTGAATAAATGGATGGTACCCCATGGGAGAAAAAGTTTTTTTTCAATAAACTTAATTAATAAAAAAATATATATTTTAGAAAGCATTTATAAATGGTCTCTTTTCTACTATCTGAATTTATAGGGTATAAATTAAAGTGAGATGATAATCTTCTTGTTTTTTTTCTATTAAGCAGAATTAGAATGGAAAGAAATATATAACTAAGAATGATATATATATATAACTCAGCATTCAGATAACTAAGACTATGGCATCTGGTCCAATCACATCATGGCAAATACATGGGGAAACAATGGAAGCAGTGAGAGACTTTATTTTGGGAGGCTCCAAAATCACTGCAAGATGGTGACTGCAGCTATGAAATTAAAAGATGCTTGCTCCTTGTAAGAAAAGCTATGACCAACCTAGACAGCATATTAAAAACCAGAGACATTACTTTGCCAACAAAGTTTTGTCTAGTCAAAGTTATGGTTTCTCCAGTAGTCATGTATGGATGTGAGAGTTGGATTATAAAGAAAGCTGTTGCTGCTGCTGCTAAGTCGTTTCAATTGTGTCAGACTCTGTGCGACCCCATAGATGGCCACCCACCAGGCTCCTCCGTCCCTGGGATTCTCCAGGCAAGAATAATGGAGTGGGTTGCCATTTCCTTCTCCAAAAGAAAGCTGAGCACCAAAGAATTGATGCTTTTGATCTGTGGTGTTGGAGAAGATTCTTGAGAGTCCCTTGGACTGCAAGGAGATCCAATCAGTCCATCCTAAAGGAAATCAGTCCTGAATATTCATTGGAAGGACTGATGCTGAAGCTGAAGCTCCAGTACTTTGGCCACCTGATGCAAAGAACTGAGTCATTTGAAAAGACCCTGATGCTGGGAAAGATCGAAGGCAGGAGGAGAAGGGGACGACAGAAGATGAGATGGTTGGATGGGATCACTGACTCAAAGGATGTGAGTTTGAGCAAGTTCCGGGAGTTGGTGATGGACAGGGAAGCCTGGCGTGCTGCAGTCCATGGGGTCGCAAGGATTTGGACTGAGCGACTGAACTGAACTGAAGAATGATGCTTCCAAAAAGTCACTATAACTTGAAGAACAGTATCCTAGTCATTTCACTCTATTTTTATTTTAGCTAATCCACTCTTTTGAAGAGAGAAACTTTTCATTCCATGTAAAGACAAAGATTGGTACCTGGTATTCAATTGTTCTTTAGTATCCTTCATTGGTGATTCCATTTTCTCTCTAACCATATTGCTCCTTTTCATTTCTTCTTAAACCTGTTTCCTTCTATTGAGAACAGATACTATGAAGACAAGTCAGAATTAATAGAAACTGTGATAACAGCAACAACTTGGCAGTAGAATAAGGAGATCCTGATTGAAGACATTATTCAATTTAGAGCCAGACTTTTCTGTACCTCTGACTTCATTCTGCATATAATCTACTTTCATCATTCAAGATTCCTTGATCCAGCAAAGGGATAAAACATTAAAAAGAGCAATAAATTTCTGTCTTAGAATCAGCTGTTCTATACTGTGGCTTTTCTTCCTTTCAGACTTTAGATTTTGCCAAACTACACAGACTCTCTCACTGCACTTGCGTTGTCAGATTGTTTTTATTTAACTGGACTCCTGGTCAGTCTCCTGATTCTACTCTCACTCCAGAAAATTATAGAGCAAGGATCCCATTTCAATCGTATTTACTCTTTGTTAAAACCATGAGAATGATAGGCATGCTGTAGTACACTGAAAATGGATTTAAAGTAAAACTGGAAGGATATATGAGGCTACTTTAATAAATAATATATATATGAGTAATTGAAGTAATTTGAACTTTCTACAAATTCCAAAGATAATCATTCTATTTTACTATTTTGGAAAGGAAAGATAAAAATTTCAATGAATAAAGAATACATTTTTGAGGTTGGCAATGAAGTAATCTCTCCATATATAAATTCTCCTTATTTCTCAGACAATTTCACTTTTCAGGTCAAAGAAGATATTTATTACTTTGAAGTAACTCAAGTTCAGTTTGAAAGTATTATGTCTATATTCACTGAGACAGATGGCTTACACTTCCTAATTTTAAAACAGCTGGCTGAGCAGAGGAAACAAATAATAAGAGACTTTGCACTGAGTCACCTACTTAACCCAGAGTTCAGACCTAACTAGTGCATGTATAGCTCCTTTAAAATACATTAGTAATGCCTTTTTAGATTGCACTTGGACATGAATTCCTCTGCTAACAATTTTTTTTTTTTCCAAATATCTCTAGTTAACCAAACATCCTAATCGGACTTTATTCATGACCATGGTGATCATTTGTATCAACTAGAAAATTAAATAATGCTTGCTTTTAAGTTATAAAGGGTACCTTATATTATGGTTTATAGTTGCTTTTGTACCTAACTGGCATTAACCAAGGATGTGTAGTAATACAAAATATGAGCCCTGTTATACTTTGATCAGTGAAAAGTGTAGTTAATAGTCTTTTCAACTTCTTTAAAATGCTATTGCTGTTTCAACACTGACTTTTTTTCCCCATTATATATTAAATTTTAAATATCAAACTTCTAGAAGCATCAGTTTTGCATCACTGGCTAAGATTGGCAGAAGCACATTTTCATTGTATTTTTCCTGTTTTATTAGTCTCCATGCCATGATTTTACTTCTGAATTTTTGCATTTGTGTTACTTATTATTTCTGCACTTGAAATATATACAATACCAAATGTCAGTAGTCAGTCAAAAGAGTTGCTTATTAAGAACTGATGTAATGAGAATAATTAAGATGTATGAAAATGGGAAAAAATAAGACATATTAACACACATTAAAATGAGAGAAACAGATTTGTAATATTTTTAAATTTTCTTTTAAAAAGTGTTTGAGGATTTCAAGAAATACTGTTTTATGAATTCCAAAGAAAATATTTCCTAGGTGAGGCCCTTAAAGAAAGTAGAATAAAATAAAGAAAAACACTTATTAATAACAGTCTGAAGCCAAGTGATTATCCTGTGAAGGCTTCAAGAGATAGACTCCAATTATGAAATCGGCAGCAAGAGACAACAGCAGTTAAACGAAAAGTACCTACTCGTCCAGCGGAGAGCAATGGGAGCCAGATATGGTCTCAAACTGCTCAAGAAAAGAGGTTAAATAAAATTGAGTATCTCTAGATCTATGGCTTATATAGAAAAGCAAACTTACTATTGAATGCCAGTAAAGAAATCTGATCATGCAGGCCTGAGAGCCTGATCTCCAAAATTTTCAATATCCCTACAGGAAAGGAAATCTGACCTATCTGCATAACTTGGTTATCTATCCATGGCATCACAAAGAAAAAAGTTGATATAACTACAAAACTTCCAGACCATAAAGGATAAGCCAAGACCTTAAAAAAAAAAGTAAAACCCAAGAAGAACAAGAAAATTAAACTTAAAAACACGTGAAGAAAAATGACATTATAGAAAAGCACCTGACTGAGATTGATTCAAGATGGCTGAATAGAAGGGCATGTGCTCATCTCCTCCTGTGAAGGCACCAACATTGCAACTATTGAACAACCATACACAGGAAGACATTGCCAACCCCCCCCCAAAAAAAAAAAAAACCCACGTTCAAAGACAAATGAGAAATGGTAGAAGCAACACAATCATAATAAAAGCAATTTCAGGCCATTGGGTGGGTCACCCAGAGAATGGAGAACATAATACCAAAGAAGTTTTCCCACTGTTGTGAAGGTTCTGAGCCCCATATCAAACTTCCTAGCATGGGAATCTGGCAAGGAAAATTCCTAGCCTAGGAATCCCCAAGGAATATGACTTTGAAAGCCACCAGGATTTGATAATAGGATTTTCACAGGATTGAGGGAAATAAAAACTTCACTCTTGGAAGGCACAAGCAAAACCTTGCACACACCAGGATCCAGGGGAAAGGAACAGTTGCCTTATAAGAGACTTCCAGTCCCAGGAAGGATAAGTTCAAAGAGGAATACACCAGGACAAATAATTGAACTGACAAAAATTAAAGACAATGATAAAATATTAAAAAGCAACAAGGGAAAAGTGACCTATACAAAGGAACTCTCATAAGGTTATCAGCTGATTTCTCAACAGAAACTGTACAAGACAGAAGGGAATGGCATAATATGTTTAAAGTGATGAATGGGAAGAACAGCAGCCAAGAATACACTACTCAACAATTCTCTCCTTCATATTTGATGGAGAAATCAAAAGCTTCACATACAAGCAAAAGTTAAGAGAATTCAGCACCACCAGACCATCTTTACAACATATACTAAAGAAACTTCTCTAGGCAGAGAAGGAAAAGATATACAAAAACTAACCCAAAGCAATTAAGAAAATGGTAATAAACAATGCTATGAAAGTGCTGCACTCAATATGTCAGAAATTTGGAAAACTCAGCAGTGGCCACAGGACTGGAAAAGGTCAGTTTTCATTCCAATTCCAAAGAAAGGCAATGCCAAAGAATGCTCAAACTACTGCACAATTGCACTCATCTCACACGCAAGTAAAGTAATGCTCAAAATTCTCCAAGTCAGGCTTCAGTAATACGTGAACTGTGAACTTCCAGACATTCATGCTGGTTTTAGAAAAGGTAGAGGAACCAGAGATCAAATTGCCAATATCCAATGGATCATCAAAAAAGCAAGAGAGTTCCAGAAAAGCATCTATTCCTGCTTCATTGACTATGCCTTGTGGATCACAATAAACTATGGTAAATTCTTCAAGAGATGGGAATACCAAACCATCTGACCTACCTCTTGAGAAACCTCTATGCAGGTCAGGAAGCATCAGTCAAAACTGGACATGGAACAACAGACTAGTTCCAAATAGGAAAAGGAGTACATCAAGGCTGTATAGTGTCACCCTGCTTATTTAACTTATACTTAGACTACATCATGAGAAGTGCTGGGCTGGATGAAGCACAAGCTGGAATCAAGATTGCTGGGAGAAATATCAACAACCTCAGATATGCAGATGACACCACCCTTATGGCAGAAAATGAAGAGGAACTAAAGAGCCTCTGATGAGAGTGAAAGAGGAGAGTGAAAAAGTTGGCTTAAAGTTCAACATTCAGAAAACTAAGTACATGGTATCTGGTCCCGTCACTTCATGGGAAATAGATGGGGAGACAGTGGAAACAGTTGCTGACTTTAATTTTGTGGACTCCAAAATCACTGCAGATGGTGATTGTAGCCATGAAATTAGAAGATGCTTACTCCTTGGAAGGAAATTTATGTCTAACCTAGACAGCATATTAAAAAGCAGATCTGTCTCATCAATGCTATGGTTTTTCCAGTAGTCATGTATGGATGTGAGAGTTGAACTATAAGAAAATTTGAGCACCAAAGAATTGATGCTTTTGAACACTGGTATTGGAGAAAACTCTTGAGAGTCCCTTGGACTGCAAGGAGATCCAACCAGTCCATCCTAAAGGAGATCAGTCCTGGGTGTTCATTGGAAGGACTGAAGTTGAAGCTGAAATTCCAATACTTTAGCCACCTGATGCAAAGAGCTGACTCATTTGAAAAGACCCTGATGCTGGGGAAGATTGAGGACAGGAGGAGGAGGGGACAATGGAGGGTGAGATCACCGACTCAATGGACATGAGTTTGCATAAACTCCGGGAGTTGCTGATGGACAGGGAGGCCTGGAGTGCTGCACTTCATGGGGTTGCAAAGAGTCGGACACGACTGAGCGACTGAACTGAACTGAACTAATAAAATCATGTCGCTGCTATTCGCTAAGTCATGCCCAACCCTTGCAACCCCAAGAATTTAGCCCACCATTGGATTAGCCCACCATTAGCTGACCATAGGATTTCCCTGGCAAGAATACTGGAGTATGGGGCCATTTCCTTTTCCAGGGGATCTTTCCCACCCAGGGATCTAGCCCTCATCCCCCACATTAGCAGATGGATTCTTTATTACTGAGCCACCTGGGAAGTTCCGGTAGGATTATCCATATCTATAATTACCTTAAATATAAATGGACTAATTTTACCAACTAAAGGACATAGACTGGCTAGGTGGATACAAAAACAAGACCAAAAAGAAAGCAAAATGATCTAAAACCTACAAGACCAAAAATAAAGCAAAATAATCTAAAACCTATGGGATGCAGAAAGAGCAGTTCTAAGAAGAAAGTTACAGCAATACAATCTTGCCTCAAAAAACAAGAACAATCTCAAATAAACCACATAGATTACACCTAAAATAGCTAGAGAAAGAACAAACAAAACCTAAATTTAGTAGAAGAAAAGAGCAGAAATAAATGAAATAGAGACAAAGAAAATATTTGCAATAGTCAATGAAACTAAGAGCTGATTCTTTGAAAAGACAATAAAAATGGATAAACCTTTAGCTATACTCATCAAGCAAAAAAGGGAGAAGACTCAAATTAATAAAATTAGAAATGAAAAGAAGTTACAAATGACTCCACAGAAATACAAAGGATCATAAGAGACTACTATGAGCTACTTTATGCCAATAAAATTGATAGTCTGGAAGAAATGGACAAACTCTTAGAGTAGTGCAGTCTTCCAAGACTGAATCAAGAAGAAATAGAATATATGAACAGCTCAGTCACAAGCGCTGAAATTGAAACTGTGATTTTAAAACTCCCAACAAAGAAAAGTCCAGAACCTGATGGCCTCACAGGAAAAATTCTATCAAACACTTAGTGAAAAATTAACACCTATCCATCTGAAACTCTTCCAAAAACTTTCAGAAGAAGGAAAATTTTCAAACTCATTCTATGAGATCATCATCACACTGATACCAAAATCAAACAAAGATACCACAAAAGAAGAAACTTACAGGCTAATATCACTGATGAACATAGGTGAAAAAATCTTCAATGAAATACTAGCAATCTGAATCCAACAATAGATTAAAAAGATCTTACAATATGATCAAGTGACATTCATCCCAGGGATGCAAGTATTTTTCAATATCAACAAGTTAACCAATAGGATACACCACATCAACAAATTAAGAATAAAAACCATACAATCATCTCAATAGATGCAGAAAAAGCTTTCAACAAAAGTCAGCACCCATTTATGACAGACAACCTCCAGAAAGAGTGAACAGATGACATATACCTCAACATAGCAAAAGTCATATACAACAAGCCTACAGCTTACACCATACTCAATGGTGAAAAGATGAAATCATTTTCTATAAGATCAGAAACAAGACAAGGGTCCATTTCAGACGGATATGTGTTAATTCTTCTCTACATGTTTGATAGAGTTCTCCTGTGAGGCCATCAGGTTCTGGACTTTTATTTGCTGGGATTTTTTTAATCACAGTCTCAATTATAGTGCTTATGATTGTTGTGTTCATATTTTCAATTTCTTCCTGGTTTAGTCCCAAGAGACTTCACTGTCCATTCTCGACACAATTATTCAACATGGTTTTGAAAGTCCTAACTACAGCAATCAGAGAAGAAAAAGAAATAAGTGTACCCAAGTTGGAAAAGAAGTTAAATTCATTGTCTGGAAATGACATGATATTATACATAGAAGATCCTAAAGATATTACTAGAAAAATACTAGAACTCATCAATGAGTTTGGTAAAAGTACAGCTTACAAAATTAATACTCAGAAATTTCTTGCATTTTTGCATACTAACAGTGAAAGAGCAGAAAGAGAAACTCAAGAAACAATTCCATTTACTATTGCATCAAAAAGAGTAAAATATCTAGAAATAAATCTACCTAAGGAAACAAAAGATTTTTACCCTGAAATTAGAAGATGCATCTGAAAGAGCTCAAACAAGACACAAATAGATGGAAAGATACACCGTGTTTGTACATTGGAAGAATAAATGTTGTTAAAATTATGATACTACCCAAGGCAATCTTTGGGTTCAACCTATCAAATTGCCAATGCCAGTTATCACTGAACTAGGAAAATTAAAAAAAAAAAAAAAATGGGAATACCACACCAACTTACCTGTCTCCTGAGAAACCTATATGCAGGTCAAGAAGCAACAGTTAGAACCAGACATGGAACAAGGGACTGTTTAAAACTTGGAAAAGCAGTACATCAAAGCTGTATATTCTCATGCTGCTTGTTTAACATGTGCAGAGTACATCATGCAAGATGCTGGGCTTGATGAAGCACAAGGTAGAATCAAGATTACCAGGAGAAATATCAATAATCTCCAAATTTGCAGATGGCATGACCCTTATGGCAGAAAGTGAAGAGGAACTAAAGAGCATCTTAATGAAGGTGAAAGAAGAGAGTGAAAAAGCTGGCTTCAAACACAACATTCAAAAAACTAAGATCACTGCATCCAATCCCACCATTCATGGCCAATAGATGGGGAAACAAAGGAAACAGTGATATACTTTATTTTCTTGGGCTCTAAAATCACTGTGGATGATGACTGCAGCCATGAAATTAAAAGATACTTGTTCCTTGGAAGAAAAGCTATGACAAACCTAGACACCATATTAAAAACCAGAGATATTACTTTGCCAACAAAGGTCCATATAGTCAAAGATATGGTGAGTTGGACCACAACTAAGGTTGAGAACCAAAGAATGATGTTTTCTAACTATGATGCTGGAGAAGACTCTTGAGAGTCCCTTGGACTGCAAGGAGATCAAACCAGTCCATCCTAAAGGAAATCAGTCCTGAATATTCATTGCAAGGACTGATGCTGAAGGGGAAGTTCCAATACTTTGGCCATCTGATGTTAAGAACTGACTCATTGGAAAAGGCCCTGATGTTGGGAAATATTGAAGGCAGGAGGAGAAGGTGATGACAGAGGACCAGATGGTTGGATGGTATCACTGACTCAGTGGACATGAGTTTGAGCTAGCTCTCGGAGATGGTGAAGGACAGGGAAGCCTGGTGTGCTACAGTCCATGGCATCATAAGGAGTCAGACAAAACTAAGCAACTGAACAACAAAAAAATCTTAAAATTAGTATGGAAACACAAAGACCCTGAATAGTCAAACCAATCATGAGAAAGAAAAACAGAGCTGGAGGAATCAGGCTTTCTGGCTTCAGACTATATTACAAAGCTAGAGTCATCAAAACACTATGGTGCTGGCACAAAAAGAGGAATATAGATCAATGGTATGGAATAGAAAAACCCAGAAATAAACCCACGCACCTATAGTCAATTAATCTGTGACAAAGGAGGCAAGACGGCAGAATGCTGGAAAGACAGTCTCTTCAACAAATGGTGCTGGGCAAAGTGGACAGCTACATGTTAAAGTATGAAACTAGATGATTCTTTAACACCATTCACATGAATAAGCCCAAAATAGGTGAAAGACATAAATGTGATACTAGACAATATAAAACTCTCAGAGGAAAACATAGGCAGAGCACTCTGACATAAATTACAGCAACATCTTTTTATCTCTTTCCAAGAATAATGGAAATAAAAACAAAAATTAAGAAACGAGACACACTCAAATTCAAAAACTTCTGCACAACAAAGGAAAAATTAAACAAAATGAAAAGACAACCCTCCCAACAAGTGATTGGTCTCCAAAATTTAAAAACAGATTATGATGCTTAAGAACATCAAAACAAACCACCCAATCAACAAACAGGCTGAAAACCTAAATAGACATTTCTCCAAAGAAGACATACAGATGGCCAAGAGGCACATTAAAAAGATGTTCAACATTGCTGATTATTAGAGAAATTCAAATCAAACTACAAGGAGATATTATCTCAAAATAGCCAGAATGGCTATCATCAAAAAATTCCCAAAAAGGGGCTTTCTATTCAAAAGGAAGGACATGTGCTCATCTCCTCGTGTAAGAGCACCAAAATTGCAACTACTTGTTGAAGAGCCATCAACAGGAGGATGCTGGAACCCACCAAAAAAATGATACTCCAGGTCCAAAGACAAAGAAGTAGCCACAGTGAAATGATAGGAGGGGTACAATCAACATAAAATCAAATCCTATACACCACAGGTGAGTGACACACAGAATGGAGTAGAATAATAACAAAGAAGTTCTCACACTATTGTGAAGGTTCTGAACCCCACATCAGGCTTCCCAGCCTAAGGATCTGAAAAAGGGACAGGGAATTCCCAGGGAATCTGGTCTTGAGGGCCAGCAGAATTTGATTATAAGCCTTCCAGAGGACTAAGTGAAACAGAGACTCCAGTATTGGAGGGCACAAAAAAAATTTTGCATGCACCAAAACCCATTGCAGAGGATCAGTGGCCCCACAGGAGACCGAACCAAAACTACTTGCTAGTGTTGGAAGGCCTCCACCTACCTGTGGAGGCATGGGTTGTCAGGGGCCCACCACAGGGACAGGGGCACTGGAAGGTCCCCCTTGGAATTAACCCTCTGGAATTTGGCATTAATCCTACTATAGAGCCCTTAGACCCAAGGGCTGGGTCGCCTCAGACCAAACAACTACCAGCGAGGGAGTGCGACCCCACCCATCAGCAGATAATTGAATTAAAGCTTTAATGAGCAGGGTCCTGCCCACCAGACCAAGACCCAGTTTTTCCCATCACCAGTCCCTCCCATCAAGGGGCTTACACAAGTCTCAGCTTCATCCATCAGAAAGAAGACAGAAGAAAGAAGAAACACAGTTTCACAGAAGCTAAAGCAAAAACCATATTACAAAAAGTTAATCATAATGAGAAAAGCAGAGAGCTATGTCCCGGATGAAGTGACATGTGAAAGTTCCTCTGTAGTGTCTGACTCTTTGAAACCCCATGGACTAGTCCATGGGGTTCTCCAGGCCAGAATACTGGAGCAGATAGCTGTTCCTATCTCCAGGAGATCTTCACAGCCCAGGGATCAAACCCAAGCATCCCACACTGCAGGTGGATTTTTTTTTTTTTTTTTACCATCTGAGAATAAGGGAAGCTCAAGAATACTGGAGTGGGTAGCCTATCCCTTCTCCAGCAGATCTTCCTGACCCAAGAATTGGACTGGGATCTCCTGCTTTGCAAGCAGATTCTTTACCAGCTTAGCTATTAGCGAAGCCCTCAGATGAAGGGACAAGATAAAACCTCAGAAAAACAAATAAATGAAGTGGAGATGGGCAACCTTCTAGAAAAAAGTATTCAGAATAATGATAGTAAAGTTGATCCAGGTTTGGGGTGGGGTGTAGGGGTGGGGAATGGAGACAAATATTGAGAAGATGCAAGAAATTTTTACCAAAGATATAGAAGAACTAAAGGACAAACAGACATGAATAATACACTAGAAGATAGATAAATGACCTGGAGGACAGAATGGTGGAAATCATTGCCACAGAACAGAATATATAAAAAAGAGTGAAAAGAAATGAAGACAGCCTAAGAGACCTCCGGGACAATATTAAATGCACAACATTTGCATTATAGGGGTCCCAGAAAGAGAAAAGATCAAAACAGGACCTGAGAAAATATTCAAAGAGATAATAGCTGAAAACTTCCCTAACATAGGAAAGGAAATAGTCAGCCAAGTCCAGGATGCACAGAGACTGCCAGGAATGATAAACCCAAAGAAGAACACACCAAGGCACATAGTAATCAAACTGACTAAAATTAAAGACAGAGAAAAAATATTATAAGAACCAGGGGAAAATGACAAATAACATATAAGGGAACTCCCATCAGGTTATCAGCTGGTTTCTCAGCAGAAACTCAACAAGCCAGAAAGGAATGGCATGATATATTTAAAGTAATGAGAGGGAAGAACCTACCACAAAGAACACTCTACCAAGCAAGACTCTCCTTTAGATTTGATGGAGAAATCAAAAGCTTTCCAGACAAGTGAAATTTGAAAGAATTCAGTGCCATCAAACTAGCTTTAAGACAAGTGCTAAAGGAATTTCTCTAGGCGGGAAACACAAGAGAAGGAAAAGACCTACAGAAAATAAACCCAAAATAATTAAGAAATTGGTAATAGGATCAATAATTATCTTGAATGTAAATATATTAAATGTATCAACCAAAATACATAGCTTGACTGGGTGAATGAAAACATGTGCATGTATGCACTTCAACTTACCACATCACTCTGCTTGACCCCTCCCCCCCCACCTTAAATTGTATGTAATTATTTTATATTGTTAAGTTAATCATGTTCCCATTATAACTTGCAGTTGTAATTATCTGCTATTTTTTGTCTAGCTATTGATTATGAAAACTGATAAACATCTTTTATTGTTGTGGGAAAAAAAATCTATACACAGTAAATGCTGAGAGGGTATGGAGAGAAGGGAACACTCCTAGAAATGTAAGTTGGAACAGCCACTGTAGAGAATACTATCAGTTCAGTTCAGTTCAGTGACTCAGTCAGGTCCAACTCTGTGACCCCATGGACTGCAGCATGCCAGGCTTCCCTGTCCATCACCAACTCATGGAGCTTGCTCAAACTCATATCCATTGAGTCGGTGATGCCATCCAACCATCTCATCCTCTGTCATCCCTTTCTCCTCCTGCCTTCAATCTTTCCCAGCATCAGGGTCTTTTCCAATGAGTCAATTCTTCACATCAGGTGGCCAAAGTATTGGAACTTGCCCTTCAGCATCAGTCCTTCCAATGAATATTCAGGACTGATCCTTTAGGATGGACTGGTTAGATCTCCTTGCAGTCCAAGGGACTCTCAAGAGTCTCCTCCAACATCAAAGTTCAAAAGCATCAATTCTTTGGTGCTCAGCCTTCTTTATAGTCCAACTCTTACATTCATACATGACTACTGGAAAAATCATAGCTTTGACTAGACACAAGTTTGTCAGCAAAGTAATGTCTCTGCTTTTTAATATGCTGTCTAGGTTGGTCATAGCTTTTCTTCCAAGGGGCAAGCATCTTTTAATTTCATGGCTGCAGTTACCATCTAGTCATCATCTGCAGTGATTTTGGAACCCAAGAAAGTGAAGTCTTTCACTGTTTCCATTGTTTCCCCATCTATTTGCCTTGAAGTGATGGGACCGGATGCCATGATCTTCGTTTTTCGAATGTTGAGTTTTAAGCCAACTTTTTCACTCTCCTCTTTCACCTTCATTGAGAGGCTCTTCAGTTCCTCTTCGCTTTCTGCCATAAGGGTCGTATCATCTGCATATCTGAGGTTATTGATATTTCTCCTGGCAATCTCGATTCCAGCTTGTGCTTCATCCAGCCTGTCATTTTCTATGATGTACTCTGCATATACGTTAAATAAGCAGGGTGACAGTAAACAGACTTGAAGTACTCCTTTCCTAATTTGGAACCAGTCCATTGTTCCATGTCTGGTTTTAACTGTTTCTTATTGACTTGCATACAGATTTCTTAGGAAGCAGATAAAGTGGTCTGGTATTTCCATCTGTTGAAGAATTTTCCATAGTTTGTTGTGATCCACACAGTCAAAGTCTTTGGCGTAGTCTATAAAGCAGAAGTAGATGTTTTTCTGGAACTCTCTTGCTTTTTCTATGATCCAATGGATGTTGGAAATTTGATCTCTGGTTCCTCTGCCTTTTCTAAATCCAGCTTGAACATCCAGAAGTTCTCAGTTCATGTACTGTTGAAGCCTAGCTTGTAGAATTTTGAGCATTAGTTTGCTAGAGAGTGAGATGAGTGCAAGTTTGTGGTAGTTTGAACATTCTTTGGCATTGCCTGTCTTTGGATTTGAAATGAAAACTGACCTTCTCCAGTCCTGTGGCCACTGCTGAGTTTTCCAAATTTGCTGACATATTGAGTGCAGCACTTTAGCAGCATTGTTTTTAATGATACTGTGGAAGTTCATTAAAAAAATAAAAATAGAGTTGCCATATGAGTCTGCAATCCCACTCTTGGGCGTATAAATGGAGAAAAACATAATCCCAAAGAATACATGCACCCCAATGTTCATTGCAGCAGGTTTAGAATATTTAAGGCATGGAAACAACCTAAATGGCCATCAATGGATAAAAAACTCAGTAAGATGCAGTACATGTATTCAATGGAATTGTAGTCAGTCTTTAAAATAATTATATGATGTGATTCACAGCAACATGAATGGACCCAGAGATTGTCATATTGAGTGAAGTCAGGCAGAGATGGAGAAATGACATCCCTTATGTATGGAAACTAAAAAGAAATGATACAAATGAACTTGCTTACAAAACAGAAAGAGACTCACAGATTTAGAAAACAAATTTACTGTTGCCAGGGGAAAGAATAGGTAAGAAGTTTGGGATGGACATGTGCACACTGCTATATTAAAAGATGGATAACCAAGGATTTTCTGTCTAGCATATGAAACTCTGATCAGTGTTATATGGCAGCCTGGATTGAAGGGGAGTTTGGGTGTGAATGCATACATGTATATGTACCCTTGAGTTCATCTGAAACTGTCACAAGATTGTTAATTGGCTATGCTAAGTCACTTTAGTGATGTCTGACTCTTTGTGACCCTTATGGAATGTAGTCCTCCAGGCTCCTCTGTCCATGAGATTCTCCAGGAAAAAATACTAATGTGGGTTGCCATGCCCTCCTACAGGGAATCTTTCTGACCCAGGGATCAAACCTGCAAATCTTATGTCTTCTGCACTGGCAGGTGGGTTCTTTATCACTAGCTCGTTAATTACCTACACTATAATACAAAATAAATAGTAAAAAAGAAAGGCACCAACCAACTGAATAATCAAAAGATTAAGTCACTAGTGAGATGTAAATAGCATCACATTCTCAAAAGGTATTAAAAATAAGTATAAAGAAGACCCTAAGTAGAGTGAAGGAAGAAAAATATTTATTATAAAAACAATAAAAATTATCAAAGAAAACAAATTATATAAATCAAAACCAAATATACATCCAAAATAATTAATTGAAATAAATAGAGAAATATAATTATCACACTAAAATACTCAATAGATGTAGTTAATTCTGGAATGAACCCAATGAAGAAAAACAAATTAATTGGATATGAATGCTGAAAACTTCATTCAGAATAAACCAGAGAAATAAACTAAATATGAGAAATTTAAAGGATCCAAACACTTTGTTGAAACACTTGAAAACATGTTGCATAAAATTTCCCAGAGGAAAGACTAAACAAAATTACAAAAAAAAAAAAAAAAAAAGATTAAAAATACAACAGAACTGAAAAAAAGAGAGAGAGAGAGACCTTAGAATTACAACATACATGAGTTGTGAGACTGAATATTTAAAATATAATATAGTTATATTAAATCTATAGAATATCAAGAACAAAGAAGATATTTATAAACTGTGTAACAAGAATTTCAGAAATCCTACTTCCAAGAGTTAGATTTAGGCAATTCTAACTTTGTAAATATTTTTCAAGGTACTTATTTTGCCTGGCAGGTATACAAGGACAGAAAATATTTTAAAAACAGAGAATCTAGATTTTGATGTTATAAAACTAAAATATTCTTGATAAAAACATACAACTCAGAAAATTTTAGGAAAATACTAGGACAAACATAAATAAAAGTAAATTGAGTTTAGACTCAAATAATATGATGATTCATATTTCCACGTGAATGGGTCCAAGGTGCCTAAGTATTTGTGTGTGTGTGCAAGAATACTGGAATGAGTTGCTGCTTCCTGGAGTGGGATCTTCCTGGCCCAGGGAACAAACATGCGTCTCTTGCATCTCCTTCATTGGCAGGCAGATTCTTTACCATTGTACCACCTGGGAAGCACCCAAGTGTCTGCTGAAACATTATTCTGAGTATATTGGTGAAAGTGTTTCTGAATTTTTGAATTTGTAGATTGAGTAAAGCAAATTGCCCTCCCCAATATAGGTGGACTTCATGCCATTCATTGAAGGCCTGAATAGAACCAAAAAGACAACATCAAGGAGAATTTGTTCTCTATCCCTGACTGTCTTCAGTTCAGTTCAGTTCAGTCGCTCAGCTGTGTCCAACTCTGCGATCCCATGAACCACAGCACGCCAGGCCTTCCTGTCCATCACCAACTCCCGGAGTCCGCCCAAATCCATGTCCGTTGTGTCGGTGATGCCATCCAACCATCTCATCCTCTGTCGTCCCCTTCTCCTTCTGTCCTCAATCTTTCCCAGCATCAGGGTCTTTTCTAATGAGTCAGCTCTCCTCATCAGGTGGTCAAAGTCTTGGATTTTCAGCTTCAACACCAGTCCTTCCAATGAACACCCAGAACTGATCTCCTTTAGGATGGACTGGTTGGATCTCCTTGCAGTTCAAGGGACTCTCAAGAGTTTTCTCCAACACCACAGTTCAAAAGCATCAATTCTTCTGCGCTCAGCTTTCTTTATAGTCCAACTCTCACATCCACACATGACCACTGGAAAAACCATGGCCTTGACTAGATGGACCTTTGTTGATAAAGTAATGTCTCTGCTTTTTAATATGCTATCTAGGTTGGGCATAACTTTCCTTCCAAGGAGCAAGCGTCTTGTAATTTCATGGCTGCAATCACCATCTGCAGTGATTTTGGAGCCCAGAAAAATAAAATCAGCCACTGTTCCCACTGGTTCCCCATCTATTTGCCATGAAGTGATGGGACCAGATGCCATGATCTTAGTTTTCTGAATGTTGAAATTTAAGCCAACTTTTCCACTCTCTTCTTTCACTTTCATCAAGAGGCTCTTTAGTTCTTCTTCACTTTCTGCCATAAGGCTGGGACGAGCACGGCGGCTGCGACGGCGCAGGAGCGCAGCTGAGAGGAGCTACCCCATGTCCAGGGTAAGGCGCAGCGGCTGAGCTTTGCTGGAGTGGCCCTGAAGACATAACTCACATCCAAAGTAAGAGAAACCCAAGTAAGACGGTAGGTGCGGAGAGAGGGCCTCAGAGGGCAGACAGACTGAAATCACAATCACAGACAACTAGCCAATCTGAGAAGAAGGATCACAGCCTTGTCTAATTCAATGAAACTAAGCCATGCTGTGTGGGGCCACCCAAGACGGACAGGTCATGGTGGAGAGGTCTGACAGAATGTGGTCCACTGGAGAAGGGAATAGCAAACCAGTTCAATATTCTTGCCTCGAGATCCCCATGCACAGTATGAAAAGGCAAAAAGATAGGACACTGAGAGATGAACTCCCCAGGTCTGTAGGTGCCCAATATGCTATTGGAGGTCAGTGGAGAAATAACTCCAGAAAGAATGAAGGGATGGAGCCAAAGCAAAAACAACACCCAGTTGACTGTCTTCAAGCTGAGTCATTAGTCTTCTGTCTTCAGTTTTGGACTCAGCCTGGAACTCCATCATTGGTTCTCCAAGCCTCCATAATCATAATCTCCTCAGCTTCCATAATCATGTATGTAAATTAGATAACTACTTGAATGTTCTAATTTACACAGACAAATTCTAGAGAACTTGTGTGGGAAATTAAGCATGTTGAATAATGGTAGGAAAGTAAGTTCGATCGGGCTTAATTTACTGATATAGGCTGACTAAGGAGAGATGCTGCCTTGATGTCACAGCTCAGGGGAAGGTATGTACAGCTTGCCAGGCTGGTTGACTAAAACTTGGATCAAAAAGAGGTCCACTCTTGGGCTGCACCCCACGGACCTGCAAGCCTTGTGCTTGCCCAGCTTCAAGACCAAAGAAAGAGCCCAGTGTCAGCAACAGAGACATCATTAGTTTAATGGGTGAGGAAATCTTACATGCAAGGTCCTGGAATAGAGCCTGGATAACTGCAGCAGCAAGACAGTGCAGCAGTCTTCGCTCCCAGGTGCAGGGAGAGCTTACCATTTATACGGGGATTGACATCAGGTTGGCTCACTGGTTGTGAGGGAAACCAGCAGAGGGGACAACTCTCACTGTCCTTTTGATAAGCTAGTGGGAACAATCACTAGCTGGGTACCTGGATCAAGTATGTAGGTAGGTCAGTCATGTGCATAGGGAGTAGATGAAGCAAGGACTGGTCAACAAGGGATGGACAGGGACAAGAGAACAGCCATCTTGAGTGGCCTGATCATATACCCACTATGAGAAAATTAGACATGCCAGACCTATCTTGCTTGAATTTTGTTATTGTTGTTGAGTCACTCAGTCATGTCTGACTCTTTGCAACCCCACTGACTGCAGCATACCAGGTTCCCCTGTCTATCACCATCTCCCAGAGCTTGCTCAAACTTATGTCCATTGAATTGGTGATACCATCCAACCATCTCATTCTTTGTCATCCTCTTCTCCTCCTGCCTTCAATCTTTCCCAGCAACAGGGTCTTTTCTAACAAGTTGGCTCCTCACATCAGCTGGCCGAGGAATTCAAAGGCTTGAGGAGATTAAAATGCTAGAGTTTATTTGTCATTTAAGACCTATTCACTCACATTGGTGATCTTGGAGAGACAGCAGTGAGTGGTGACTTGAAGTGAACCCTTAGTTCTCTGCCCAAGAGTTGAACCTGGATAGCCTCGATGAAAACCAGGAATCCTAGCTGCAAGCCCACCAGGGGCTAGAGGTTAGAAGCAAAATTCCCTGGTCCTTGCTCCCACTGAAAAATGCATCTCTCAAAGAGGCTAAACTGTTAATATCATGTACAAAGTTTATTACTAGAGACACAGCCCAGGTAGCTCAGAAGGTATAGAATCTGCCTGCCATGTACGAGACCCAGCTTCAACCTCTGGGTTAGGAAGATTGCCCTGGAGAAGGAAATGGAAATCTACTCCAGTATTCTTGTCTGGAGAATTCCGAGGACAGAGAAGTTTGGCAGACTATAGTCCATGGGGTTGCGGGGAGTCAGACACGACTGAGCAACTAATACGTACATGCAAGGTGAGAGAGCACACAGAGAAAGTGCAAGTCACTCAGTTGTATCTGACTCTTTGCAACCCCATGGTCTATACAGTCCATGGAATTCTCCAGGCCAGAATACTGGAGTGGGTAGCCATTCCCTTCTACAGGGGATCTTCCTGACCCAGGAATCAAACAAGAGTCTCTTGCTTTGCAGGAGGATTCTTTACTAACTCAGCAGCTATCAGGGAAGCCCACACAGAGAAACTATTTGTTTAGTATAGAAGCAAGGCAGAGATACAAATCTACAGAGAGCAGGTGTGGTGTCCTTTCTAATGAGGAATAGGGCAGTAAGGAGGCAGTTAAGTCATTTATATAGGGCAGTTCTTTCTTTACCTTTGACCAATTATCTAGTTTCTTTTTCCACACCTAACCTAGCACCCTCCCCAACATCTGTGTGCAACTTTTGTCTAGGCTGGATTCCAACCCAAAAGCCTTTGGGATATTAGTATCACCTATTATGGGGTGGTGCCCCCTCCTTCCTGACTCCCAAGGAATCTTTCTTCATACATTCAGTGTCTCCCTTGACCCAAGGATGGGAAATAGGTGACTTATTGATCTTTTAATCAAACAGGGTTTAGCCCCTCTCTGTTCCTGCCATAGCTGTAATCTTAAAGTGTCTAAGAGGCAAAGACCAGCTATTTACACTGTTTCTGTTATTACCATCTCAAAGTGCAAACAGGGTTCATTGCAAGTATCTATCCTAGAGGCCACCTGCCTCATTCCTCAGGAAATGTGAACAGGAGGCTGGTTATAAATGTGTAGCCTGGAGTCCATCTAACTCATCCCTTGCTGAGAGAGTCTTAAAGACATACTTTTATCCTCTTCTATGGCAAAAATGACTTGTGAGAGTAATTCCTGCATCATTGAAGAGCAGGCCTCCGCAGGCCAGACATAACAGGAGAACTGCAGTCACTGAACTGGGAAGTCTAAATTCAATTAGAGTAATTTGATCCCCAGGTAGCAGGGGCCAAGTTACAGTTCTCAACTGCAAAAGCAAGGCGGGCATGGTAATGGCTGCAGAGCCAGAGAAGCAATCAGAACCAAATTCCACAGACCTGAGATATTGGCTAGTTGATCATGGTTTCCCTACAGTGAAATATATAGGAAGAATATTAAATTCTTACTTGATCTGTATGAGCAATAAAGTCCCAAGTCAAGTAAACAAAAGTCTAAACTGAATCATTAAAGCAGAGTGTCATGGTCCCTTAATCTCCCAGACTTGAGCCAGTTTACAGCCCCAGAATGCTTTGAATTAATGGGAGGCTGCATTCCTTTCAGGCTGCCAATTTATATTGTGAATCTTTCTCTCAGCCTTTCCTAAAGGGACCTACAGCCTTAGGGTTAACTGTGCATCTGGGAAAAGGAAATAAACTCATTTTCAGGAACAACTGGATGCTGGCTATCAACTGACAGTAAATCCAGGAGACCAAAAGCATCACTGTGACTCTGAGTAGGGGTTATGGAGGTCAGATGACCAGTGGAGTTTTATCTCAGGTCCATCTCACAATGGGCCTAGTGGTCCCCACACCCATCTTGTAATTTCCACAGTTCTGGAGCCTAATTGGAATAGATAAACTCAGTAGCTAAAAGAAGACCCATACTGATTCTCTGACTGTGTGATGAGGACAATTATTTTAGGAAAGATCAAGTGGAAGCTACCAGAGGTGTCTCTATCTAGGAAAATAGTTAAGTCCAAAGAAACTGCATTCCTGGAGAGATTGCAGAGATTAACACCATGATCAAGGATTTGAGAAAGGCTGAGGTGGGACCTCTCATCACACCCCATTAATCTCACCTACTGGCCTGTGCAGAAGACAGACGGTTTTAGAGTAAGAACAGGGATGGCTATAGACTTAATCAGGTGATGATTCCAATTGCAGCTGTGGTAATGGATTGATTTCATTACATGAGCAAATGAACGCATCCCTGGTACCATTTATGCAGCTATTTATCTAAAAAATGCTTTTATCTCAATACCTTTTATTAAAGACTAACAGAAGCAGTTTACTTTCAGCTGGCAAGGCCAGCAAATCACATTTACTGTCCTCTCCCAGAGGTATATAAACCCTCTGGTTCTATGTCGTAATTCTGTTCACCAACAACTTTATCAGGTTTCCCATCCACAAGATGCCACACTGGTCCATTATATTGATGTCATTGTTCTGACTGGACCTAGTGAGCAAGAATTAGAAACTATTCTACACTGACTAGTAAGGTATATGCTAGTCAGAGTATGGGAAATAAATCTGATGAAAACTCAGGAATTCTACTTCAGTGAAATCTGTAGAAATCATGTGGTATATTTCATGCACAATAATTTTTTTAGGTGAAGGATAAGTGGCTACACCCAGCCTTTTCTACAACCAAAAAGAGGCACAGCACCTAGGAAGACTTTGGGTTTTAGAGGTAACTTATTCCTGTCCTGAAGGTGTCATTTCATTCCAACTACCACATGACTTGAGAAGTTGCTATTTTTGAGTGGAGCTCAATGCAGGAGATATAAGAGATGTGAGTTTGATCCATTGGTCTGGAAGATGCCCTGGAGGAGGGCATGGCAACCCACTCCAGTATTCTTGCCTGGAGAATCCCACAGACAGAGGAGCCTGGTGGGCTAAGGTCTATAAGGTCGCAAAGAGCCAGACATGACTGAAGTGACTAAGTGTGCATGCACAGAACAAGAGAGGGCTCTATACCAGGTCCAAGCTGCTGGAAAATCTACTTCCCACCTTGGGCCAAGAGATCCTGCAGATCAAGTGGTGTTTGAAGTGTCATGAGGTAAGGCTGCTTTTTAACGCTTTGACAGGTCCCTCCAATTGCATCCCAGTCCAGGCCCTTAGGATTTTAGAAAAAAGGCCTACTATCCTCCGTAAATAGCTATTTTTCTTTTGAGAAACAACTCCTAGGCCCACTGCTGAGCTTTAGTAGAGACTGAATGCTGAACCATGGGCCACCGAGTTACCACGTGACCTGGACTGCTCACCATGAACTGGGTGTTGTCTGAAGCCATAAGGTTGGGCATGTACATCAGTGCTCCATCATCTAATGGAAGTGGTTTATATGTGATTGAGTCTGGTCAGGCCCTGAAGGCATAAGTAAATAGATAAAGTGGTCCAAATACATGTAGTGCCCGTTTCTGTTCACTCCTGCCTTCTCTCCCTCACCCAGCACCTATGACCCCATGGGGAGCTCCGCATGGTCAGTCAAGAGAGGAGGAGAAGACTCAGGCCTGGTTTACAGAGGGGTCTGTGTGCTATGCAGGGACCACTTGGAAGTGGACTGCTGCTGTGCTACTGCCCCTTTATGGGATGTCCCTGAAAGGCAGTGTGGAGGGAAAATCCTTTCAGTGGACAGAGAACTGAGCATAGGACCTAGTTATTCACTTTATTGGGAAGAAGAAATGGACATACATGTGATTACATACTGAGTCACATACTATGACCAAAAGGGTGATTCAATGGTCAGGGACTTGGAAGGAGCACATCTGGAAAACTGGTAACAAGAGTATCTGGGTAAGAGACATGCAACTATGTCTCTCTAAGCGGAAAAAAAGCATGAATATATTTGTGTCCCACTTGAATGCCCACCAAAGCTTGAGAGGATTTTAATAATCAGGTGGTTGGATACCAGTCAGCTCTTTCCCCAGCCACCCTGTCATCACCCAATGAGCTCATAGACAAAGTGGGCTTGATGGCAGAGATGGAGGTGAGGCATGGGCCCAGAAACACGGACTTCTGTTGACTGTCTATGAACACAGCTGAGTCCCAATCTGTCAGCAGCACAGACCAACATCAAGTCCCTGATATGGCACAATTTACAGGGCTGCCCATCCAGCCACCTGGTGGAAGGTTGATTACAGTGAATTATTTCCATCATAGAAAGGCAGTATTTAGTTTTTACTATAACAGATGGTTAATCTAGATGTGTTTTTTTTTTCCGCCCCCTGCACGCAGTGCTTCTGACAATGCTACTACCCATGAATTAAAAAATAATAATAATAACAACTTAGCTGTCCTTAAAAGAGACAGAAAAGGAAAAGACCACATGGAAAAGAAAGAGAATCCCACACGAAGATGGAGGCAGAGATTGTGGTGATGTGGCCCCAAGTAGAGGAATGCCTAGAACCTCAAGAACTGGAAGAAGGAAGGTAAGACTCCTCCATAGTGGTTTCAGAGGAAACCCAACCCTGCTGCCACTTTTAGTCTGGCACTTCTGTCCTCCAAATTTCTATTATCTTAAGTCAAAAAAAAAAAAAGAAAGAAAGAAAGAAAATGACTTAACTTTCATCTTGATACTCCACACAGCTTCTGATCAAGGATTGCACTTCAAAGCAAATGAAATGTAGCAATGGGCTCATGCTCATTGAATCCACTGATGTTGCCAGCCTCCCCACTATCCTTAGGTAGCTGGTGTGGTGGAATGGCAGAGAGGCTCACTGAAGACTTAAGTATTGTACCAGCTAAGTGGCATTACTCTGCAGGACTGGGGCAATCTTCTCCAGAAGACTCTATGTGCTCCGAATTAGCATCCAATATAAGGTACTGTGTCTCTCATCACCAGGAGTTACAGGTACAGAATCAGGGGAAATGGGAATGACATCACTATTACCACTAATGACCTATTAGCAAAATTTTTTTCCTCCTTTTTTTTGAAAATGTATGCTTTACCAGTCCAGCCCGGAGATCTTAGATGCAAAGGGAGTCATTCTTCGTCAAGGAGACACAATGAATGGTTCCACTGCACTGCAAGTTAAAACAGTTACCTGGCCACTTTGGAATCCTCATAACTTTCAAAAGGCAAAGAAGTGAGCTTTTGTTCATGCTAGAGTAATTGATCCTGACTACCAAAGGGAATCAGACTACTGCTCCACAGTGGAGGTGAAGGAGTACATTTGGAATACAGATCTCTTAGCATCTTTCTCTCTGAATACGGTTAATGGAAAATTGCCACAATTCAATTCAGGCAGAACTACTAAAGACTTGAACCCTTTAAGAATGAAAATGTGGTTACCAGATAAAGAGCAGTGACCAGCTGAGGGGCTTGTAGAGTGAAAGCAAAAGCTATACAGAGCAAATGGTGGAAGAAGATAGATACAAGTCCTACCACAGGGCCAGTTACAGAAATGAGGACTTTAATTGCCAAGTGTGTGTCCTCATTTTGTTATGAATATGTGTTCAGTCGCTCAGTCATGTCCAACTCTTTATTTACTACTCTCTGGATTGTACTCTACCAGGCTTCTCTGTCCATGGAATTTTCCAGGTAATAACTGGATCCAGGTGCCATTTTCTAGCCCATGGGATCTTCCTGACCCAGGAATTAAACCCAAGTCTCTTGTGTCTCCTGCTTTGGCTGGCAAATTCTTTACCATTGTGCCACCTGGGAAGTTCTTTTGTTATGAATATATTTGCATGTAAATATCCTTGTTTTCTTCACTCTGTTATTCCTTACTATGTACCATAAGACATCATGTAAGGATTGCTAATTTTACATCATAGCATTGATCAAGGAGAAGAGTAAACAGGACTCAAGTTCTTTACTTCCTCTGGGGGAGGGGCTAGCATGTGTTCTGTTGTATACAGGACAGTTGCATCATAACAATCAGAGCCACAACTTGGTTATTGTCTTTATTTGGAGATTAATTATAATTTAAGGAGATGTATAATGGTGCCAAGTTGACAAGAGGTGGACTTGTGACAGTTAATTTTCTGTGTCAGTTCAATTGTGCCATGGGGTGTCCAGATATTTGATTAAAATAATTTTTCTGAAAATAGCAATAAAAATTCTAAATATCTGTTAGGGAAATTAAATAAATAGTCTTGTGACTTCCCTGGTGGCTCAGATGGTAAAGCATCCACCTACAATGTGGGAGACTCGGGTTCAATCCCTGGGTCGGGAAGATCCCCTGGAGAAGGAAATGGCAACCCACTCCAGTACTCTTGCCTGGAAAATCCCATGGAAAATCCCAGGAGTGTGGTAGGCAACAGTCCATGGGGTCGCAAAGAATTGGACACGACAGAGTGACTTCACTTCAGGCTTCAGAGACAAAGCAGAACAGGCCTCTGACTTTGCTTCTAACCTGCCTGGACACCACCTTGACTATGAGTGACGGCCTGCTGTGAGTGCAAGACCTGCAGCACCATAGATAAGATGGGAAAGAATTAAGATAAGAAAGAATTCTGAGATTCTTGAGCCCCTGGAGGAGGCTGGCCAACCAACCCCCAGGCTTAACAACATTCCATGTTTTAGGAGACGAAACCAACAGCATTAATATGAAACCAGGCTTGCAATTTGTTCATAGGTTGATGATGATATCTATTTGCATCCTGGGATTATAAATGGGAACCAGGAACTGTATTTGAAGTCTCCCTCATGGGACGTTTTCCCAACTGGGTCTTCAGATGTGCTGTGATGCTGAACTTTTCAGTACTGTTTAAGTCTGGATTTTGGTCAACATTCAATTTGGGGATATATCCTCTGCTGTTCCTATTTCTTTTTTCTTTTAATGTTAGTATATTGAAAGTAAACCAGATAATTCTCTAATAAATATTCATACTATTTATTTGTACATAATGTGTGGCTTATTTTATTAACAAATGCTTTGAACATGAGATGAAAGTGAAAACTTATAGCGCAAAAAAAAGTGAAGTCGCTTAGTCGTGTCCAACTATGTGCAACCCCATGGACTGTAGCCCACCAAGCTCCTCCATCCGTGGGATTCTCCAGGCCAGGGTACTGGAGTGGGTTGCCATTTCCTTCTCCAGGAGATCTTCCAGACTCAGGGATCGAACCCAGAACTGCCGCATTGTAGGCAGACGCTTTACCGTCTGAGCCACCAGGGAAATCCATAAAGTGAAAGTGAAAGTCACTTAGTCCTGTCCAACTCTTTGCAACCCCATTCACTATACAGACCATGGAATTCTCCAGGCCAGAATACTGGAGTGGGTAGCCTTTCCCTTCTCCAGGGGATCTTCCTGACCCAGGAATTGAACCCAGGTCTCCCACATTCCAGGCAGAGTCTTTACCAAATGAGCTATCAGGGAAGCCCTGATATCAGGTTTAGATGGTAAAGAATCTGCCTACAATGCAGGAGACCTGGGTTCAATCCCTGGGTCAGGAAGATTCCCTGGAGAAGGAAATGGCAACCCACTCCATCATTCTTTCCTGGAGAATTCCGTGGACAGAGGAGCCTGGTGGGCTACATCCATGGGGTCCCAAAGAGTTGGACAGGACTGAGCAACTAACACTATTTTTGGCAAAACAACATCCAAATAATAATATAAATGTTAAGATTGTTTAATTGATAAGCAAGAATTTTCCCTTGTCCAAAATTTAAAGTATATTATAAAACTATAATAATAAAATTTATGTTAATTTCATAAAACATTGCAACCTAATCAACATAAGAATGAGAAAGCACAGATGCAGGTTACAGCATATATAATAACAGTATAATGAAGGAAAAATCTCCACCTGTCAATCTGAAAAGCTCAATTTTTAAATAAGTTATATTGAAAAATCATTCCAAAAAATGTAAAATAGCCTATTATACAGAGTGAAGCCAGAAAGAAAAAACAAATATGGTATATTAACTCATGTACATGGGATCTAGAAAAATGGTACTCGTGGACCTATTTGTAGGGCAGAAGGAGAAACACAGACATAGAGAACATACTTGTGGACACAGTGAAGGAAAGAGAGGGTTGGAAAAATTGAAAAAGTAGCACTGAAACATAAATTATCACATGTAAAATAAATAGCTAGTAGGAAGTTGCTTTATAACACAAGGAGCTCAAACCCAGTGTTCTGTGACAACCTAGAGGGGCAGGATGAGATGGAGGTGAGGGAGAGGTTCAAGAGAGACCGGACTTAGCTGATTCATTGTTGTATGACAGAAACCAACACAATATTGTAAAGCAATGATTCTCTAAGAATAAATTTTAAAAAAATATTGTTTGAAATAACGGTAAAAATGATATGAGATGACAGACTATGAAAAATCAATAAACTAATGCTGCTAAAAATTTTTAAAAATGTAAATTGGCATTTGATCCTCCTATTACCTGAAATAAGTCATTGTACTATGTTAGAAGTATGAAGTTATCTGTGATATATTTTTTGATAACTGTAGGAGTGGCTTGTCACTTTTTAAAGCAACTCAGACTAATTTTAACTACTTTGTCAATTCACTTGTAACACTACTTAAGATATGTACTCCTTTTCTATATCTTAGTCTTTGACAGCCATTGCTTTATGCTGTTGTGAGATTGTCAAAATGATTAGAAAGGGTTTCCTGATTCCTTTATTATCATCAATGAAATGGTTTACAACTTGATCAAAAGTCACTTGGGCATCACACAGTTTTAAGAATGTATAAAATAAATAAGACATTGACATAAAAATTTAAATGAAGTGTGATAATTATATCATTATCATCTAATGTCAGAATATATTGCTCAAAGACCAACTAATAGTGTCATAAAAGTTACTACCCATTTGACCAGCTGTTTCATGTGCTTATAAAATGTGTTATTTCAGATTAGCTTACACACAATGATGAATGCAATCTAGGAGAAGAGAATTAAAAACAAATAACTGCTTGTAAAATAATTTATAAATTTTTATGCAAGTAGATTCTGGAGCTAAGCAAGTTTAGTTTCAACAAACACTGTGATTAAGACCTACAGATAAATATATAGTCAATTAAGCAAGGTATTAAACATGTATATAGGTTTTATTAAAAATGTTATTACTAGATTTTTTTCAATTGCATTGCAACTCATGTGGCATATAAGCTATTCTGAGTCAGGATTTATTTGATTCTAGTTTATATACACAAAACAGTTAATAATATTCAACAATAATCCTTATTGTGAAATTAGGTTGAAATACTATTTTTTCTCAAAACACATTCCCAAGACACTTGTATTATTTATTCTGAATGCTATTACTAAATTGAAAAATATATTACAAATAAAACCCATTTCAGCACGATTTAAATTATCTTTATGATCAGTCAATTCTTTTATTTAACCTAGTTTGAAAGACCAATTTCTTGAACGTAAAACTCTCCTCCATTTTAATGATGTTTTAGTACAACATTTTGATTTTTAGAGAAAACAAAACAAAACACCATAATTGCTCCAGTTAATAGGTAATGCTTATAAAATGTGCAAGAAAACGAAGAGTAACATGAACAACTTCAGCAACCATGCAGCCAGGCCGGAGGACCATGATAAACTGGGTCACTCACAGTTGAGGGATGTGTCAATAGGCTGAGATTGTCCATTATTATTACTGAAGGACTGTGCCTTCCATCCACTGCTTTACTTCTCTGCCTTCTGCTGACAATCTTTTCTGTGTTTTGTTTCCACATATCACTTTTATTTGATTATTTCTCTCTATCTTGGACTCAAGATCCTGAAAAGAGACTACCTAGTTGGGTCCAGTTTTCAGCGAGCAGTAAACTTCAGGATGGAGTCCTCCCCGATGTCTAACTGAATCAGTGAAGGGCTGATCGAATGTCTAATCAGTTGTGATCTTCACTTTGGAATAATGTGGGACAGCTCTGAAAGAGGATCTAGGTGAACTAGGGGATCAGAAGCTCTTAGACTTTACTGGAAGGGCCCAGGTAAATGATGAGCACGTTGAAGAGCTTCTCCAATACAAGCATGATATTTTATACATATGACAGTGTCCAGCCTGTCATGCATGTATTGGTAAGAGTCCCCTTCTGCATTTTATCTATATTGGAATGAAATATAGTATATTTATGTAATATATCGGAGAAGGCAACAGCAACCCATTCCAGTACTCTTGCCTGGAAAATCCCATGGGCAGAGGAGCCTGATAGCCTGCAGTCCATGGGGTCACTAAGAGTCAGACACGACTGAGCGACTTCACTTTCACTTTTCACTTTCATGCATTGGAGAAGGAAATGGCAACCCACTCCAGTGTTCTTGCCTGGAGAATCCCAGGGACGGCGGAGCCTGGTGGGCTGCCGTCTATGGAGTCGCACAGAGTCAGGCACGACTGAAACAACTTAGCAGCAGAAGCAGCAGCAGCATGTAATATATAATTCAGAGAAAGATCTAAGAATTGGGAAAGAACAATCAGGCATTGCAGCCTTCAATAATATTAATAATAATAGAAGGTATTGAAAAATTGCAAAGGTCAGAGAGTGATTTTTATATATAAATATATGGGGAAAAATTATGCTAGCATGTGTGACATGATTCTTATAGGCAATCACATTATATCTTCAGGTTAAGAAAAAGATAACCCTTATGAGAAGATTTTTTTGTAAATGCTTCATAGACAGTCAAAGAAAAAAATAGCAACCTGAAAAAACTCACAACTGAGGATCATTCCAAGGTCTCTCATTTTTGCATCTGCTCTAAAGCCTTAAAGTTTTATTCTCCTTCTAATCCAAGAACAGACATTGGAAAGGGTTGTGGCAATTCATCCAGTACTGTGGCAAGAGTTCACGTGACTTGAGAATGGACAGGATCTGGCTGCAGGAGTAAGGATAGTTGGTCAGAAGAAATAGGACAGGTAGCACTCCAGGAAAAAGGACTGATTTTACAGTATGTAGGCAAATGAGGAGAAGAAACAAAATGAGCAGGAGTGAACACAGCATAGTCAAAATCTGAATTTGTGAAAGTAAACTCTGATCATTTATTTGGTCCTTAAGCGATGTGTGTCATCCTTATTCTGCATGACTTGGATTTCTTGTCTGAAATATTTAACAAAGGAACACTTAGGTGTTGTATTTTCTATACGATATGTGTGTGTATCTTGGACTAACATTAAAAAGACTATTTCTTCCTTCTAGTAGTCATAGGCAGTAGAGATCACTTACTTGGGGCATCATAAATTATCAGAGCTCCATCAAATAAACATGGCTGGAGAAATAAAAATAGATGATAATGCAGCTTCATGTTTTCTGGAACTGATAATCCAATAAGAAAAGAGTGCATCATGCAGGTAACATGTGCACACACAGGTGTAAATAAAGCTACTAGTTTAAAACAAGTACATTTGTAGAAAGTATGGTCTTTCAATATTTACTTGTAAAAGAAAAAAAAAATAGCCTTTTGTTACTTGTATTATGTATATAAACCTCCTTATCTTAGCTACCTTGATGTATCTTAATCAGACACTCTAAGAAATGCCTCATTTGAAAACTACAGAATTTATGAATTGGTTCAGAACTAAAGCTTGTAGCTCAGTTCATGTCTGAAATGACCTAAAACAACTGTATTTTCATTGCAAATTCCTTATCTTTCATGTCTGAAATTGCATCCCTAAAAACACATTTTTTTCATTTATGGCTTAAATATGAGAAGTTCTGTTTACTGAGTCTATGTCTTTTAAAGCAAACACCACGATTATTTGTTAGGATTGAAAACTATGTTGATAAATGAAACAACATCAAATAAACTCCTTGACCATGCAGCCCCGGGAAAGCATGAAAAGGAACACATGGCTAATATACTCCCTTAGCAGGTATTTTAGTCTGTGAGATGTACAAACTTTTTTCTAAAAAGCACAAATATAAAATATTTGGGTGACATATACACTTATAAAAACAAAAAGGTTTTACCACACCATTATTTGTATTGTAGATAATTAAAATCATTGATAGGCTGGCTGTGTCACAGTTTATTGTGCCTCTGACACAATCGAAAACTTAAATATGAATCCTGGCTGCTTTTATTTACCAGGTTCATAGGATTGGATGAATTAGGAGGTGAACACAGTGATCACAGTAAGCGCAGAGCCAAAGAAAAATTTGAGCCTGAAAATCTGGCTTAGTTGTAAACTGAGGTCTATTCATTGGTAGTGAACCATTTGTGGTATGAAAAAAAAAAAGAAGCAGAAAAATGTATCTTTTAGGCTGTAAATAGCATAAAAGTCAACATATTACCCAGTTTTTCCACACTTAACAGTGTTTATTACTTCCAGAGCAACCTAATACCCGATATATGAAATAATATTTTTCTCTATTACAGCAGTTAGTTTTGGTGACTGTTCTCTGTCATAGTTTATACTTAGTTTTCTTAGACTCCAATAAAAGTCCTTTGATACCTTAGAGATGATGTGTGTATAGTCTCCTTCTCTTCAAATACCTAATCCTTGTATGTAAAAATATTGATTTAAAGAGAAATTTGTTAAATATGTTTATAGCAAGAGCTATAAACCTTTTTCAAAAAATTATGAACATTAGATAAAGCAGATTTTTAGTGTAGTCTTTTTAGCTTAACGAGACATTTGAAAATAACATATTTAGTTCATAAACCATGCATCTTAACAATATTAAATATGAAATTTTCAATCTATTTATGGCCTTGTTTTGTGGAAATTGTTTATCTACACCCTGTAGACAATAAAAAAAAATTTCTCTAGGGCAATGGCAACATCACACATCAAACTCCTAGAGTGCACAGCAAAAAAAGTAGTAAACACAGATCAACAAAGACTATATCTATGCATGTAACTTGAAGCAAAAGTTTGAGACATCTAGACAACCAAAAAATGCTTCTATTTTTCTAAAAATGTCAGGTACCAAGGGTAGGAGTAAAATTTCTCTTGAATTAACCTTTACACATAGCATCAATTGTCCCTAGAAAACATTGCCAGGCTTTGAAAATGCATCTTTAAAAATAACACTTCATATCTAGAAGAATTTATTTCCATTTCTGAATGTGCATATTTTGCAATAATTATGATATGCTTTACATAAAAGGGGGAAAATGACTGCAAATCTACAAGACATTTAAGGCCTTTTTACTAGTTCCAACCAACATATCTTTTTAGATAAGCTTCAAAGATGAAACTTTGAAATTTTTGCTATTAAAGGAAATCATAATTTGATTCTTGATTTCCCCTAGCTTACTCAATAGCATTGTTTACATATTGTCAAGATGAAATTCTGTGTAACAAGAAATGTTTAAGCCAAAAAATCCCTCTACTAACACAGTTGATTTGGCAAGAATATGGCCTGAATCAAAAGGAACATTTAAAAATGTTAAATCTTTGTTATTTCCAACACGTAAATATTTCTAGAGTGCTATTAGAAAAAATAGAAAATGTTGTCAGTAATGTATTTGTTAAATAAATATTTATTTTCTTCAGAAACATATGACATAAAAATTAAACATTTTGTTTGACAGAAAAGAAATAGAAATTTTGGCAACTATGAGTATTTACTTCTTGTAAGCATTCACATTTTATAACTTAAAATCATTTTTATTTTCACCCAAACAAAATAAAGTGGGTTTGGTCTTTATTTATGGAAGTCAGAGGGGGAAACTCTGACATCTTTTACTTAATGCACAGTTTTTATCTTCAACCACACTTATAACTAGACTTCTATCATTCCATGACCCTCTATTATAACAAAAAAGTCATTGGGTTTTAAATGAACAACTCTCTAATATAAAACTGTGCTTAATCCTTTCTTCTACTTGAGTTAGCACAAAGGCAAGAAAGAAGTCATAACCCCAGACATAGTAGAATTTGTACTAAGCAATGATCTTGGTTTTGTTTAAATTAAGGGGCCATCATTTGATAAGTGATAATTTGTTTGATCAAAATAGAATCTGAGATGTATAGTATGTACCCAGGTTATCCTGTTTTCAGATTCAATGAGACCAACAGTGTATGCAGTTTACTTTCCTAGTCAAGAAAAAGAAATTACTATAACTTGTAAGGGCCATTATTATCCTTTAATCAAAACCAGACAAAAACACCAGAAGAAAATATTACTACAGACCAATATTTCTTATACATATAGACATAAAATTTTTCCATAAAATTCTAATGAAGCAAATCCAGCAACATATAAATGCAATTATACAAAATTATTAAGCAGGTTATATTCTAGAATGTGAGGTTGGTAGAACATCCAAAAATCACATATACTAAAGTAGCACATCAACAGAATAGAAACAAAAAGCACTTGGCCATCTTATTAGACACAAAAACAGCATTTGACAAAAACCCAAGACCCATTCATGACAAAAACATGTAAACAAATTAGGAATAAAAGGGAACTTCTTTAACTAGTTTTACCAAAAAATATATATGAAAGACTCAAAGTTAATATTATATTTATTGATGAAATGCTGAATCTGTCTCCTTAAGACTAGGAACAAAAAAAGGATATATGTTCTGTCTATTTTGATATATTATACTGGAAGTTCTAACAAGGGCAATTTAAGAAGAAAAAGAATTAAAATATTCATTTGGAAAGAGAAAGAAAATTTGTTTCTAGTTGCAGATACATGTTTGTTTATATAGAAAATTCTAAGAAATCCAATGAAAATAAAAATTAATCCCACTAAATGGATGAAAATATTTGAAAATAATATAACTGAAAAGAGACTTGTATCAAGAATATATAAAGAACTCTTATAACTCATGATAAAAAGGCAAGTAGCTCAATATGTATATTTATGGCTGATACATGATGCTGTACAACAGAAATGAAAATAAAACAGTAAAGCAATTATACCCAATAAAAAGCAAAAAAGCCAAATATCTGTATAGACATTTCTCCACAAAAAAATATACAAATGACTCAGTGCATGAAAAGATCCCTGGTGCTATTACTAATACACCAGATTAATAGTCATCTGCCAGGTAAAAATACACGCACTGGTTCAGTTCAGTTCAGTCGCTCAGTTGTGTCTGACTCTTTGTGACTCCATGGACTGCAGCATGCCCGGCTTCCCTGTCCATTACCAACTCCCAGAGCTTACTCAAACTCAAGTCCATCGAGTCGGTGATTCCATCTAACCATCTAATCCTCTGTCATCCCCTTCTCTTCCTGCCTTCAATCTTTCACAGCATCATGGTCTTTTTCAATGAGTCAGCTCTTCACATCAGATGGTCAAAGTACTAGAGTTTCAGCTTCAGCATCAGTCCTTACAATGAATATTCAGGGCTGATTTCCTTTAGGATTGACTAGTTGGATCTCCTTGCAGTAAAGGGGACTCTCAAGAGTCTTCTCCAACACCACAGTTCAAAAGTATCAATTCTTTGGCACTCAGCTTTCTTTATAGTCCAACTCTCACATCCATACATGACTACTGGAAAAGCCATAGCTTTAACTGGATGGACCTTTGTTGGCAAAGTAACGTCTCTGCTTTTTAATATGCTGTCTACGTTGTTCACAATTTTTTCCTCTAAGGAGAAGTGTCTTTTAATTTCATGGCTGCAGTTACAATATACAGAGATTTTGGAGCCCCCCAAAATTAAGTCTTTCACTGTTTCCATTGTTTCCCCCATCTATTTGCCATGAAGTGATGGGACTAGATGCCATGATCTTAGTTTTCTGAATGTTGAGTTTTAACCCAACTTTTTCACTCTCCTCTTTCATTTGCATCAAGAGTCTCTTTAGTTCTTCTTAGCTTTCTGCCATAAGGGTGGTGTCATCTGTGTATCTGAAGTTATTGATATTTCTCCTGGCAATTTTGATTCCAGCTTGTGCTTCATCCAGTCCAGAATTTAATATGATGTACTCTGCATATACATTAAATAAGCAGGGTGACAATATATAGCCTTGATGTACTCCTTTCCCAATTTGGAACCAGTCTGTTGTTCCATGTCCAGATCTAACTGTTGCTTCTTGACTAGCACACAGATTTCTCAGGAGGCAGATAAGGTGTTCTGGTATTCCCATCTCTTTCAGAATTTTCCACAGTTTGTGGTGATCCACAGAGTCAAAGGCTTTGGCATAGTCAATAAAGCAGAAATAGATGTTTTTCTAGAACTCTTTTGCTTTTTTGATGATCCAACGGATGTTGGCAATTTGATCTCTGATTCCTCTGCCTTTTCTAAATCCAGCTTGAACATCTGGAAGTTCACTGTTCATGCACTGTTGAAGCCTGACTTAGAAAATTTTGAGCGTTACTTTGCTAGTGTGTGGAATGAGTGCAATTGTGTAGAGCTTTGACATTTCTTTGGCATTGCTTTTCTTTAGGATTGGAACAAAAACTGACCTTTTCCAATCCTGTGGCCACTGCTGAGTTGTCCAAATTTGCTGGCATATTGAGTGAGACACTTTTACAACATCATCTTTCAGGATTTGAAATAGCTCAACTGGAATTCCATCACCTGCAGTAGCTTTGTTCGTAGTGATGCTTCCTAACACCCACTTTATTTTGCATTCCCAGATATCTGGCTCTAGGTAGGTGATCATTCTCACTAGATGTAGAATTAAAAAGCCAGATAATAGCAGTCAGAAAATAAATGAAATATCAGAACCCTCACATACTGCTGATAAGAATTTTAAATAGTTTTGCATTTTGGAAACTACTCGGGCAGTTCTTCAAATGGTAAAATATAGACTTATATGATAATTTCAGCAATTCCACTCTTAGAAGTAAATAGATGTTCACATAAGAACTTTTGCATGAATGTTTACAGCAACTTTGTTCAAAATAGCCAAAGGGTGACAAAAAAATAAAAGCTCATCAACAGATGAATGGATAAACAGAAGCAGTACCCTATGTAATGGAATACCATTCACCTATCAGAAAGAATGAAATGCTGATACCTGCTATAAATGGATGGACCTTGAAAACATTAAGTTAAGTGAAAGATGCCAGTCACAAAAGACCACATAGTATGCGATTCCATTTAAATGAACTGTTCAGGATAGGCAAATAAACATATACTAAAAGCCTATAAATTAGCAGTTGAGTGGCTCAGGTCTAAATGGCTCAGGAGGAAGAGGATATGTATAGGATTTTCTTGTGAAGTGATAATATTTTAAAATTGGCTGTTGCAATATTATTATTATTAAATATAAATAAATTTTTTAATTTATAAAATTAATTAAATATTAATCAATCAAATATCACTGCTACAGCCAATAATAGTAATAACATATTAATAATAATAATATACTGGCTGTGGTTATAAATATCTGTGAGTATTCTAAAAAATTTAATTGTGCACTTTAAATTAGTGAATGCAAAATGCCAGGCTGGATGAAGTACAAGCTGGAATTAAGATTGCTGGGAGAAATATCAATAACCTCAGACATGCAGATGACACCACCCTTATGGCAGAAAGTGAAGAAGAACTAAAGAGCCTCTTGATGAAAGTGAAAGAGGAGAGTGAAAAAGTTGGCTTAAAGCTCAGCATTCAGAAAACTAAGATCATGGCATCTGGTCCCATCATTTCATGGCAAATATATAGGGAAATAAAGGAAACAGTGAAAGACTTTATTTTGGGGGGGGCTCTAAAATCACTGTAGATGGTAACTGCAGCCATGAAATTAAGACAGTTGCTTCTTGGAAGAAAGTCTATGGCCAATCTAGACAGCATATTAAAAACCAGAGACATTACTTTGCCAAAATGGTCCTTTTAGTCAAGACTGTGGTTTTCCAGTGGTCATGTATGATGTGAGAGTTGGACTATAAAGAAAGCTGAGCACCAAAGAATTGATGCTTTTGGACTATGGTGTCGGAGAAGATTTTTTACAGTCCCGTTGACTTCAAGGAGATCCAACCAGTCAATCCTAAAGGAAATCAGTCCTGAATATTCATTGGAAGGACTGATGCTGAAGCTGAAGCTGAAACTCCAATACTTTGGCCACCTGATGTGAAGATCTGACTCTTTGGAAAAGACCTTGATGCTGGAAAAGATTGAAAGTGGAAAGAGAAGGAGATGACAGAAGGTGAGATGGTTGGATGACATGCTCTGGGAGTTGGTGATGAACAGGGAGGCCTGGCATGCTGCAGTCCACGGGGTCACATGACTGAGTGACTGAAATGAACTGATAGTATATAAAGTATACCTCTGGCATCTTAATAAAGAGTATAGAGAAAGAAAAAATCAAGTGTGAATTATAGAGGGAAGTAGCCCAGAAGTTAGGTGTTTTTGTACATATTAAGTCTCAGTTGTCTATTAGACTTCTAAATGGAGATAACAAAGTAGGTAATTGAATATACAAAACTACAGATTAGGACAGAGGTCCAAGCTAACAATACATGTTTGGCAGTATTTAGTATAAAGTAGATAAAACCATTCACCTGAAGGACATTACCAACAGGTTTAATTGAGGGGAAAAAAAATGGAATAAATCCAGAGATTGCATTTTGGAGTTTTCAACTTTAGAGATTAAGGAAATTAGTAAAACCTGAGAATGGGCAGTGCTGTGGAGCAAGCAATGTCTCCAATATATATATATATATTTTTTTTTTTTAATAAATAAGCTGTCAAAAGGAGCAAATGACCAGTTAAAAGATAAATACTAAGGATATAATATACATGTGATAAATATAATTAGCACTGCTATATGTTATACACAAAAATTGTGTATGAAAGTAAATCCTGAGTTGTCATTACAAGAAAAACCTTTTTTTTCCATTTTTAATTTTGTATCTATATGAGATAGTGAATGTACTCTAACATTATTGCAATAGCCATTTCATGGGAGGTAAGTCAAATCTTAAGCTGTATCCCTTAAACTTATACAGTGCTATACGTCAATTACACCTCAAAAATATTGGAAGAAAAAATACTTTCAAAAATTGTTAATGAGTAGAAAATTATTTGCTGTTTCAAATGCCATTGATTAGTCCAAAACTAAGATTTGGACACTACAATCCAGAGGTAACATTGACACTAATAAAAGCAGAATTGATGGAAAAAATGAGAGTGAAAACTAAGGTGGATTGTGTCCAAGTGAGAATAGGGCAATTGGTCAACTTAATTACTTGTTGCTCATAAATTCAATGAACTGCAATTTGACTAATTAGTTTGATTAATTTTATTAATCACAATCAATTTAATCACTTGTAATTATGATTTGTTACAATACTTAAAATTTAAAGCAAATGAAAATAATTATAACTGTAAATATAATGGATACATTAAGCATACATGAAACAATTACTTCAAATAGATTTAAATTAAAAACTTGACTATACTGGCTGTTAGAATACACCTTTGGTGGCAAACTGTCCCATTTCCTCCAGAACGTATAGAGTTCCAGGAACAGAAGGATTTTGGTTTCAAGGCCAAGATGAACTTTCAGTGCTAAGATATGAAAGTCCTGTAACAACAACAACCACAACAAAACCACAAATATATATATATATATATTTAAATGGTATTCCTTAGCAATTTTATATTTATAAATTATATTAATATTCTGGATCTGTTTTATTTATGCTACTGACCAAAAAGAAAATTAAAAAAAAAAAAAGGTTTTATTCAGGATCAGCAAATACCTGAATTTCGGAAAGTGAGCCATATGTATGTCTTCAGTACAACTGAAAAGTGAACTCTTTTAAAGAGGGGGAAAGGAAGCTGGGAAGATGATATTAATTAATAGTAAACAGAGCCCATGGCTTTTCACTGGGTGAGTGCTTGCCAGGGAAGGAGAGGAAGTGTTTTTTTCTTCCCATTGGACTATGCTATCATTGCAGAGCATGAGATCTTCCCCTTTTGGCCTCCTAATACTATTTAAATTGAGGTTTCCATTCACTAATTTTCATATTCCCCTCTTTGGATCAAGATTTTTCTCTGAAAGCATCACTGATCAAGTCAGGTTTTCCAGTTTCAACAGCTTTTTTGTCCCTCAGTGCTAGGAAAGACCTTTCCTAAGTGTACATCCCACATCAGAGAAAAAACACATAAACTGGAAAACTATTGAGGTTACATTGAGTAGCAGGAGGGGTAGGAGGGAAAGATTTCACTTTTTATCTTAAGCCCATTAGTTATCAAGATCATAGAGACTGGAGATCATCTGAAGTGTTATGTCATCATTAAAGGTTTGGCAACAAAATTCCAACTGACCTAGTCTGGACATCTTGGGAAAGCTGTTTCAACAGATTCTGTCTGCCTCAATTCCAGGAAATCTTTGCTTCCAGGTCACCAGAAAGCATGCAAGTCTGGTCAGAGTTTGGTATTTTCCTTAAGTGTGTTATATGAATCCAAGAGTCTCTTCCCTGGAGTTTGGCAGCACAAAGGTTGGTTAGCAATATCTGACAGGGACCCTTCCAGAGAAGTTGAAGAGAAACTTCTCCAAATGTCTTTCCTAATAAGCAAAATCTCCAGTTGTGAAGTGTGATGCTTCAAGTCTTCACCTCTTAATGGCACATTATGAAAAAAATTGCTTTATCAAAACATGGTTAATTTTTATAGAAGCAATTAGACCTTTGTAATATTGGGGTACCTCTGCTTTGATTGTAAGTCAAAGGAGGCAGTAGCCAAGTACGTTTGGCATTCTGTAGCTATCTCAAAGGATGACAATTTATGAGTTCAAAAAGGGTGGATATAAATCTTACATACACTAATGGAAAGCCTTTGACCAACATATTTGGATGGTCTCTACTAAGTTTGCTCATTGAGTCTTAATAGTGCCAATAGTTCATTTGACTGAACCAGAGGATTGAGGACAGTAAGCATAGTGAAAGTGTAGCAAAACCGGCCAAACAACACAGATGTGTCACAGCACCTGACCAATACACTGGGTTCCTTGATCACTAAGAAGTTCCAGAGGTTAGAACAAACTTTTCCAAAAAGATTTCATCCAGATAGTAGACAGTAGCCTGTCTTCAAGGGAAGGCTTCAGTCCAGTGTGATAGCATACATGATTAAGACACATTTATATCTATCAGACAAAGGAAGCTATATGAAATCCATTTGCCAGAACTTGAATGGTCCATTAGGCAGATGAAAATGGCTGGAATCAGAAAAAACAGACTTTTCTGGATTGTCATTTGAACAAGTGGGACAAGTGAGGTAGACACATCCTGCAACCTTATGTTGCTTCCACGAGACTCCAAAATCATGAGCTATTCTGAAAGCATATCTAGTAGCTGTGTAAATGTTGGCAGTTTTGTCTTTGGCTAGCTAAATGAAAGACTGTGAAAGAGTATTTAATTGAGCCTGCTGGGCTGAAGTAGCCATAGGTTAAAATGCTGTCTCAACAGTATCAAGAGGAGTTATAACAGCATACACAGCATGATACTTGCCATTGTCACCTGTTGAATAAGAACTTTGTGAAGTCAGTGTGACCTGAACGAATTTCCTGCAGATCACTGTGAGGAGTCAAGAGGTGATCCATTAGCATTAAGTAGTTGTGAGGGAATTCATCAGTGATGGATAAAAAAGAGTAGGAGGGTTAAGGTTACTACAATGTAAAAGAGTTATGTGAGGAGAAGTTAACAAAAGGACTTCAAAGGAGATGAGGTGGTTTATTGAAAATTGTATGAATTCAAATATGTTTCTATAGTATGAGATTCAAAAATGGTTGCAGAGTATCCCAAAATAATTTTCTTAATGGTCTTAACCAAAAGGGCCATGATCATGATGGACCTAAGGCAAGGGAAGCATCCTCTTGTCAAGGGTCTAGTTACTGATTATAATATCCTGTGGGTCTATGGTGATTCCTGGGCTTCTCTAGTGGCTTAGATGGTGAAGAATCTGTCTGTAATGCAGGAGACCTGGGTTTGATCCCTGGGTCAGGAAGATACCCTGGAGAAGAGAATGGCTACCCACTCCAGTATTCTTGCCTGGAGAATTCTATGGAAAGAGGGACCTGGTGGGTTATAGTCCATGGGATCACAAAGATTTGGGCATAACTGAACTACTCACATTGTCTCTCTATGGTAATTTTTGTGTGAATATCTTAAGGCAGTAGTCCCCCACCTTTAAGGCACCAGGAATCAGTATCATGGAAGACAATTTTTCCAAGGTGGGTGGAAGGGGATGGTTTCAGGATGATGCAAATACCTTGCACTTATTGTGCACTTTATTTCTATTCTTATTACATCAGCTCCACCTCAGATCATCAAGCATCAGATCTCAGAGGAGACTGGGGGACCCCTGCCCTAAGGGCATTCCCCTCCCTCTTCGTATACAAAAAGGAAAAAGAATCTAACAATTTGCATGTTTAAGGGCATTGGGTTCATCAAACTCTTTTTTTAAGTTCTCAAAGGCTATGCTGTCCTGTTCATCCCATAAAATTGAGTTGGGGTTGTTGTTAAGTAAAATGTTGTTAAGTAAAACTGAGCTTCCCTGATAGCTCAGTTGGTACAGAATCTGCCTGCAATGCGGGAGACCCCAGTTCAATTCCTGGGTCAGGAAGATTTCCTGGAAAATGGAAAGTCTACCCACTTCAGTATTCTGGCCGGGAGAATTCCATGGACTGTATAGTCCATGGGGTCACAAAGAGTTGGACACAACATACAGATATTTGTATGTTTTACCAACTAGACATAAGTTGGATTCAAGGTTGCTAGGGGAAATATCAATAACCTCAGATATGCAGATGACACCACCCTTATGGCAGAAAGCGAAGAAGAACTAAAGAGCCTCTTGGTAAAAGTGAAAGAGGAGAGTGAAAAAGTTGGCTTAAAACTCAACATTCAGAAAACTAAGATTATGGTATCCAGTCCCATCACTTCATGGCAAACAGATGGGGAAACAATGGAAACAGTGAGAGGATTTATTTTGGGGGGCTTCGAAATCACTGCAGATGGTAACTGCAGCCATGAAATTAAAAGACACTTGCTCCTTGGAAGAAAAGCTATGGTCAATCTAGACAGCATATTAAAAAGTAGAGACATTACTTTGCCAGCAAAGGTCCATCTAGCCAAAGCTATGGCTTTTCCAGTAGTCATGTATGGATGTGAGAGTTGGACAATAATGAAAGCTGAGCACCAAAGAATTGATGCTTTTGAACTGTGGTGTTGGAGAAGACTCTTGAGAGTCCCTTGGACTGCAAGGAGATCCAACAAGTCCATCTTAAAGGAGATTAGTCATGAATATTCATTGGAAGAACTGATGCTGAAGCTGAAACTCCAATACTTTGGTCACCTGATGTGAAGAACTGATTCATTGGAAAAGACCCTGATCTGGGAAAGATTGAAGGCAGGAAGAAAAGGAGATGACAGAGTCTAAGATCGTTGGATGGCATCACTGACTTAATGGATATGAGTTTGAGTAAGTTTGGAGAGTTGGTGATGGACAGAGAAGCCTGGAGTGATGCAATCCAAAGAGTTGGGCATGACTGAGTGACTGAACTGAACTGAACTGAATTGAACTGAATTGAGAAACCAACCAGCCTGAGAAATAACCAGCAAGCCTGAGAAAACTGAAGCTACAACTTAGTTTTGGGAAGCTTAGCACACCATGAAATTGATATGGATCTAGGTGTAGCCCTTGTTCTGATATCAGATGCCTTAAATATCAAACCTGGATATCAAACCTAAATATCAAACCTGGATATCAAACCTAAATATCAAAATTGCAAAATTGCAATTTTTTTCCTTGGTGACTTTATGTCCCTTTAAGGCTAAAAGCTTTAGCAAGTAAGTAGATGATGTTTTCCTGTGAGGAGGCCTGAAAAAGAGAGAAAAGAACCAAATCATTCACATATTGCAGCAAATTAGAAGCCCTAGGGAAGTTTATATCATCTAGATCAGCCTTCAGAATTTGTGAGAAATAAGGACTCTCAGTAAATCCCTGAGGCATTACTGCCTAGATAAACTGCTTTTCTTCCCAAGTAAAGGCAAAAAGGGATTGACAAGCTTCATCAACAGGAATACTAGAGAATGCACTGCATAAATCAATTATAGCAAAGAATTTGCCTCCCGTGAGAATAGATTTTAATAGGGTATGAGGTTAGGAATAATAAGGTGTCAAGCTGAGAGGTCTTGGACAAACCTCTGCCCTCAGCCCTCCGATTTTCTCACTGATAAATGGGAGTGCTATATGGGTAATGATAATCTTCTATTATGGGCCTTATACCTTGAAAGATTTCTTTATATAACATTGAATTATTCTTAGGAGAGGATATAAAGGATCTGTTTGGATCCTGAAGGGGGTTGTGCTATGAATTCTGCTCATATTAGTTGGAAATGTTGCCCTTAAGGAGGATGGTAGCAGATTCAAAAGGTGAATGATGAGTATTTCCACTATCAGTTCTAGCACCATCAGAGACAGAATAAGTAAAAAATGTCAAAGGATCATTTACTTCACTTTGTTGGCTGCCTTGATGACCACCATCAAGTTCAAGAACTATATCCCTCTTTGGGAGAAACAAATCTAAGAAGTCCTGCCCTAACAAGAGGATGTGTGTGCATGATCTCCATCACTTCAGTCATGTCTGACCCTTAGTGAACCCACAGACTGTAGCCTACAAGGCTCTTCTGTCCATGGGATTCTCCAGGCAAGAATACTGGAATGGATTGCCATTTCCTCCTCCAGGGGTATCTTCTCAATGAGGGGATCTAACCCAAGTCTCCAGCATCTCCTGCCTTGCAAGCAGATTCTTTACTTTTTGAGCAATCAGTAGCAGAAGAACTCAGAGAAAAGAGCATGAATCTCTCAAAGGGCCTAAACAAAATAGTATTGGTTCAGAGTCAGGAACCTCTGGAGGTTCACTAGAGATTCCCCACTACTGGAACTGTTTTAGTCCTCTGAGGTGGGGGCTGCTTTATAGTAATGAGGTTGAATACCAAGAGTGTGACTCTGGTGTCATCTAGGACTGGAAGAGCTCATCACCAATCTAGAGAAATATTTCCCCAAACCAGTTAAGAGGGAGGATTCATATGAGGCCCTGCAGTTCCTCAGAGCCTCACTACTGAGAATTGGGAGAATGTTGGCAAGTCCAGTTAGAGGGCTGAAAGTGCTAGATGTATTTAAATTTGTAACAATCCTTTCCTCAATGTTGACTCTTTGCAATAACAGAAGAATCTAGAAGAGTTTTGATTTTATTTAGGGTCTTTCACTTGCTGCAGTTGAAGATTAAAAATATTGGTAGAATCTGTCAATCCCAATCTTCCAATTTATCCCTTACCTCAGACCCACTATTGTATATAAAATAAGTAATTAATAAGGATGTACTGCATAGCACATGGAACAATACTCTGTAATGACCTATATGGGAAAAGAATCTTAAAAAGAGTGGATATATGCATTTGTATAACAGAATCACTTGGCTTAGCACCTGAAACTAACACAATATTGTAAATTGGTTATATCCCCCAAAATTCAAAAAAAAAATAGCAGTCAAAAAATTTTTGGTGGTTTTCCTTTGAGGTGACTCATCCAGATTATGAGAGAAGAGGTTTGACTAACTGACTCTGGAGTGAACATAGTTTCCCATTCCTTCCTGGTCCTTTTTACTAGAAAGCAAAGGTACAAAAGATCAGATTTTTCTTTAATAATAATCTGAAGTTGATTGTAATAACTATGGATATATTCATCAGGTTTTTGTGTGCAAACCTGAGTTTTGTTCTGATTAACGGTCTTCAGAAAAGCCCTAGGAATTTGCTCATTGAAACTGTCTAGCAATTTCCTGAGTCTGATCATAGAAGTTAGTGATTGGTCTCCCAGGTATAGTTTTAGAGACCTGTCAGGACTTTCCCAATTAGTCATTTTTATCCAATGCTGGACCTGGGCTTCACTGACAAGCATATAAACTAGCTGATATAAGTCAGAGAAATCAGGTTGATACATTTGAATGACTGTATTAAATTCTGTAGGAAATCTGTGAGGGTCTTTTGTTACTTTATGAAAATCTTGACTATGGTTTACAGTTCAGCTTTGTATCAAGGGTTTGTCCTCTGGATCCTCAGAAGGTTTCATTTTAACTGGATGGCTTCCTGTAGATTTAGGGGAAATGGGGGCTGAGATGAGTTTCACAGAAAAAGGGAAATTTGATGAAAAATTAAGATGGGGGATCTGTCAGTATAGAGAAGGTGTAATTGGTGTATAAGAAAATAAGGAGAAAGATGGATCTGGGGTGGCACCTGAGGCAAAGGAAAGGGTGAGAGGAGCTTGAGGCTTTGGAAGGCATCTTTTCTTTCTTTGTGTGTGTGTTTTGTTTGTTTGTTTGTTTTGCCCTAATCTTAAAAGTTTATTTTGCAGAGAGGCAATTCAAGGCTCCAGATAACATTTAGAAGCCTCAAAATATCAACTGACATAGCATGGCTTCCAAAGCATGACTTTAGTTGTCGGTTCATTTAGTTAGAAATATGCATGAGAAAGAATCACAGTTATTAAACTAAACTCAGCTGGGGCCCCTGTAGGTGGGGTGTACTCAAAATATTCAAATAACTGATATCTTATTTTGAGTTCCTTTTTTCTCTAGATTGAAAGAATAATTTCCAAACAGCCTAAATAGCTTGCAGCTCAAACAGCCTGTAAGCCTAATACCATCCAGTTCTAAGGGGACAGGCTGGTTCCAAAGTAGCCAAGCTGAAGTCTGCTCAGAACAGCTGCGATGGAGCAGCCTAATTCTGAAGACTTAAGAGCACAGTCCCAATAAAACAGTCCCTATTCCTGAAGAAACGGACTAAGGCTGGCCAGTTCCATTTGGAATACCCTGATTTCAAAAATCAGACCAAAGTGCCAAAAGAGTACTAGAAGACAGAGGAAGTTCTTAAATGGAAGGGACAAATTTTAAACAGATCCTGAATAAAACCTGGTAAAGTTCAAAGGGCAGAGAGGGTGGAAGTTCAAATTCAGAAGAAAGATTCCCTTTCTAACCCCAGGGTGGGTGAGACAAGAAGTGAGGGTATAGCATTTGTTTACTCATCACCCTTGGAGTCATCGGGGTCTTCTCTGGATCTCTATACGGGTCACCAAAATGTTTATGCAAAATAAATAGACTGCTAGTTGTCTCCCCACTAAAAAAAAAGGAGGAGGGTGTTAGGGAGCAGCAAAGATTTGCAGTTTGGGTTCTGAAACTATGACAAGGCACATGCAAGGCCTCACATGGCAACAAAAGGAGAATGCTTGAATAGAGGGGTAAAATAAGTCAGGAGGCTTAGAGTAAATAGAGAGTCTATGATGTTTAATTGCCTGAGTCCTTGCTAGGAAAGAAGAATTTTCCCTTCCTGTTGGGTTCTGCTATCACTGTAGGGCATGAGGCCTACCACTTCTGGCCCCCACCTCTAATTTTAATTATAGTTTTTACTTATTATACTGTTTAGAATGTTCATTCACACACACAAAGAATTATTATGTTAAAATAACCAGATACCAAAATTTTCAAGTAACAAAATATGACAAAATATGCATACAGTTCAGTTTAGTTCAGTTGCTCATTCATGTCCGACTCTTTGCAACCCCATGATCTGCAGCATGCCAAGCCTCCCTGTCCATCACCAACTCCCAGAATCCACACAAACATATGTCCATTGAGTCGGTGATGCCATCCAACCATCTCATCCTCTGTCGTCCCCTTCTCCTCCTGTCCCCAAGCCCTCCAAGCATCAAGGTCTTTTCCAATGAGTCAGCTCTCCGCATCAGGTGGTCAAAGTATTGGAGTTTCAGCTTCAACATCAGTCCTTCCAATGGACGCCCAGGACTGATCTCCTTTAGGATGGACTGGTTGGATCACCTTGCAGTCCAAGGGACTCTCAAGAGTCTTCTCCAACACCACAGTTCAAAAGCATCAATTCTTCCGCGCTCAGCTTTCTTTATAGTCCAACTCTCACATCCATACATGACCACTGGAAAAACCATAGCCTTGACCAGACAGACCTTTGTTGGCAAAGTAATGTCTCTGCTTTTTAATATACTGTCTAGGTTGGTCATAATTTTTCCTTCCAAGGAGTAAGCGTCTTTTAATTTCATGGCTGCAATCACCATCTGCAGTGATTTTGGAGCTCCCAAAAATAGTCTGACACTGTTTTCACTGTTTCCCCATCTATTTGTCATGAAGTGATGGGACCAGATGCCATGATCTTAGTTTTCTGAATGTTGAGCTTTGAGCCAACTTTTTCACTCTCCTCTTTCACTTTCATCAAGAGGCTCTTTAGTTCTTCACTTTCTGCCATAAGGGTGGTGTCATCTGCATATCTGAGGTTATTGATATTTCTCCCGGCAATCTTGATTCCAGCTTGTGCTTCTTCCAGCCCAGCGTTTCTCATGATGTACTCTGCATAGAAGTTAAATAAGCAGGGTGACAATATACAGCCTTGATGTACTCCTTTTCCTATTTGGAACCAGTCTGTTGTTCCATGTCCAGTTCTAACTGTTGCTTCCTGACCTGCATACAGGTTTCTCGAGCGACAGGTCAGGTGGTTGGGTATGCTCATCTCTTTCAGAATTTTCCACAGTTTGTTGTGATCCACACAGTCAAAGCCTTCAGCATAGTCAATAAAGCAGAGAAATAGATGTTTTTCTGGAACTCTCTTGCTTTTTTGATGATCCAGCAGATGTTGGCAATGTAAACAAAAGCTAACTAAATTCTATATTTACTACAATGAACAAAACTAATGTAAACAAAGAGTGGAAAAATGGCTCCAGAAAGAATGAAGAGGTTGGCCCAAAGCAGAAATGATGCTCAGTTGTGTATGTTTCCAGTAGTGAAAGTAAAGCCTGTTGCTGTAAAGAACAATATTCCATAGGAACCTGGAATATTAGGTCCATGAATCAAGGTAAATCCCTGCCATCAGGCTGGAGATGGCAAGAGTGAACATCAACATCTTAGGAATCAGTGAACTAAATGAACAAGAATGGAGGAATTTAACTCAGATTATCCTTATATTTACTAAGGTAGGCAAGAATCCCTTAGAAAAAGTGGAATAGCACTCATAGTCAACAAAAGACTGAAGTGCAGTAGTACTTGGGTGCATTCTCATAAACAACAGAATGATCTCGGTTTGTTTCCAAGGCAAATCATTCAACATCACAGAATCCAAGTCTATGACCTAACCACTAATGCTAAAGAAGCTGAAGTTGACAGAGTAAAAGAGTAACTACAGAACCTTTTTAGAACTAACACACACACACACACAAAAAAAGGATGTCATTTTCATTATAGGGGATTGGAATGCAAAATTAAGAAGTCAAGAGATACCTGGAGTAACAGAAAAATCACATTTTGTAGCACAAAATGAAACAGGACAGAAGCTAACAGAGTTTTGCCAAGAGACCACACTGGCCATAGCAAACACTCTCTTCCAAAAACACAAGAAACGACTTCACACATGAACATCACCTGATGGTCAATACTGAAATTCAATTGATTATATTATTTGCAGTTGAAGATGGAGATGCTCCATACACTCAGCAAAAATAAGACCTGGAGCTGACTTTGGCTCAGATCATCAGCTCCTTATTGTAAAATTCAGTCTTAAATTGAAGAATTCAGAGAAAACCGCTAGGCCATTCAGGTATGACCTGAATCAAATCTCTTACAGTGGAGGTGACAAGTAGATTCAAGGGATTAGATCAGGTATACAGAGTGTCTGAAGAACTGTGGATGGAGGTTCATAGCATTGTACAGGAGGTGGTGCCCAAAACCATCCCCAAGAAAAAGAAAATCAAAACGGCAAAGTGGTTGTCTGAGGAGGCCTTACGAATAGCTGAGAAAAGAAGAGAAGAAAAAAATCAAAGGAAAACGGGAAAGATATACTGAGCTGAATACAAAGTTCCAAAGAACAGCAAGGAGAGATAAGAAAGCCTTCTTAAGTGAACAATACAAAGAAATAGAGGAAAACAATAGAATGGAAATGAGTAGAGATCTCTTCAAGAAAATTGGAGATATCAAGGGAACATTTCATATAAGAGTAGGTATGATAAAGAGCAGAATATATTAGGTGAGAACATAACAGAAGCTGAAGACATTAAGAAGAGGTAGGAAGAATGAACAAAAGAAGTATACAAGAAAGACTTAGTGATACAGATATTTACAATGGTATGGTCACCTAACAAAATCCATACATCTTGGAGTATGAAGTCAAGATGGACTTAGGAAGCATTACTACAAACAACGCTACTAAAAGTGATGGAATTCCAGCTGGGCTATTTAAAATTCTAAAAGATGATGGCATTAAAGTGCTTCACTCAATATATTAGCAAATTTGGAAAACTCAGTGATGGCAACAGGATTGGCAAAGTTCAGTCTTCATTCCAATCCCAAAGGAAAGCAATGCCAATGAATGTTCAAATGACTGTACAATTGTGCTCATTTCACAAGATAGCAAGGTAAAATCTTTCAAGCTAAGCTTAAGCAGTATGTGAACTGAGAACTTCCAGGTGTATAAACTGGGTTTAGAAAAGGCAGAGGAACCAGAGATCAAATTGCCAACCTTCGTTGAATCATAAAGAAAACAAGGGAATTCTAGAAAAATATCTACTTCTGCTTCGTTGACTATGCTAAATCTTTTGACTGTGTGGATCACAGGATGTGGATCATATCCTCCTTATGATCACAAATAAATCATAAGGAGATGGGAATACCAGATTCACCTGTCTCCTGAGAAACTGGTATGTAGGTCAAGAAGCAACAATTAGACCCACTTAGAACAATACTGGTTCAAAATTGGGAAAGGAATATATCAAGGCTGTATATTGTCACCCTACTTATTTAAGTTCTATGCAAAGTATATCATGCAAAATGCCAGACTGGATGAAGCACAAGCTGGAATTAAGATTTCCAGGAAAAATATCAACAACCTCAGATGTGCAGATTATACCATTCTAATGGCAGAAAGGAAAAAGGAACTAACAGGCCTCTTGGTGAAAGTGAAAGAGGAGAGTGAAAAGGCTGGCTTAAAACTCAACATTCAAACAACCCAGATCATGGCATATGGTCCCATCACTTCATGGCAAATAGAAGGAGAAGTGGAACCAGGGACAGATTTAATTTTCTTGGGCTCCAAAATCACTGAAAACAATGACTGCATCCATGAAATTAAAAGGCACTTGCTCCTTGGAATAAAACCTATAACAAATCTAGACATTGTATTAAAAGAAAGAGACATCATTTTGCCAAAAAATGTCCATATATTAAAGCTATGATTTTTCCAGTAGTCATGTATGGATGTGAGATTTGAACCATAAAGAAGACCGAGCACCAAGAATTGATGCTTTCAATTGTGGTGTTGGATAAGACTCTTGAGAGTTCCTTGGAATGCAAAGAGATCAAACCAGTCAGTCCTAAAGTAAATCAACCCTGAATATTCACTGGAAGGACTGATACTGATGTTCAACTCAAATACTTTGGCCACCTGATGTGAAGAGTCAACTTATTTTAAAAGACCCTGATGCTGGGGAAGATTGAGGGCAGGAGGAGAAGGGAGTGGCAGAGGATTAGACGGCTGAATGGCATCACCAACTCGATGGACTTGAGTTTGAGCAAACTCCAGGAAATAGTGAAGAACAGAGAAGCTTGGCATACTACTGTCCTTGGGGTCACAGAGTCAAACAAAGCTTAGTGACTGAACAACATACAATGTAAATAAAAGCTAATATAAACCCTATACTTACAACATTGAAATCTTGTAGTCTTTGACCTGATAACTGACAAGATTAAGGAACTACTGTTCCTTTCCAAGGTATAGAGATACTGTGATTATATATATTTTTTTAAATCTTCATTTAAAAAAAATATATACCTACATATTTACAGAGGTGTGTGTGAGGAATAAAGAAACAAAATTGGCCATAGGTTGATAATTGCAGAAGAATTATAGAATTTGCCTTTAGGCTTTCTTTTCTTTCCTTTCTTTCTTTCTTTTTTTTTTTTTTTTTGATTTGACTTACTGCTGTGATGCAGTTTCCTGCCTGTTTAGGACTTTGCATCTTAATTCTAAAGCATTCTTCTCAGCTTGAGGCCTTTCTGCCACTTGGTAGGGACTTCTTGCTCCTTCCATGCATAACCCAGAATTGTGTGAAGTGAGTGACTCTAAGAACAACACTCAAGCAAACAATGAAAGACAGGAGTAGGTAAAAAAAAAAAAAAAAAACCAACAACGCCACAGCCTCCCAATCATATTTGTCATAGTCCCATGTGGTAGTAACTCCAGAACAGCAACTTGTCTTTTATACACTATTTGTTAGTGTCTTTCCCTCGCTTATCTTTCATAGGTCTTGCACATCAAATCAAACAAACTACCTGTCCTTAAGACTTTTGGATGCTTTGCTTTGGAAGGATATAATTTAATATAGTCAGAATCTTCCTAGTAAGCAGACACTCCACAAGGAATTCTGGAATTAAATCAGTTACCAGTCAGATAGCAACAAGGACCCCATTACTCTTTGACAAGTGGGATGATAATAGTCTACATCATGATAAAGTATCACAATTATTAACAGTGTCATCCTTCATAAATGAGATAAGATGATGGTCAAGTGTGAAGCACTGATTTGTGAAGTACCTTGAGAGATAGTGTTGCAGAGAAGAACTAATTCTCACTCCACGTTGGAACTGTTTGTTTGACTTGCTTTTCATTGCTGTCATTATTAAAATCATACACAATGGCCTGCCTCAAAGACCCTGTCCCTCTTCCTTATTGTTAAAGTGCCATTGTTCAGCTCATAGAGAGATAATCTGCCCCTGCCCCACCTGTAAACGCCTACCAAAAAGAAGACATTAACACACCCCTTTCAAAGTCTGGTCCTTCCAGAAGATGTGGAGATGTTTTGCAAGACTGAAGACCCTTTTTGCTTTACTTCCTCACTATTCTACCTTTTAACTTTATTTCCTCAGTGTTTCTCTCTCTGTTTCTATAAAGGAACCTGTCATGCAGGCCCTGACAAGATGGTTACTTTGACATCAGTCTGCCATGTTCTCGGTCAGTTGACTTTCCAAATAAAGTTGTATTCTTCCCCTCAACACCTCATCCTTTGGATTCATTGGCTTGTCAGGCCAGCAGAACAGAGCAGCTTGGACTCAGAAATAATAGGAGGGCAAAAAATAATGTTTAAAATTGTAGAGGTATCATAGCAATTTTGAAGGAAAATGAAAAGTGTATATCAGATAATTATCATCTTGGGGAAGATTGTAAATGCCAGATGTCTTACTTAGTGGCATTTAAAGGGATTATTTGTCTTTTGCAATATGGAAGATCTTATTTGCAAAGCAGAAATAAAGATATAGCTATAGAGGACAAACATATGGATACCAAGGTGGGGCAGGGGATACATTGACATATATACAATATTGACACTATGTATAAATAGATAACTAATGAGAACCGACTGTATAGCACAAGAAACTCTATTCAGTTCTCTGTGGGGACCTAGTTGGGAAAGAAATCCAAAAAGACAAGGGATATATGTAAACATATAGAGGATTCATTTTACTGTACAGCAGACACTAATACAATATTGTAAAGCAAGTATGCTCTAATAAACATAAATAAAAGAAAAAACAAAGAGATTATTTGCTATGAACAATTCAGGCCCAGAATTTGATCATAACAAAATTGGTGGCTCAGTGGTAATAAATCCACCTGCGCAATGCAAGAGACTTGGGTTCTATACCTGGGTTGGGAAGATTCCCTGGAGAAGGAAATGGCAACCCACTCCACTATTCTTGCTTGGGAAGTCCCATAGACAAAGGAGCCTGGCGGGCTACAGTCCATAGGGTCACAGAAGGATCAAACATGATTTAGTAGCTAAGCAACAACAAAATAACAAAATTACAAGAGGGTATGAATGCAAAGATTAGCAGTCTGACCATGCTAACCTTCCAGGTCCCAGATAGTGAAGAAAGAAGGCACTAAGATTTAACATGGGAAACCTTGAACTGTCTGGTTCAGAAGCAAAGCTCTAGTCAGAGGAGAACAGCCTTCATTTCTCTAGAGAACATGCAGAGTCCTCATCTGAGATGGATTCCTTACAATGATACTTAACCTTCTCGCAATCTGTCCTATTTTGATTTCCTCTAGCCAATAACTAGGATCAAGCCTCAGGATGGATCATGCAGAGAAATACAGTCCATATTTCTGAAGAAAATATGTTCTATATAGAAGTAACTGAAGTTCCAGGACAATATAAACCAGTAGAAATTGGGAGAAATTATGTGTGAGTCAATCTTAAGAATATTGGACTCCAGTATTAAGACAATAAAATGACTGGATTGGAGAGAGTTTATTGATATAGCAACACCTCCCTATAATTTAGGCTTCCCTGGTAGCTCAGCTGGTAAAGACTCTGCCTGCCATACAGAAGACCCCTGTTTGATTCCTGGGTTGGGATGATCCCCTGGAGAAGGGGTAGGCTACCTACTACATTATTCTTGGGCTTCCCAGGTGGTTCAGATGGTGAAAAATCTTCCTGCAATGTGGGAAATGTGGGTTTGATCCCCCTGTGTTGGAAAGATCCCCTAGAGGAGGGCATGACAACCTACGCCTGTATCCTTGCTTGTAGAATCCCTATGGACAGAGGATTGCTATAGTGACACCTCCCTATAATTCAGGATAGAACTTCCCAACAGAGACACCTGAGGTGGATCTTCCTGCAGGGATGGCTTCTTGGAAGTTGGTAAACAACAGTTTCAGTAAATGCAATAAATATGCTAAATTGCCTTTCATAGAGTATCAAATAAGAAATTAAGGAGCTCATAGAAGACTACCAGCTCACATTGTTCTGCAAACGTGTCAGAAGACAATCTTGTAGCTAATGCAATAAGAACAGTACTCATGAAAACATTTTAAGAGATGGTTCTTGCTGGTATTTCTCTCAAGTCCAGGACTGAAGATAGAAAATGATGCTCCCTACTGCCAATGGGATGATAGGACTACAGAATATCAGAGACCAGATAGTGATAATTAACCAACATAATTAATTGCTTCTTAATTACTAGGCAGCCAGATTGGACAGAGAACAAAGGGTTATTGACCCAAAAGTACCTGTGGTAATGGTAAATTGATGATAGTGATCCTAAGAGTGAAACATAAGAAGAGGAAACAAAAACACTTATGATTTATACAAAGTTCAAAAGCCAAAGACTGACGTTAGTCACTACCAAAGGAAAGACTGCAATCCCTCTCCAAGTTTCTAGACCTGAGCCATTTCTATGATGTGACTCATCAAAAAGACGTAGGGGACAAGGCAGGAAGTTCCTGTAAGAATACATGTATGTCAGTTCACCTAATTCTTTGCACAAAGGGACCTTTAAACATTATCTCCAGGCTTTAGCTTCTATTTTATTCTTTTGAGCTATCTAAACTAGTATATGTAGGAAAAAATCATGGGGTCCTCTTTAAGTGGAAATAAAAATACATTTTTGCATAAACCCAATTCTGTAAAGCAATTTTTAAACAGGATATAATGTAACATCGAAACAATCAGATAACTGCCCATATTTTGTGTAAATTTGCTTTTATTTTATAAATGTCCCACAAAGGTCAGGCACTATATTTTTACATTGTATTGGCATATGGCAAAGTGCTACATTGCCATGAGGGGAAAAAATCTCTCAAACCTATTTCCAGAAGTGACTCCCAGGTTTGGAAATAATTACTGAAATTTCAGCCAATGAAGGATAATGATACCATGGAAAAGGTAGAAATAGAATTCCACTGGAAGAAACTCTCCAATTTTCTACTCCTAATTTTGGAGTTAGATTTGGAAAACGGACAGTAAAAATTCAGTCTAGCTATGCAACTTAAGAGTTTATAAAGATCTTTCACTTCTCTGAAAACATGTATGAACTGAAACGTTGTCATTTGGGGGGACAATAAACACTGTTCTTCCTGAGGAGAGTTTGCATTTCACATATGCAAACTCATATGTGTTTGCATACATACATACATACACCACATATGTATGTGGTGTATCCATCCCTTTCTTTGCTAGAATGCCCAATTTACTTATCAACAAGAATTCTAACAAATTCTTGCACAATATTAACCATGTACCAGCTTAAAGCTGCTGCTTATATGAACTGGTCAAATTTCCTGATTTAATAACTAGCAGGGATTTTCATTTTTTAATCGGAAGATAGTGAATCTAACACTAAATTATCTCTGCCTGCCCCACAGACATGATGACCAAGATTTCTTATACTTTCACCTTAAACATGAGGCAATCAAATGGATAGACACTAAATTATGATAGAATCTTTGTTTTATTACCATCTACATAGTAACAGATGTTCACTACAGAATTACAGCCTTTATTTCCTTTATTGGAATCACCCACACATTTCCAGTTAACAGTCCTATTGTGAATCAGTGAACTCTCATATACATGAGCAGTCGCAATCACCAGGCTTCCAGATTTGACCATTACCTTATATTCCATTTTTGGATGAGACTTCTTAAGGCACTCCATGTTTTTTATTACCTAACCATGACTTGTGACATTGTCCCCAGATATGAAGAATATTTTGATTAGTATATAGAATTACTTCCTTAGCATCCCCCCATTGGAATTATAGATTCCATTTTTTTTCTATTCAATATTTTTATTCATACACAGCATCAGCCAGATAAAGTTAAAGGGCTCCTCATTACCCAAGTGGTCTTTCAGGATATTCTGTATAAAACAGGGAATTCCCAATGACTAAAAGTCCATTTCAGCTTCTTATCTGCTGGAAAGGTCACATAAGAGAAAAATTGCCTCATTAACGGGGCCACAAATATCAGAGAAGATCCAAGTTCCAGATGTGCAAGCTGGATTTAGAAAAGCAGAAGAATCCGAGATCAAATTGCCAACATCCATGGATCATAGTGAAAGCAAGAGAATTCCAGAAAAACACCTACTTTTGCTTCATTGACTGTGCTAAAGTCTTTGACTGTGTGGATCACAACAAGCTGTGGAAAACTCTTAAAGAGATGGGAATACCAGACCACCTTACCTGCCTCCTGAGAAATTTGTATGCAGGTCAAGAAGCAATAGCTAGAACCTGACATGGAAGAATGAACTGGTTCAAAAGTGGGAAAGGAGTATGTTAAGACTGTATATTGTCACCCTGCTTATTTAACTTCTATGCGGAGTAAAACTGAAACTGAAATCCCTCAGTCATGTTTGACTCTCTGTGACCCCACGGACTATAGCCTACCAGGCTCCTGTGTCCATGGGATTTCCCAGGCAAGAGTACTGGAGTGGGTTGCCATTTCCTTCTCCAGGGGATCTTCCAAATCCAGGGATCGAACCCAGGTCTCCTGCATTGCACATCATGCTAAATGCTGGACTGGATGAAGCTCAGCTGGAATCAAGATTACTGCGAGAAATATCAATGACCTCAGATATGAAGATGATTCCCCCCTAATGGCAGAAAGTGAAGAGGAACCAAAGGAGGCTCTTGATGAAGGTGAAATAAGAGAGTGAAAAAGCTGGTTTAAAACTCAGCATTCAAAAAATGAAGATCATGGCATCTGATCCCACCACTTCATGGCAAATAGATGGGGACACAATGGAAACAGTGAGAGACTTTTATTTTCTTGGGCTCCAGAATCACTGTGGATGGTGACCACAGACATGAAATGAAAAGACACTTGCTCCTTGGAAGAAAAGCTATAATGAAACTAGATTGAAAAGCAGCGACACCACTTTGCCAACAAAGGTCTGTCTAGTCAAAGCTATAGTTTTCCCAGTAGTCCTGTATACAGATGTGAGAGATGGACCATAATGAAGGCTGAGCACCATAGAATTGATGCTTTCAAACTGTGGTGCTGGAGAAGACCCTTGAGAGTCTTTGGACAGCAAGGAGATCAGACCAGTCAATCCTAAAGGAAATCAACCCTGAATATTCATTGGAAGGACTGCTGAGGCTGAAGCTGAAGCTACAATACTTTGACTGCCTATTGCAAAGAACTGACTCATTGGAAAAGACCTTGATACTGGGAAAGATTGAAGGTGGGAGGAAAAGGGGGTGACAGAGGATAAGATGGTTGGATGGTATCATTGATTCAGTGGACATGAGTATGAGCAAACTCCAGGAGATAGTGAAGGACAGGGAAGCCTGGTGTGCTGCAGTCCATGGGGTCAGTCTCAAAAAGTTGGACAGGACTGAGTGACTGAATGACAAAAAGGAGAGAAGACATTATGGGGACCAATGAAACAACAGATATCCAGGTGATCCTGATATCTCATATACATAATTGTGTGTCATCACCTCAGAACACACACACACACAACAAATCTTACCCACAACACTGAAATTAGAGTTTCTGTAAGTTTCTGAGGCCAGGGATCTCTCAAATGGCATTGTTGTCTCTTTGATAAATGATATTTGGAAAACTGGGTATCTACATACCAAAATATGAAATCTTACACCATAAGAAATCTAATCAAAATGGATTAAAGACAAACATAACACCTGGAACTGTAAAACTTCTAGAAGAAAATATACAGAAAGCTTCTTCTCATTAGCATTAGGCTGCTGCACAGCAAAAGAAATAATCAAGAGAGTGAAATGGCAATCTACTGAATATAAGTATTTGCAAACTCTATAACTGACAAAGAATTAGTATCCAGAATTATTTAATTTAAGGATTTCAGACAACCCAATAGCAAAACAGAGAAACAAAAACTTAAATAAAATGAGTTAACAACGGGCAAAGGACTATGTCAACACTTATCCAAAGAAGACCTTCAAATAGCCAATAGGTGTATGAAATCAAAGCCATAATGATAAACCACCTCACACCTGTAGAATGGCTATTATCAAAAGGTCAAAAGATAATTATTGCCAACGATGTGGAGAAAAGGAAATGTGTACCTTGTTGGTTGGAATATATAATGGTGCAGCCACTATGGAAAACATTATGGATGTTCCTTAGTGTGAGGTAGGATACCATGCACCAGTCATCAGGGCCAGGGGAGGACTCCAACTCTACGGAGGTCTGCAAAGTTCATCAGTATGCCCACTACCAGGATAGAAGTCCAATTTTTTTCTGCCCACTGTATCTTGATATTAGAGTGACCAACAAAATTACAAAGCATTGAAACTTTAGCTGGAACAAGACTTTAACTCACATAGAAAAGAGACAGAGCAAGGTGAACTCTGAAAGTGTCCATTGGTGACAATGGTTTTCAGAACCTCTGGAAGAAGACCAAAACATTGGTCTACATGGTGCAGTAGAAGTAGTTCTCCCTCCCCACCCTCCATCAAGTCTGAAATACTGAAAGTTTGAGGGTGTTGAGGGCCACTGATTACACATAATCCCACTGATATGAAGAATCTAAAGCAGTCAAACTCAGGGCAGAGAGTAGAATGGTGTTACCAGAAGCAGTGGCGAAGGGAAATGAGGAGGGTTGATCAAAAGGTACAAAGTCTCAGTTATAACAAGGTGAGTAGGTCATAGAGTTCTACTGTACAGCATAGTAATTGCAATGAACAATACTATGCTCTCCACTTTAAAATTTGCTAAAAAGGTATCCCTTATGTTAGATGCTCTTATTCCACAGAAATAAATAAAGAGGACAAGAGGAAATGTTTGGTAGTAGTAGGTTTATGGTAATCATTGTGATGATGACTTCACAACTGTGTGTTTATCTCCAACCTCATCAAACTGTGTACGTTATCATGTGCAGCCTTTTGCATGTTATGCTAATCATGCCTCAATAAAGTGGTGTAAAAACAAAAGCAAAACACTATTCTGGCCTGCATATAGAGGCAACTGAACATAAGTTGAATAAATAGACCAAAATCCAAGCCAGAGATTAAGGTCAGTGATTCAGAAGAAAACATCCAAAAAATAGAATGTAAAAAATAGTACTTGAAAAATATGACAAGGACAGAAAATCAAGCAAGAGAATTCAATTTCCATGGAGAAGAAAGCAAGAAATAGCAAGTTTAGTAGTGAAATAGCAAGCAAATTACAAGGAAACCTATGTCATTGCTAGCTTTAAAAAACAGAAATAACTCTTGTGATATGATGAAAGTGTTTTAGTTGTTCAGGCATGTCCAGCTATTTGCACCCATGGATAGTAGCCCACCAAGCTCCTCTATTCCTGGAATTCTCCAGGCAGAATACTGGAGTGGGTAGCCATTCCCTTCCCCAAGGGATCTTCCAGACCCAGGGATTGAACCCAGGTCTCCTGAATTGCAGGCAGATTCTTCACCATCTGAGCCACTAGGGAAGCCCTATGATGAAAGTGGTCAAAGTTAAATTAAGCAATTGTGGAATTCAAAGAAGGAGAATATTTATATTTTAGAAAAGCAGCATAAGAATATCTGTTGAATTTATAACTCTCCCATTAAATTCCTCTTTGATTTAGAAAAGTCCTTCCAACTCTTGGTGCTTCCATTTCCACATTCAGAGAGCTAAACAGTAAGGCCATTAAAGTTTTCTTTGAGACAAAAAAAAAATCTATATTGTACGATGTAAATGAAGTCTATTGGAATGTTCACTCTTCCACTGGAAAAGAACATTAAAACAGCTAGGATCATGAGTAAAACTATTATAACAACAACAAATCTATAAAATAAGAAAGAACATCCAAGTCCCTACTTGGCATTCTAGTGGCAGGGATATATTACAGTGTATTGAGTCAGTTGCCTGACTTCAACTAGGATAAAAGGCCACACACTTGTATCTTATGAAACATAAGGTATGGATGCTTAGACATTTGGGACAAGTTCAGCACAATAAATGAAAGTTCTTGTATTCAACAATAGACAAATGATTTCTATCTTTCTCAAGCAAATGTTTAAAAGCCTCAGAAAAGACATTTGTCTAGTATTTGCCATTTATTCACTGACCATGCAAAATTGAATTGTCTATTTCATCTGTGTCCCTAATTTCCTTTTCCAAAAAAGTTAATAATTGGGAAGTAACAATAAAATATATGAAAAGTACCTAATCCAAGATGCAATACAAATGCAAAGTGATATCAGCCACATTAAGATATTACTACACATTATAGAAATTCACCAAGTTGCAAATTTTCCAATTTCTTGTTTCCACCCACACATATTGTCATGAAGGAAAATGCACCAAATTAAAATTCAAGACATTTGGGAAACTATTCAGAACTTTGCAAAACTGTCATTATTTAAGCAGTTTAGGGAAAAATGGTGTTGTAAAAAAACAGCCAATGCTCATAAAAAAGAATTAGGTTGGTGTTGAGCACTTCATCAGAATGCAGAGAGAGGAAGAACACTAAACAAGTCAGATTAATATAGAGGAATGGGTTGTTTTCCCAGAATCATTTGGTAATCAGATAATGTATCACATTATCCAATCAACTCTGACAGGAAAGTTGCTTTATCCTACCTTGACTAAGAAGAGTGGTAAAACTGCATCACTTGAAATTATAGGTTTTCAAATTGAATTATATTATTTTACATTCTCCATGTCAGGACTTTAACAAATTGTTAATATCCTGGTAAACATTCCTATAAGTAAAGCACAGTTATTATTTATAGGCAAAGTGACTGTGTTAGAGAAATGTAACAGATAGTTATTATGCATAAATTGCCTGCTGTCCCCTGGGACTAGAAAATGAGACATTGCATCTCCTGCAGGCATTCTAAAAGGAATATTGATAAGTAGATACAATAACCGAACATTTGGTAAATTACCATTTCAATGAATCATGTCCTTCCTAAATTCAGGAGGCAGCACCTTTCAGGAAAGTTAGGCATGCTGGGAATGTTTATGAGAGCATTCTAAAAATGAATTAAGAAAACATTGACCTTTAATACTAAGAGTTCATATTTAGAAATGGAAAAGGGCATTTTTCCCTCATATATCACTAATATTGTAGCTCTTATTACATGAGGGTGAGTATCACAGAACATGGCATATGTCTAACATTTCTTCTCATTGACTGTAGACATAAAAATACACAAGGCAGACTCCAGAACATGGCAAGGCAACCAGGAGGCTACCCTGATTCTTATGTGAACATTTATAGTGATAAATACAAAAAGCACAATGTCCTATATGCCACAAGTGAACTGAATACATTCAGACTATCTTCAAACAGAAATTTTTCATGTTTTCATTATATTATATTTTCATTATATTTTCATTATATTATTTTTTATTATCAATTGTACAGCTGGCATTTAATAGTTGTACACTTATAAAAACAAATATTTTAAGTGTTATGAACTTTTGTGGGCAAGTAAGTTCACTCTTATGATCCCAATTTTTCATTAATAAAATGCTAAGGAATATTTTTGGGCAATTTATTAAGCATCCAATACTTCACTTTTGAAATACACAACCTAAGTTTCTAAGAAAAACTTTCCCTACAGTTCTGTAGACATTTCATAAAGAAAATTATGATCTATATGATTTCTGATGCTAGACAAGAATGTTAAACTTGTGTTTGGCAGAATCTCTCTGAAGGGCTGACGGCATTAAAAATAGTAATCTTTAGGTAAGCCACAACAGGCCTATGTTGCCATTTACTCTGTATCTTTTCATTTCCACATTGCCTATGTTATGAGAGCCTAGCTAACTTAGGATCTAAGTAATTTAGGTTTTAGCTTTTCAATTAGGATGCAATAATCTTAAACATCTTATTGCTTAAGGCATGTTATTGGTTTTAAGTCACTAGTATCAGGGGTCCCCAACCTCCAAGATCTAATGTCTGATGGTCTGAGGTGGAGCTGAGGTAATAATAATAAGATGCACAATAAATATAATGCTCTTGAATTATCCTGAAACCAACCCCTCCCTGCCAGGGCCTTGGAATAAAGGTCTGTGAAACCAGTCCCTGGTTCCAAAAAGGCTGAGGAATGCTGACCTATATAATTTTATATAAAGTAATCTAATACAAAATTTCCTCAATAAATATGTACAAAATGAACTGTATTTTATGGAAAAATTTTGTCCTTTGGATAGTGGCTTTTATTAATTTCTCTTTAAATTTCTGTGCAATTGATTTACAATGCTGTGTTAATTTCTTGAAAAGTGATTCAGTTATACATATATATATATTATTTTTCATAATCTTTTGCATTATGGTTTATCACAGGATATTGAGTATAGTTCCATATGCCCATATGCTACACAGTAAGACCTTGCTGTTTATCTATTTTATATGTAATAGTTTGCATCTATTAGTCCCAAACTCTCAATTCATCCCTCCCCCTTAGCAAACAAAAGTCTGTTCTCTGCATCTATGGGTCTGTTTCTGCTTTGTAGATAAGTTCAGTTGTGTGATATTTTAGAACCCACATATATTCATTTTTATTAATAAATTATTCATTCATTCAACAAAAATTTTAATGTACTTCAACTGTCAAGCACTGAACTCAGTGTTGGAGTTGTACAGATGAGTATCCACTGTTTTCAAGGAATTAACAAGAATGGTTTTGTCTCTAATCATTTCAAAGGATCCATTCTGAAGTATGGAGTTTAGAACTGCTTAATTGCAATGACCCCTTTGTTTTATTCCATTATATTTCCTTATTCAACCAACTAACAGCCTTTTTTTCTCATACAGTAAATGACATATCAGCCATCAAGCCAATTCTTTAGACCTCTGTTTTTTCACTTCCTCGCTTTTTCACTTGCTTGCTATTTTTGCAATCTCATCGAGTCCTATGAAATTCAGTATCTTAAAAGGATGTTCAATTAACTCTAGCTTGGTATAATCATGCAGTTATGGACACAAAGCAGGAACATAAGAATCACTGCTTTTAAACTCATCGTTGGTATCTTTCTGACTAATGTTGCAACCAATGCAGTTTGACACAGCAGCAATGAATACAATGAACCAATCTGCAGCAAATAAGGAATTATCTTCTGTATGTAAAGACTAAGAAATAATTCTAGGCTTTAGGGCAGGTGACGCGTACCTTCTTGGTTGAGGAATAGTTAGGTTTATCTGGTATGAAGCAATGGATGAATGGGATGCAGCATTATTTGTCTTTCATTTCCTAGCACATATTGTTAGGCCTGGCCTATAGTTGCTGCTTTCCTATTTTCTTGATTTGAAGGTCATTTGAAAATTAAAGTACTCAACTCCATGAAATATCCCTGCAATATGATAAAATACCCTTCTTTGACACCAAACACCTATTCTCATATTTCTTGTTGTTTTGCCATTTCATAGGACTCATGCTTTACCCTTTGTTTGAAATTGCCTGTAAAAATTTTTAAAGAGTTTCTTTACAAACTATAGCAAGACTTCAAATAATATTCCATTTCTGATTATAAAATATAAAGAATTACAGAAATATAGAATCCAATTTCAAAAGTCGTCAAGATAAACATTTTCTTGTAAACAGAAACATTCCTCCAGGTATAGTTCTATAAACAGGAGTGCATGAAACCCTGGGGATAATGAAACAATTTCATTTTCCATTTGTTTAGGAAAGGCCAGAAGGCTATTTATGTACTAATAGGTTTATTAATAAAACTGAAAAAGCAATAACCTCACCTGTATAGTGATCAGTGAAGCCAGAGATAATGGAAAACCAATTTTACATAAAAGGAAATTTTATGGCTCTCATGACTAACTTTGATTTTTTTTAGATAATGATTCCATTTGATGAGTATTTTTTTTCTTGTTTACATATATCTTTCTACATTTTAGTTTAATCTAAACGAAAAAATATTTAAAGTATTTTTCTTTGCATGACTATTGCCAAACACAAAAAACCCTCTTGGAAATTAATAAAACTCCAACATGTTAATGGTACTCATTATAATCTTATTGTAAAGTATTAATTTGGTGACTTTGCTAGCTTATATCTTCATCAGTATATGTCATTAGTCAAGTCTGCAATGGCCATTACAATCTATCTTTTCAAAATAAGTTATGCATTTTAATGAAAGGTCTACAAGAAAGATGAACCAGCTATTTGCAGCACTTGTAAGTCTATGGGTAGGCTATAAAAGGGGGAAAAAAATTAAGGAGAAAGAAATTCCTAAAATCAACTGTTTCATGTTTGCAAAAATGAAATATAGATGGTATAGCTATATTTATATGCATGAGATTGACCACTGTGAAAAAAAAATTGTTTCAACATGTTAATAATACACTGATTTTCAGTAGAAATGCTATAATGTATTAAAAGTATCATTTTGCCAGATGTTTTTTCCTGTTTCATAAGAAATATAGTCAATTTGCTGTTGTTCAGTCTCTCAGTCATGTCCAACTCTTTACGACTCCATGGACTTCAGCATGCCAGGCTTCCCTGTCATTCATATTTTCTGGAGTTTGCTCAAACCCATGTCCATTGAGTTGCTCATCCCCTGTCATCCCCTTCTCCTCCTGCCTTTAATCTTTCCCAGTGTCAGGGTCTTTTCCAATGAGTTGGCTCTTTGCATCAGGTGGCCAAAGTATTGGAGCTTCAGCTTCAACATCACTCCTTCCAGTGAATAATCAGGGTTGATTTCCTTTAGGATTGACGGGCTTGATCTCCTTGCAGTCCAAGGGACAGTCAAAGTCTTCTCCAGCGTGACAGTTGGAATGCACCACTTCTTCAGTGCTCAGCTTACTTGATGGTCCAGCTCTCACATCTGTCCATGACTACTGGAAAACCATAGTTTTGACGATATGAGCCTTTATTGGCAAAGCAATGTCTCTGCTTTTGTATACACAGCCCAGTTCTGTCATAGTTTTTCTTCCAAGGAGCAAGTGTCTTTCACTTCATGGCTACTGTCCCCAATTGCAATGATTTTGTAGCCCAAGAAAATAAAGTTTTTCATTGTTTCCATCTTTTCCCCATTTATTTGCCATGAAGTGATGGGACTGGATACCATGATCTTCGTGTTTTGAATGTTGAGTTTTAAGCCAGTTTTTTCACTCTCCAATTTCACTGTCATCAAGAGGATCTTCAGTTCCTCTTCACTTTCTGCCATAAGGGTGGTGTCATCTGTGTGTCTGAGGTTATTGATATTTCTTCCAGAAATCTTGATTCCAGATTGTGTTTCATCCAGCCTGACATTTCTCATGATGTACTCGGCATAGAAATTAAATAAGCATGGTGACAATGTATAGCCTTGATATACCCCTTTCCCAGTTTTGAATCAGTTCATTGTTACATGTCCGGTTCTAATTGTTCCCTCTTGATCTGCATGCAGATTTCTCAGGAGGCAGGTAAGGTGGTCTGGTGTTCCTCTCTCTTTCAGAATTTTCCACAGTTTGTTGTGATCCACACAATCAAAGACTTTAGCATAGTCAATGAATCAGAAAGTGAAGTCGCTCAGTCGTGTCAGACTCTTTGTGACTCCATGGGCTGTAGCCTACCAGGGTCATCTGTCCATGGGATTTTCCAGGCAAGAATACTGGAGTGGGTTGCCATTTCCTTCTCCAGGGGATCTTCCCAACCCAGGGATGGAACCCGGGTCTCCCACATTGAGGGCAAACGCTTTACCAGCAGAGGTAGATGTTTTTCTGGAATCCCCTTGTTTTTTCTATGATCCAACACATATTGGAAATTTGATCTTTGGTTCCTCTGACTTTTCTAAATACAGCTAGTAAATCTGGAAGTTCTCAGTTCACAGACTTTTGAAGACAAACAGATTATTATTTGTCTTTTAAAATGAAATGTAGATTGTTATCATCTAGATCTCAGAGTCTATCCGTTTTTACACTGAACATGTCCAAATAAGACTCTACTTATATTTTTAATTATTTAATTTGATTGTGTTTAATTAATATATAAACTTCCTCAGGCTCAGTGGTAAAGAATCTGCCTGCAATGCAGAAGACACAAGTTCGATCCCTAGGTCTGAAAGATTTCCTGGCGAAGAAAATGGTAAACCACTCCAATATTCTTGCCTGAGAAGTCTCATGAATAGTGGAGCCTGATGGGCTACAGTCCATGAGGTTGCAAAAGAGTGGAATATGACTGCATGATGAAACAACAAAAACAACAAGCTAATAAAAATGGCTGATCTGATGAAATCTGGCACAAATTCCTTTCAGAGACCTGGTCATTGTAAATTTGATGCTTCTGTGTACAAACTGTCTGAGACAGTTTTTAATTGTTAAAAATTGATAGAATACTGAGTGTTTAGATTAAAACTATCAAATAAATACATTTGAAAAATTAAGCTTTGAAAAAAAATTAAATATATCACAATTAGCAAAAGAAGTAACTTAGAGATATAATGAGTCCAGGAGAGCAAAAAGGCAAACAGCTGAATTAGAGAATGAGGTAAAGTGACCATAGTTGACCAATAGGTGACAAAGTGAATTTTCTCAGGAAAAAAATGTAGAAATGAGGTAAGTTAAGATAAAAATACTATGAGGTACTTTTGAATAATTTCTGCTAGAATATGAACTGTGAATATATCTTATGACATAAAATTTGTATGAGTTATACAAAGAAATATTTTAAATAAATGCATATTAAATTTGTTTTTTTTATAATAAACTATTCATCAAATAAAAATAAAGAGCAAATTTGGTTGTCTTTTAAAGTTGACAATGAACATATGAAGCATATTTTTCCCATAAATGGATCTAATAGTCATAGTATACTTCACAATATAATAAGTGCCAAAGGAGTGCAATTTGGATAAAGACAAGAGGAAATAATTACAAAAAGTGGTAAAATACATAAATTTACTCTCAACAGAGAATAAAAGTTTGTTAGTAGACTAAGTGATTCTTTTAGCAAAGATTGTGTAAGGAAAAAAAAAATTCAAGGTAAATAAATAATTCCATATGTTGGTTAGCGAAAGAGAAAATGCTAAGACTACAAAGAACATTGGATTATTTTATAAAGAAAGATGCTTAGATTTAATTTACAGTATTTAAAGGAAATATTATCATCACTTTTGGGAACATTTAGTTGCAGTTATTCTTGATGCATTCTAGATCCATGATTCCATGAGTTTATGAACAGAGGTTTTTTTTTTTTTTAAGTAAGCATGTAAACACAAAGTGCTTTTAAGTTCCTGAGGAAAAGTATTCTATTTTCATTCTCAAAATGATTTACTTTTAGCTCCCAGTGGTTTTCAGCACTTTTGAAGACCCATAGATGCTTTTCATTAATCTGATAAAGATATCCATTCTTCAGCCACAAAATCATCTTCCTCACTTCTCAGAATATCTTGCAAATAAGTTAGGAAATATTCTAATTCTCTGGGGTCCCATTAATAGTCACTGATGTGAACTGTATTTTCCTAAGGACTAGATTATTAACAAATGTTATATTAATTAAGCAGATGCATCAAAGCATCTGTACTCATCTTCCCTACTGACAAACTGGGATCCAAGGGAAGCATTTAGTTGGATCTACACAGCTAAGAAAATGGAAGACTTGAGAACTCACCAGAGATTTAAGGTTGTTTGCAGAGTACTACTCTATATAATCCATTTCAAGATATCTATTAGTCCCTACCAGTTTAATTTATTTCCTCCAAATTGTCTAAGTTGTTTACATACTGAGAGAACCACAAATGCATTTTCCAGATTCTTAAACATATTCATTAGTAATCTAAATCAATTGCAGCTAGGATAATTTTGGGGGACAGGTATAGTTGTTTTATAAAGTTGTGCTAGTTCTCTGCTGTACTATGAGGTGAATCAGCTATATGTATACATATATTCTCGCCCTCTTGAGCCTTCCTCCCACCCCCTGCCCCACCCATGTAGATCTCACAGAAGGCCAAGCTGAGTTTCCTGTGCTCTACTGCAGGTTTCAGTAAGCTATCTGTTTTATACATGCAGTGCACATACATCATCCCCAGTCTCCAAATTCACCCCACCAATCTCCCATGTTTAGAATATTTTTAAAGTCTATACTTGAATAATACACTCAAGTGGATATTGTGTAGTAAAGTATCAAAAGCCAAAAATTGGATATTTGCCAACTTACGTTGCAGGAATGAAGATAAAACTTAAGTATATTCCTGGATAAAGTTTTGCCGAATAATTTAGATTTCGTTCAGCCTAGTCTTATTCCGTTAGGTAATAATGAGTGCTTAGTCGCTCAGTTGTGTCCAACTCTTTGCGGCTCCATGGACTTTAGCCAACTGGGTTCCACTGCCCATGGGATTCTCCAAGCAAGAATACTGGAATGCGTTGCCATTATCTTCTCCAGGGAACCTTCCTGACCCAGGGATCAAATTCAAGGCTCCTGCATTGCAGACAGATTCTTTACCATCTGAGCCAATGATTTTGACTATATTGCATACAAAATAGATATAATTCTACTCAATTTAAAAATAACTAGTGAATGATCCTTTAAAGCTGATGTCTTTTTTAGGATCATGAAAATTTTTTTATTGTTAAAACTTTATATTTTGTGTCATGAGCTATACAGTGCAAGACTTATAGGTCTTTAATAAGAGCTATAATAAATTGATGATTGTGTTATAATTTCAATATCACCTAGTATAATTTTAATATAGCAATGCCAAGCTTTGCTTTCCTTGTTATTGTTCAGTTGCTCAATTGTGTCTGACTCTTTGAGACCCCATGAAATGCATGTCAGCCATTCCTGTCCTTAACCATCTCCCAGAGCTTTCTCAAACTCATGTCCATTGAGTTAGTGATGTCTTTGAACTATCTCATCCTCTGTCATGCTCTTCTCCTCTTGCTTTCAATCTTTCCCAGCATCAGGGTCTTTTCCAATGAATTGTGTCTATTAATAAGTTGGTGGCCAGAGTATTGGAGCTTCAGCATTTGTTCTTCCAATGAATATCCAGGATTGATTTCCTTTAGGATTGACTGGTTTGATCTCCTTGCAGTCCAAGGGACTCTCAAAAATCTTCTCCAAATAACAGTTCAAAAGCATCAATTCTTTGGCACTCAGCCTTCTCTATGGTCCAACTCTCACTCCATACACATCCATACATAACTACTGGAAAAGCCATAGCTTTGACTATATGGACCTTTGTTGGCAAAGTAATATCTCTGCTTTTTAATATGCTGTCAGGTTGGTCATAGATTTTCTTCCAAGGAGCAAGCATCTTTTAATTCCATGGCTGCAGTCACTATGTGCCATGATTTTGGAGCCCAAGAAAATAAAGTCTCTCAATGTTTCAATTGTTTCCTTATCTATTTGGCATGAAGTGATGGGACTGGATGCCATGATCTTAGTTTTTTGAATGTTGAGTTTTAAGCCAGGTTTTTCACTCTCCTCTTTCGCATTCATTGAGAGGCTCTCTAGTTCATTTTCTGCAATAAAGGTGGTGTCATCTGCATGTCTCATGTTTTTGATATTTCTTGTGGCAATCTTGATTCCAGGTTGTACTTCATCCAACCTGGCATTTCTAATGATGTACTCTGCATATAAATTAAATAATCAGGGTGACAATATACAGCCTTAACGTACTCCTTTTCCTATTTGGAACCAGTCTACTGTACCAGTTTGGGTTCTAACTGTTGCTTCTTGACCTGCATACAGATTTCTCAGAAGGCAGGTAAGGTAGTCTGGTATTCCTGTCTCTTGAAAAATTTTCCAGTTTGTTGTGATGCACACAAAGTCTCTAGCATAGTCAATGAAGCAGAAGTAGATATTTACTGGAATTCTCTTGCTTTTTTTACAATCCTACTGATGTTGGCAATTTGATCTCTGGTTCCTCTGTCTTTTCTGGCTTGAACATCTGGAAGTTCTTGGCTCATGTACTGTTGAAGCCTAGCTTGGAGAATTTTAAGCATTGCTTTACTAGCATGTTAAATGAATACAATTGTGTGGTAGTTTGAACATTCTTTTGCATTGCCCTTCTTTGGGATTAGAATGAAAACTGACCTTTTCCAGTTCTGTGGCCGCTTCTGAGTTTTCCAAATTTGCTGGCATATTGAGTGCAACACTTTAACAGTATCATCTTTTAGGATTTGAAATGGCTTTGCTGGAATTTCATTACCTCCATTAGCTTTGATTGTTGTGATGCTTCCTTACGCCCACTTGATTTCACACTCAAAGATGTCTGACTCTAAGTAAGTGACCACACCATTATGCTTATCTGGGTCACTAAGATGTTTTTTGTATAGTTCTTCCATGTATTCTTGCCAACTCTTGTCAATGTCTTCTGCTTCTGTCAGGTCCATACCATTTCTGTCCTTTATTTTGTCCATCTTTGCATGAAATATTCCCTGTATCTCTTAATTTTCTTGAAGAGATTTCTAGTCTTTCCCATTCTATTGTTTTCTCTATTTCTTTGCATTGTTCACTTAAGAAAGCTTTCTTATCTCTCCTTGCTATTCTTTGGAACTCTGCATTCAAATGGGTATATCTTTCCTTTTCTCCTTTTCCTTTTGCTTCTCCTCTTTTCTCAGCTTTTGTAAGACCTCCTTAGACAACCATTTTGCCTTTTTTCATTTCCTGCTCTTCAGGATGGTTTTGCTTACCACTTCCTGTACGATGTTATGAACCTCCATCCATAGTTATTCAGTCACTCTGTCTATCATATATAATCCCTTAAATCTACTTGTCATTTCCACTGTATAATCATAAGGGACTTGATTAAGTCATACCTGAATGGCCTAGTGGTTTTCCCTACTTTCTTCAATTTAAGTCTGAAAATTTGGCAATAAAGAGTTCATGATCTGAGCCACAGTCAACTCCTGCTCTTGTTTTTGTTAATGGCATAGACCTTCTCCTTTGGCAAAAAGAATATAATCAATCTGATTTTGGTATTGACTATCTGGTGACATCCAAGCATAGAGTCATCTCTTGTGTTGTTGGAAGAGGCTTTTGCTGTGGTCAATGCATTCTCTTGGCAAAACTCTGTTAGCCTTTGCCCTGCTTCATTTTGTTCTCCATGGCCAAACTTGCCTGTTTTCCAGGTATCTCTTGACTTCCTACTTTTGCATTCCAATCCCCTATGATGAAAAGGACATCTTTTTGTGGTGTTAGTTCTAGAAAGTCTTGTGGGTTAGGACCATTCAACTTCATCTTCTTTGGCATCAGTGATTGGGGCATAGACTTGGATTACTGTGATATTGAATTGTTTGCCTTGGAGACAAACAGATCATTTTGGCATTTTTGAGATTGCACCCAAGTACTGTATTTTGGACTCTTTTGTTGACTCCAGGGGCTACTCCATTTCATCTAAGGGATTCTTGCCCACTGTAGTAGATATCATGGTCATCTGAATTAAATTTGCCCATTCCAGTCCATTTTAGTGCACTAATTCCTAAAACGTCATTGTTACTTTCCTAGTGATCAAATACTTTACATTGTTAGTATTCTAAAATTTGAAGGTTTTATGAGCTCCACTAAAGATTGGGTAGTACTATTCTTTTGAGTTTCAAAACACCTATTCTACTACATACTTTTAAATTGTTGTGTGTGCGCTCAGTCATGTCTGACTGTTTGCAACCCCATGGACTGTGGCCCTCCAGTCCCCTCTGTCCATGGAATTCTCCAGGCAAGAATACTAGAGTGAATTGCCATTTCCTACTCCAGGGGATCTTCCAGGCCCAAGGATCAAATCCACATTTGTCTCCTGCTTTGGCAGGCACATTCTGTCCCACCTGAGCTACACACTTTTAAATAATTTAAAGATGCTTGGACAAATTACATTTAAGTTAAGCTTCAGAGTCAGATTAACAACACAGTAAAACTGCTTCACTTAACATCCTTTTCATTTTGCAATTTCTATGGCACTAGTATTAGTATCACATACAAGAATGCTGGTAAGTGGTTTGGATGCTATGGAATTTTAAAACAGCAAATGCAATTATGCTTGGATAAATAGATCTTTATTCAACACTTGGCTACCTTTTTAAGGATATGCAAAATTAGAGAAAAGTACTTAGGGAAGCTTTCTCAGCATCATTGCAGGAAGACTGGGGAAATAATTCCAAATAATGGAAGAGTCCTCCATTTGTGTATTCATTACTGTCTCTTACCAAATATATATATATATATATACATATATATATATATATATATATATATATTCTGTATAAAAAGTGCTTTCTGAAATACAGTAAAGTTTATTTTTATGATAAACTTGGTATAAAATTACTTTTCCAAAGAAAGTAGCTTTCCCAAAATGTAGCTATGTGAAATGTTTTATTCACACATCTGAGTATCAAAAATTACAAAGAAATCTATTTCTTTGGTGAAACCTATTTCCTGTGGGTAAACCAACATTCGTATGGAGAGTTTTCCATTTCTTTTTCTTTTAATTAAGCTTACTGAACTTTGCTTTTATGCTAGAAATAGTTTTGGAGGATTTCAACCAAGAGGAACTCCTTCTGAGCCTCTGTGAATCTCACTGGGAATTTTAGTTTCCTCTACTATCCTTAGTATTTATTAACATTGTAAGATCTGGTCTTGGAAAGAATTTTAAATGTGTCCATCCAGAGTTATTTAACATGGTGGGAACATGAGCACACACATTAATAAAACTGATCAATTAAACTTTTGTTGAAAAACAGAACTGAAAGTCCAGTGGTAAGCTAAACTTAAATGACACTGCTTCCTTAAGAAGCCTATAGCAGTATCTTTTAGAAACATCCAGAATTGTCAGGCTTATAACAGGATTAATAGACAGAAAATGACCCTTTAAAAATGATGATACTTTTTTAGAGTATCTGTTTTTTTCTTATCCATGAGACCCTAAGGACTCATGTAGCCTACACAAAGTGGAAGTAAATAATTACCCAATAGCATTTATTTCACAAATGCATATTACTAGCCTGTTATATTCCAGCAGTGGATTTAGATTCCAATGGAAGAGACATACAATAAACAAATGAATATAAAAAGCAATAGATGAAAATTTGAGAAATGCTAGGTGGCTAAGAACATGATGTCTTTTCGGAGAATAACAAGAATAGACTTAGCTATTTTGCTAGGAGGGAAGGGAAAGGTTGAGCTAAAAAAGTAATTTTTAGACTGATTTCTGGTTCTTGTTGAGAAGGTCATAGGCACATACAAAGATGGGTAAAATCATTTCTATATAAAAGCATTCATCCAAAGGAGCAGGATATACTGATTTCATATAATGTGCCAGACATTATACAAGGTCAATGAAGAATTGCTCTTCATTACACTTTACTCATATTTGTCTTATCTTACATAGAAAGTCAAAAATGGAACATTGAATTTAAGTGATTTTGTCTTCACAGCTTTGTAGAGAATGTTTTCTCCTATTAAGGCCACAAATTCTCTCTTCTTACCATCTTAAGACTATCAATTAAAACTAGGTCAGCAGCTATAGAGGTTTTAAAAAGCCACATTAATATCTCTGACATGTCTGCTAATGGTAGTTGCAGCTTTGTTTTGCTCTGGTTCAGTGATGAATACATTCTAGAGTCTCCAGTCATTAATGACTCAGTTTTGAAATGAATAAGCCAGCTAAATGGCATCATATATGAGAATCTAAATCATATGCTCTTCAAAAGCTAAAATTCATACAAATATATATTCTGTTGCATTAACATTAGAAGCACTTTCTATGCAAGGAAAAATATACTCTTTTTTGATGTGTATACCTTATTTTTTAACTGTAAAAAATTACATTTTCCTGCATTCCTAAAACAACATGTATTTCTGTTTAATATTATGAGTCACATTTTGGTTCACAAGGGTTATGTCTTCTTTTAAATATTACCATTTTTCTGTTGATGATCCTATCAGGACCCTTACAAGGTTCTAGGGAGGTAAGGAAGAGAGAGACACCATTAATCATACTTTGCAGGGGATTGAATTGGAGCTAACAGAGGTGAAGTAAGCCAACCAAAGCTTTACATCAAAAATGTAATTATCATTACTATAAAGTGAAATTAAATAGCATTTTTTATTAAATATTAAATTTTTCTCATATTTTCCAGCACTTTTCTATATGCTCTAGTCAGCCAAACTCTGACCATTATTTAGAATCCCTAATATAGTAAACTTGAGTGGTAACCTACTGTATTTCAACTCAATGTAAGGAAAGGAAGAAAATAATTAAAAGTTTCACACCAATAAAAGAGTAAATTAAAAATAAATAATTGGTAAAGCTTTAACATTTTTCAAAAGAAATGTTAGAAAAAGTATTGTTCTCAACAGTTCTCAGTTGCTCTTTTCAGTGACTTTTCAAATGGTGTTGTTGTTTAATTGCTAATTGTGTCCAACTCTTTTGAACCACATGGACTGTAGCCTTCCAGGCTTTTATGTCCATGAGATTTCCCAAGCAAGAAAACTGGAGAGGATTGCTATTTCCTTTTCCAGGGGATTCTACTGACCCAGGGATAGAATCATGTCTCTTGCATTGGCATGTGGATTCTTTACCATCAAGCCACCTGGGAAGCCTGTTCAAATGCTGGGGAGACTTCTTTCATAGAAAATTCTAATATATCATCAAATATAATCAAGGGAATAAATGGAGATTACATAAGAAATACTTCTGGAAGAAACTCAACTCTGAGCTATTATCAAAAAAGGTTAAGTGTGCCTTCTCAAATGGCATAAAATAATTTTAAAGCATGCAATCTATTCCTAAATAGAAATACAAAAAATTTACTTCTATTATCTAGCTGAAGTTTATTTTCATCATTATGTTCTCCCTTCTATCATTCCACTCAGGACTTTTTCACTTTCACTTTCCTGACTGTTATTCTGACCCTCATCAAATCTGTCTCACTTTCATATTTCAATATTAGGGATACCTCTTTAGAGAAGCCTTCCCAGCTCGTCCTATCAAAAGGACTCAAATCAAGCACATGCCCTGTCTCAGCAACCCAGTTACTGTACTTCATACCACTCACTAAAAGTTGTAAGTATTTAAAACATTTTAATTTGTGACTTATCAATCTGATGTTTTTCATGCAGAGAGACCACAATCATCTCTTTCACTAATATCCTCCCAGTACCAAGAGGAGTATAGGCTTATAGTAAGTACTTAATAAAAAAATCAAATTAGGGAATGCAGAAAAAAAGTTGTTTTAATTAAGATTCACTTTGTCAAGGGAGGACTCAAAGATGAGTTGAGTGAAATTTGAAGGATAAAACTTGGCAATACTTGTATAACCTCCAAGGGAAGACTGCTACATGTTGAGCTGACTGTTTATGCTTACAGAAACAGAATCATAGAGTTTGAATATATACATCTAGGAGTCATTATTTGACAGACCATGAGTGGGAATGGATTCCTCATGTTTCAAGAAAGTAGAGTGGTAATATATAGACAATATTACGAGGAACACCAACCTTCAGATGATGTATAGAGGAGAAGCCTGTTTAATGGACTGTACAGGGTCCACAGTAGCAGGAGGAGGGCAAGGAAGGAAGTCATGGAAACCTAGAGAAAGAAGAATATCTCAGGAAGCAGAGGATGATCAACTGAGTCAAATGAGGCATGGGTCAAGACAAAAATGGAAAATGTCATTGGATTTGTCAACATGGAAATTATCATTGCCTTAGCAAGAATAGCATCCTTATAGAAGCCTGGAGTGAGCTGAATGGTGAATTGAAATCAGTGAGGTGGAAACAGTGTATGAAAGTTATTATCTTCAGAAGTTTGACTAAAAAGAAAAGAAGAGGTCCACAATCTCTCATGTGAAAATAAGGGACTCAGGTATGTTTGGAATTCTGAATAGTTTACATTTTTAAAAAGCAAAGAAACTGCTACTATATACAAGTCACCCTCAGTGACTTCTTAACAACACTCCAAAATCAAATATTATGTTAAAATACCATTAACTCTTCTTGAGTAAAATATATGAATAGTCATGGATAAAACTATAAATAACCTCTTCTCAGGTAAAATCTGATAAGGTTTTGACCAACTAAATGAAATTTAAAAGATAAACTTTTAGTTTCCAAACTTTTCTGATATCTGGATTGTGATTGAAGAATTATGTAGAATAATAAGGTGCTAGCTAGAGAGAGATTTGCTGAAAGATTTGTTTTTTCTGGTTTTGGTTTGGTTTTCTAGCACTGAAGTTATGAAAACATACCAAAAAAATGATACTGGGGATCTTAATAAAGAAGCAGCTAAAGATTGAGGAGAGATGGGAGCTTTCCAAAAGAATTCAGGTCCCTGAGAAGTCAATTTGTAGGAAAATCTAGAGGAGCCAGAGAGGGGCTGGCATTTCAGAGAGAGATGGCATGTCTTTAGATTAAACCTAGGCAAAAGCAAAGTCAGGGTATAGATGCAGAAAATTTCATTTGGTGGTGGGGAGATAACAGGAGTCACTTTTAATAGGTTTTATTTTCTCTGTGAAATATGATAAAAAGAAAATTGCTAGAGAGTTTAGAAAGCAGAAGCCAACATATTGAGTGAAGAATAGTTTTTGAAGAATGCGGGAGAACAAATATTACTAGGAAAAAAAAGTGTTGTAAGATGTGCTGTTTGCAATCAACATAGTTAAACTTGACAAATTAAGATTAATTAAACCATTCTCTTGATATTTATAGAGGTCTGTGATATTAATGATCTGTTCTAGGCCTTAAAATAGAGAAGAGGTGAGACACAGTTACCTTTCTGTAAATTAAATCCTAGTAGGAGAGAAAATTTAATTTATAGTAAACATATTCAGAAATTAAACCCTCATAAATAAACTAGGCATATTTCTCAGCTCATTTAATTTTATTGTGCAGAAGTATGTGAGAATGGACTTTAGGGTTAGGATTTTCAGAATGAGAGCTGAAATATCAACTCATTATAGCCAAAGTAGGATGAGAGAAGTTGGTAAATTAACTCATATAAAAACAAACATTTTTTTTTACTCCATATAATCACACAATGAAAATTTCTGCAGAATTATATCTATATTATTTCATTTTTAAGATGAAAGCAAAATAAAAAATCAACATGAGTATTTTATTTTTCATGAAATAGTCATCATCTTTTCAAAGTTGCTATACCTTCTGTGATGTGTACTGATCGGATAGTGTTCAAGTCATGTACTACAGAAAACTGTATTTTTATTTCAAGATTCATCTGGGCCGGCACCTGAATCATATTAGTAATTACAAATCATGTAAAACACATTTCCTTCACTAGCTATGGCATTTTCTCTGGGAGAAGTATCTTTTATCTCCTCCTGAGGGAACTGTATAATCCAAAAGAATCTCACTGAAAATGTGTATCAAGAATTGTTTCTTGATTACAATACCATGCATCATGGTGCTGTGATTTAAAGGTTCTGTACTTTCCTTCAAAACACTGCTTTTGGAGTACTTTTATTTCAGCAACTCAAAATGTAATGTCTTGAAACCTGGCACTTGAGTTGCAAACTGAGATTAATACTTTTTTTAAATAAGAATTAATGCAAGTGGTCAAGCCATTTGATGTTTTAATGGAGTTTCTAGGACTTTTCCAGTCATTCACAAATAAAACAAGTTCTCAGTACTTTCAAAGATTAATAGCTCAACAATACATTGTGCAACAGTGAGATAAAAATTAAATAAAGACTGGTGCTAGGGGAACTTACTTTTTTATTCTGGGATATAAAGAATAAAACAGACCAAGTCTTGAGTGCCTCTCAACTAGCAATGGGACAGCAACTTTTCTTAGCACACTGAATATAAATCAAATTTATAATCTCTATTTCAGATCCTCGAGTTATTCAGGTTTTATTATTTTGAGTGCATTAAGGCCTCTACACACACACACACACACACACACACACACAAACACACACACACATAGCAAAAGAAAATCTTTCTGGAAGACACATGCTATCTATGGTTGGGCAAGGACTCATGTGTAAGGGCAGTGTGGCAGTTTTTCAGTGTTTTACAGCTATTGATACAAAAAATAAAAATAGACATAAGGAAACTTTTGAACCATCAATCAATGGCTTCTAATGCCTGATTATTTTATTTTAAAATTAAGACAGAGAAATTTAAACAGTACATATAGTACATCTAAGTTATAGTATCATCCTTCTATATGTGATGTATTCAAAACCTTAAGTCCACCATTGAGTCTATGGTCTACTATTATCTCTTAGTGAAGAGATATATTTCTAAATGAGGAGACTATCTGAGACATCATTTTTTTTGTTTGTTTTACACCAGATACCTTGTTTTATTGCACTTCACAGATATTGCATTTTTTACAAACTGAAGTTTTGTGGCAACTCTTGTCAAGCAAGACTAGTGGTGCCATTTTTCCAACAGATTTTTTTAATTAATTTATTTTGTTACTGAAGGATAATTGCTTTACAGAATTTTATTGTTTTCTGTCAAACCTCAACATAAATCAACCATAGGGTTACATATATCCTTTCCTTTTTGAACCTCCCTCCCATCTCCCTCCCCATCCCACCCATCTAAGGAGACATCATTTTTTAAACCTAACAGGGCATGTCAATTCAGCTGGGGCTTAGGCCCTCATAAGAAAGATGAATTAAATGTTGAGAGAACTGTCTTCTTTGGGGACTACAAGTCTGAGATAAATGGGTGATCTCAAAGAAACATTGAACAGATCAAATGCCTTTCAAACCTAGGTTACTGACTTGTATCTCTTTCACTTAATTAGGAAAACATCTTTTCATATGCATTTATTTCATATATTTTTTGTATTTATATTTTATGCTTTTCACTTAATTAGGCCTCTAAATAATCATCAGTGGTTGGTTTTAATCATTATGTTGATGGTCTTAGCCCATTTCCTCCTACATTAGAAAAAAATGGCATCCTTAAAAGAAAATACACATAAAGTAATTAAGCAAAGATTGTGAAAAGCTACAACTTTTAATACATTCCATGTGATCATGGGGAGGATGCTTTGAAGTAGAATGTTTAACTTCTTTATGTAATTGTAGAAAAAAGCGTAAAATATAAATATGAAAAATATATGAAATAAATACATATGAAAAGATGTTTTCCTTATATTTGCTGTCCCTTTTCAATGAATCTAAACACTTTAGCCTTTAATAATAAACATATTTCCAGTGCAATGACTCTGAGCCAATAACTTACTGACTTGGTGATTTGAACCCAGGTGGTGTGACTCTGGAGAAGGAAATGGCAACCCACACCGGTATTCTTGCCTGGAGAATCCTGTGGACAGAGGAGCCTGGTGGGCTGCCGTCTATGGGGTCACACAGAGTCGGACACGACTGAAGCGACTTTAACAGCGGCAGCAACAGCAGATGTGACTCTAAAGTACATATTCTTAACCAACTTCCTTCACAAATACATTTTTTTAAAGAATTTAATTTAAATCTATTGCAAATTTAACCTCTAAATTTCTATTGAGCATTGTGCTAAATGCTTTAAGTGTCTAACACAAATGAAATACAAAAGCTCATGGTCTAGTGTAAAGACAAGCTATGGTGAAATACAGCTTCTAAATAAGAGAAATTAGGGAGATATTTCTGAATAGCATAGATAATTTCACTTGGCAATATCCATGAAAACCTTCTCAGTTCAACTGCTCTGGTTTGCCTGCACACTGTTTTTTGTTTGAACCCTGAAACACCTTCACAGACCTGGCAAACAAGAAGGGCTGGGCATATAGCATGGCCTGGTAAAGTAGGGTTCAACCCAAAAGAACTGAGAAAATGTACTCAAATACTCCTACGTAAATGTTCAGATAATCATACATGAATGGCAGTATTCACAAGAGCCAAAATGTGTAAATAGCACAAAGGCCCTTCAGTGGATGAATAGATTAAAGGAGACATGGTACATACATACAATGAAACTTATTCAGCCATACAAAGAGTAAAATTTCAATGAATACTGCAACATGGATTACCTCAAAAATGTATTAAGTAGATAAAGCCAGACACAAAATTAACATAATCCACGATTCCATTTATGTGAAATATGCAGAACAGGTAAATCTGTAGAAACAGAAAACAAGTTAGTGATTGCCTGGGTTGAGGGCAAGGAGGAATGGGAAGCAACTATTTATTGGAATGGGTTAACTTTTAGGATTACATAAAAAATTTGAACTAGACAGAAGTGGAGGCTACACAGCATTGTTGCTCACTTCCTCAGTCATGCCCGACTCTTCGCGATCCCATGGACTGTGGCACACCGCATCTCTGTCCTCACCATCTCCTGGAGCTTGCTCAGACTCATGCTCATTAAGTCGGTGATGCCATCCAACCATCTCGTCCTCTGTCAAACACTTCTCCTGCTAGCAATCTTTCCCAGCATCAGTGTCTTTTCTAACGAGTCAGCTCTTCACATCATGTGGCCAAAGTATGGGAGTTTCAGCTTCAGCATCAGTCTTTACAATGAGTATTCAGGGTTGATCTCCTTTAGGATGGACTGGTTTGGTCTCCTTGCTGTCCAAGGGACTCTCAAGAGTCTTCTCCAAAACGAAGATTCAAAAGCATCAATTCTTTGCCATCAATTCTTAGGCGTTTAACCTTCTTTATGGTCCAACTCTATTTTACCACTACATCAGTTCTTTGTGGTACAATTACATAAATGACTCTCACATTTATACATGACTACTGGAAAAACCAGAGCTTTGACTATACAGTTACCAAATTGTTCACTTTAAAATTATTAACTTTAAATTATGCAATTTTTACCTCAACAAAAAATCATAATACTCAAAATACTGAGAGCAAATAGAACAATTTTAGACACCCACAATACAAAATGCTCTATGAAAGATTAAAGAACTAATCTTACAAAGTATAATTATAATTAGCTAGAATAATCAATCAATGGTAAAATATCAAATGATGTTAATTATTTAGTAGAGTATATTACTGCTTTGCTTTTTTAATTTTGATATTGGTTTCTATGAAAAAGATAAAGGGTAACTCAAATCATATTTTGATAGTAGGTTCTTAGTATATTCATGAATAAAAGTGAATTCAAATAATTATTAGTCTTCAACTCTGCCTAGTTATTCTATAACTCTGTATCTATGGACTATCCATAGTGTTATGAGAAAACATAATGAGTTCATAGCCACACTCTTAAAAGTATCATCTAAAAAAAAAAAGTATCATCTAAGAAAATTCCATAAGTAGCTTTCAACCAAAACTGACTACTTGCTAAAGGTAGTTGTATTTCAGCAAATTTCCTTCATTTATATAAAGAAATTACTTATTTATTTAATTTTTAGGATTTAGCAACAAAAAATGTGTTGCTACTATAATTTGCATCAACTGAAGCATTAAATTTCTAATTTACTTGTTCACGGAAGCATATGAAATCACATGTAATATTCCTACAAAGAAAAAATATTCTTACTATTACTTAAAAATTCTATTCATTAAGCCAATGGAAAAATTGTGAATTAACCTTAGTACTTATTCTTGGTTGCTATAAATCTTGCCTTCCAAGTTAGGACCTTCTTTTTTTTTTTTTTTTTAGTTGAGATGAAGTTGCCAAATGCACAACTGATTTTTTTTTCAGTTCAGTTCAGTTAAGTTGTTCAGTCATGTCTAACTCTTTGTGACCCCAGGGACTGCATATAGCACACCAGGCTTCCCTGTCCATCACCAACTCCTGGAGCTTGCTCAAACTCGTGTCCATTGAGTCGGTGATGCCATCCAACCACTCATCCTCTGTTGTCCCCTTCTCCTCCTGCCTTCAATCTTTCCCAGCATTAGGGTCTTTTCCAGTGAGTCAGTTCTTCACATCAGGTGACCAAAGTATTGGAGCTTCAGCTTTAGCATCAGTCCTTCCAATGACTATATCAGGACTGATTTCCTTTAGGATGGACTGGTTGGATCTCCTTGCAGTCCAAGGGACTCTCAAGAGTCATCTCCAACACCACAGTTCAAAAGCATTAATTCTTTAGTGCTCAGCTTTCTTTATGGTCCAACTCTGACATCCATACATATAATTTTTCTTACAACATAGCAACTCATCTGTACATGAACTAATAGGCAAATTAAATTCTAGCTCTAAAATTAGATTTGGCACTCTCACTTTAGTTGGTAGTATTCTGTCATCATCCTTTCACTGCCAAACACACTATTTCAAAACTAGAGAACAAACTGATTCCAAATTATCACACCAAAACCCATTTGTTTTTATTTTGTAATGCTGTAATTTTTAGTATTGTTAAATATTCATTTTTAATAGAACATGTAATAGCTTGTATGGCAATATTTTCTACGGATGCTCAATTTAAGTATAAATATTAACAATATTCTCCATCGCACTTTCTCAGTTAAACATAATTATTTATCAGAGCTGAAGCTGAAACTCCAATACTTTGGCCACCTGATGCGAAGAGCCAATTCATAGAAAAAACCCTGATGCTCGGAATGGTTGAAGGTAGAAGGAGAAAGGAACAGAGGAATAGATGGTTGAAAAGATGGTTCCTCTCCTGAGGAGATGGTGAAGGACAAGGAAGCCTGGAATGCTGCAGTCCATGGGGTCGCAAAGAGTCAGACATGACTGAGTGACTAAACAGCATCAAATTTATCAGAGCACTCATACCATCAGGGAGAATATTTTGCTATGTACAACTCCAGTTGGCATCCTTGGATTTGTGTGGTGTACAGGTCTGGTGTGCACACAGTCTTCATGGAAGGAATAAAATGTCTTTTTCAAAATATTCATTGTTCATACTTCTATAAATCAACTTTTTTTTTTTTTTTTTTTTTTTTGCGGAGGTGATTTGTTTTCTCATTGCCTGCATAATCAAGTACTGTGTTGCAATTGGGAGCAATGTAGGACTCAGAAGGCAGGCTGGTTGGTGGAGACAATGATGAATTTTAGGTAACTTGATGATATGTCCAGGGTTCCAGGGTCAGTCCAGTTTCCACTGTTATCCAGACATAATTAAACAGGGTTAATAAGTAATAATTAAATGAGGCTTAAACAATTTTCTTTCTCAAAAAGTCATGATATGGATGATAAATTATATGGGAATCCTAATGATGTTTAATAGAGTAACATCCAAATAAACTGTACAACATGCAATAAGATGGCAAATTACTATAAAATTTAGATTAGAAGAGGATTTGAGATTTATTTATACAGAGATGGATTTTATTCATAGGAATGGATTAATTACTACATGAGAAAATGGGGAAAGTAGAAGTTGAAAAGTTGCTTTGCAGCATGAAAAATATAAAGACATGTAAGAATTAGAGGAGTTTTTAGTTGCCAGAGGCAAACCAGGATGGCGCAGGGTTATGGAAACCAACTGAGAAAACATAGGTGGGCCCCTGTCAAAGAAGACAGACATCAAGGGATTAAAGACCAAGAGGAGTTCACTGATTTAATGGCTAAAATAACTACACAAAAACATAAGCCTCTGGAATTTGAAGACAGCACTATACCCAACCTAAGGTATACCATTGTGTTTGCTTGAAAAGAGCTAAGAAGCTAACTTTACCAGCATAAAATAGATATTTTGCCTTGCCCTGCCCCTCCCAAATGGTGTATTGGTATTGGTTCCTGTCAAATGGCAAAAACATATACACCACACCTAAATGTTTCCCTTCTATAGGCAGTTTCCTGGGATGGAATTTTGTTACTGAATTCAAGCTTATACTGTGTACTGCATAACACACCAATAAATGGAGAGACAAATCATCGGGACAAGGAATATCAACTTTCTTTGGAAAGCCAACAGACTGAGAAAATGGTAGATTAATGTCCAAAGAATCATCTTGCCTGGGTTTGAATGCTAGCTTATTTTATAGAGCAAAGAGGGGGGCTGAGGAGATAAAGTAAAATAGGCCATTAATTGCTGCAAATATTTCCTGATTCCAGTCTGACTCTGGAGAAGATGTGTTGATTTCTTCCTCCCAATGACCATTCACAGGTGGGCCTGGTCAGGATATTTCCCATAAACTAAGCAAAGGTACTTTAGCTTAACACTCAGGCATGGCAATCAGGGTTCCGGAGATGGGTCATGATGTAAATTTAAACTGTAGGCAACACATCTTTCAGTCAGTTCAGTCTCTCAATCACGTCCGACCCCTTGCAACCCCATCGACTGCAGCACACCAGGCTTCCCTGTCCATCACTAACTCCCGGAGCTTGCTCAAACTCATGTCCATCAAGTAGGTGATGCCATCCAACCACTCATCCTCTGTCATCCACTTCTCCTCTTGCCTTCAATCTTTCCCAGCATCAGGGTCTTTTCAAATGAGTCAGCTCTTCAAATCAGGTGGCCAATATATTGGAGTTTCAGCTTCAACATCAGTCCTTCCAATGAATATTTAGGACTGATCTCCTTTAGGACTGACTGGTTTGATCTTCTTGTAGTCCAAGGGACTCTCAAGAGTCTTCTCCAACACCACAGTTCAAAAGCATCAATTCTTTGTCACTCAGCTTTCTTTATAGTCCAACTCTCACATCCATACATGACTACTGGAGAAACCATGAAATTACAAAACAATAGGAAAAACAATAACAAAGGTTAAAGTAGCAAAGACAATAAAACACAAAGGTTATAATAAATGAAGCAGATCCAATATGGAGTCATTCATGTTCCCCATTACAATTTTCCTTTAATACAGGATATCGAAAGTGTTTGTTTAAAAACTAGTGTCTTTCACTTAAGAATCCAGATTTTAAGCTGTTACTCAGTGAATGGCTAGTGGTGAGTGGGAAACAGAAATTCTGTGCTTTGAATTCACAGATTGGATTTATTGAGGCTAAAAAGACTTATGCCTGCTTGAAAGAAACATAAGTAAGAGAAAAAGGTCAACAATGAAAAACTGGCAATGCTGAATGCTTTCAGAAGGAGGTCATGATGGAGGCAAGAGAGAACAGGTTCAAAGGCTAGGGTTGAGAATTAGTGGAGTAAGGAATGTGCAGAATCAGGTGTCTAAAACAGGGAAAAAGGATAACATATAAAGACACGGGGAAGAAACGTGTGAGATAGGAATGAAAAAACTTGTATTTAACAGGGGTGTGGATTTTTCAATTAATTTGAAAAGGCCCTTTGAGAACAAGAAGCTGTATGTTATTTAAAACAGAAATTAAAAATATTATACACAACATATGCTTGGTGATGATAACTTTTCACATCCCTAAACATATCAATGGACTTTCCTGGTAACTCAGATGCTAAAGAATTTGTCTTCAATGCAGAAGACCAGAGTTCAATCCCTGGGTCAGGAAGATCCCCCAGAGAATGGAATAGCCACTTGCTCCAGTATTCTTGCCTTGAAAATTCCATGGACAGAGGAGCCGGAAGGGCTACAGTCCATGGGCTGCAAAGAATTGGACACGACTGAGCAACTAACACTTTCACTTTTACTTCAAACATAGCAACAACATAAGATATGCAGTAATACCACTCAAATGGCAGAAAGTGAAGAGGATCTAAAGAGCCTCTTGATGAGGGTGAAGAAGAGAGTGGAAAAAGCTGTCATAAGACTCAAAATTCAAAGAAGTAAGATAATGGCATCTGGTCCCATCATTTCATGGCAAATAGAAGGGGAAAAATCAGAAAGAGTGAAAATTTTTATTTTCTTGAGCTCCAAATCACTGTGGACAATGACTAGAGACATGAAATTAAGAGACACTTGCTCCTTGGAAGGAAAGCTACGACAAACCTAGACAGCATATTAAAAGTGAGATATCACTTTGCCAACAATAGCCACTAGAGTAGCTAAATAACGTACAGCTTCTTGTTCTCAAAGGACCTTTTCAAACTAATTGAAAAAGCCACACTTCTATTAAATACAAGTTTTATCATTCTTATCTCACACTTTTCTTCCCTATGTCCTTATGCCTTATCAGTTTCCACCAGTAAACATGTACACACATGAATCATTAATAAGTTTGAATGCAAAAGAATTGATGCTTTTGAATTGTGATGCTGGAGAAGACTCTTGAGAGCTCCCTGGACTGCAAGGAAATAAAACCAGTCAGTCCTAAAGGAAATCAACCTTGAATATTCATTGGAAGGAGTGATGCTGACGCTGAAGCTCCAATACTTTGGCCACCTGATGTGAAGAGCTGACTCGTTGGAAAAGACCCTGATGCTGGGAAAGATTGATAGCAGAAGGAGAAGAGGGCAATAGAGGATGAGATGGGTGGATAGAATCACCAGTAGACATAAGTTTGAGCAAACTCCAGGAGACAGTGAAGGACAGGGAAACCTGGTGTGCTGCAGTCAATGGGGTTGCAAAGAACAGGACATGATTTAGTGATTAAACAACAACAAAATGTACCAACATACTTCATATGTGAAACCACTAGGCAACTGGAAGGGACCTACTCTCTCCATTTCATCTATTCATGTGTTAATTACTCCTCAAGACTCTTCCAAAGTCCTGTTGTTATTGAAAGCAAGTTGAAGTTCTGGAGGTAGAGTGAAGACAAACAAATCTAAATATCAGAGTTTGGAGCAGAGAAAGGTTAATTTCAGGGCAAGCAAGCATACTGGTGGCTTGAGCCCTAAAGCCTCAAGCTCCCTGAAGGGTTTCAGCAAAGCACTTTTAAAGGCCAGGTGAAAGAGGGGGAAGGTTAGTTTGTCACAAACTTCTTGGTTCTGGAATCCTTTGTGCTTGCAGTTGTCCCTATAGATCAGGTCACAGTGTTCCTGTAAACCTCCAAATAAACAAATGTTGTTCTCTATTCTGCTTTTTAAAAATTTCTGTATAAATGGAAAGTGTTATACCTTTAAAGGTCAGAGCCTTGACAATGGACTATTCTGTATACTTCAGGCTGCTATATGCAACATTCTTTTACAAAAGATGCAGAACCAGCATACCTGATAAGGATAGAGTAGGGTAAACAAACAGCTAGCTCAGAAATCCCATTAGAATATTATTAACAGAGAGGAAACTTTAGGGGAGCCTTGGGAGACAACTGTAAATTAATAATCACTCAAGAAACAGGTTTTCTTAACCACAAAACCAAGCAGGCTTGCTTAACACACAAGCATGAAACAGAAGCACAGCCTCAAAACAATAGAACAATGGTGAAATGAGGCCCTCATTTGCAGTGAACTCAGTAAGTTAATTACCTCTAGGACATGCTCTCTGCACACATAAGAAGCAATAATTTATGGAAAGGTGACATTTTAAAGTAAAAGACCCACATTGTACTGAGAACTGAAATAATTTTTTCTTAGTGCTATGGAAGTATCTGCTTGATGATGAAGGAACAAGAAAACTCCCCTGCCCAACCTGGAGGAGGAGCTGATGATAGAAGCCTGATGTCTACTTAAGAGTGAGGAAGAATGAGGTCTTCTCCCTGTCCCCACTTTTCCTTTGATTATAAAACTGTAACCCAGTAAATTATTGGGCCACTAGCCTCTTGCTCACTGACTTGTAAGGCTCACAAGTTTCCTATTTTAATAAATCACTTATCTATCATTCTGCCTCTAACTGAATTCTTTCTGTACTGAGACATAAAGGACCTGAGCTAATTGGAGTGCCCTGCCCCCACCACATACACTATCTAGAAGTTTCTTTCATAACTAAGCAAAGACAACAGAACACAAAGGTTAAAATAAATGGAATAAATATGGGGTCAGATTTGTTCTTCCCTATCACAGTATGTTCTCTCCTAAATTTGTCTTTACTGTTGTAACAGACAGTGGTGTCTCCTTCCCACCTCGAATGCTTAGAGAATTTCCTATGTTACTCACACATTGGATACTTCACTATCAGTGGTTCTGTACTGCTCTTTCATATTATGAATATGTCTTATTTATATTTTCAGAATCATTGCAATCTCATATGAGTTAAAGACTACACATATGTATGCATCTATGTATGCATATGTAAGTGAAAGTGTTAGTTGCTCAGTCATGTCTAACTCTTTGCAACCCAATGGACTGTAGCCCACCAGGCTTTTCTGTCCTTGGAATTCTCCAGGCAAGAATACTGGAGTGGATAGCCATTCCCTTCCTCCCCAGGATATCTTCCCAACCCATGGATCAAACACATGTCTCCTTCTTTGTAAGCAGATTCTTTACTGTCTGAGCCACCAGGAAAGCCCATGTGTGTGTGTGTGTGTGTGTGTGTGTGTGTGTGTATGTATGTATATATATACTTCTAATTCTTATGTGAACTAAAATATATATATATATATATATATATATATATAATACCCACAGGCACACCACTGAATAATGAGGAAACTATGGAAAATCAAGATTTATTTAAACTATACAAATATTATTAACTAACATGATTATAGGCAGAAGCTTTACCATCTGAGTCACCAAGGAAGTCCAGAAGTAAAATAGAAAATGCAATTGTATTTTTTAAAAGCAATAAATAATTTAAAAGGTATCCATAAAAAAATACAACTACTTTGTTCAGATCCTGAGTATTCTTAAAGCATTTAATCATGCTATCGCATTTTATGCAGATATTAAAAAATCATGTACAAAAGAACATTTAACCATATGAGATAACATTTGAGACAGTGACTTTTAAAGCAGGTTATAATATATTTTACTTTATGACTGCTTTGGTGCAAAAGTAAAAGTATGCCTAGAAATGAAACTGGAAAATATACAATACAGATATTAATATTTAATACCTCAGATGATAGAAATACAGTTGCTTTTGAGATTTTGTATGTACCTTTATTACTTTGTAACATGAATATGTAATTTAAAAATTACTGTATATATATATATATTTAAAGCACTTGGTCTCTGTCTTATGGAATAATTATAAAATTCATCAAATAAATGAAATCTATGAATATACTCAGAACAAATAAATTGTACTCAAGAGGACGTATACTGCAATTATACAAAAACACTAGTTTGTGCCACAATATATAACAAGACTATGTTGTTGTAATTAATCGATAGCTCATGAATTCCATCACCTCTAAATGCATCAAAATAGGACATGGTGTGATAGATTTTTATATAGCACTTGCTTATTCATAGGGTTAATTTTATATGCAACATATTGTGATGAATATTGAGAATGTATCACAAGAAATGGTTCTTAATGAGAATTTATCCACAGTTTGAAATAACACACACACATGCATGCACACACACACACAGTAGCTTTCAGTATAGTGTGATAACATGGCCACAAGATTGAATATATAGATTCATGACATTTTTAAAAGAATATAAAAGACTTGCTGCTGCTGCTGCTGCTAAGTCGTTTCAGTCGTGTCCGACTCTGTGCGACCCCATAGACGGCAGCCCACCAGGCTCCCCCATCCCTGGGATTCTCCAGGCAAGAACACTGGAGTGGGTTGCCATTTCCTCCTCCAATGCATGAAAGTGAAAAGTGAAAGTGAAGTCGCTCAGTCGTGTCTGACTCTTAGCGACCCCGTGGACTGCAGCCTACCAGGCTCCTCCGTTCATGGGATTTTCCAGGCAAGAATTCTGGAGTGGGTTGCCTTTGCCTTCTCCACTAAACTGTAAAGATTCTTTTTCTCACAAAAACGTCCAGTTTTGTTATAGTCAAAAATGTTTATTTTCAAATTAAGTAGAAATGTTGAGGTCATTTATATAAAAGCATGAATTTGGAATTCCATATTGGTAGAGGATACTATCCATTAAACTGGGGGATTACATGAGCTTGGAAAATTTGCAAGCATCCACACTGTAAAGGACAGTTTAAATGGGAGAATAAGTTGTGTGCATTATTTCACATAGGGAATAGGAATCAATGCAAGTGATTTAAACAGAATGACTTGAAAATATTACTGTTTTGGAAAGAGCTTCATGTCAGTGGTGCAAAAGACATATGCAGGTCTGAGGTTAAGGTAAGAGAGAGAGCAGTTAGGATGCCCTTGCATCTGGGAATGGATTGGGGGAAAAAAAAAAAAAACACAGAGGAGACACAACGAATAAAGGAAACACCCACAGTTTGGATTCTGAGGAAATGGCCAAGGAAAAGACATAGAGTAGGATTCCCTTTCCCTAGAGGGAAAGGATGGTGGTGATCCTGATGCTGGGAAAGATTGAAGGCAGGAGGAGAAGGGGATGACAGAGGATGAGATGGTTGGATGGCATCACCAACTCAATGGACATGAGTTTGGGTAAACTCTGGGAGTTGGTGATGGATAAGGAGGCTTGGCATGCTCTGGTCGATGGGGTTGCAGAGTCGGACATGACTGAGTGACTGGACTGAACTGATGCTGAGAAGAAACCAAACAGATGGAAAGCTTCTCATTCATTTATTCACTAAAAATATATTTATAGCGCATCTCTCATGCATAGGCCACTTTTCTGGCCTCTGGTGACACTGAATGGAAGATAATATATACTCTCATGAAGTTTATTAAATTTATGGTGAAGAAAGTTTATAATCTAAATAAACAAATTTGAGGGCAGAAGATGATCAAAGACCTAGATCTGCTTCAAAAAAGAGTGAGGACAGGAAATGTGTAATCAAGGAGGAAGATTTATGTAGAACAGAACACTCAGAGAGAGCCTCTATCAGGGTGACATTAGAGAAGAAACCTGATGGAGATTAAGAGGCAAGTCAAATGAACAAAATGGGAAAATGGACAAAAGGACAAAATTCCCAGGCAAAGGGAGCAGCAGTGAGATGACAAGAGGATATCTGGAGTGTTTAAAGAACAACAGAGAAGCCACAGAGCTGGCTTTCAATGAAGGGAGTATGTACAGCCGCTGAATTGAGATATTGAAAATGTCTAGCAAATTTCACATGTCTCATCACTGCAAGAACTGTAGCCTTTTCCCTGAGGTAGGTAGGAAGATTTTAGGCATGAGTGGTATGACAGCAATTTGATGTTGACTTGAAAAGCAACCCTCTATTATTTTCTCCCAATCTGAGGGCTGTCTTTTCACCTTACTTATAGTTTCCTTTGTAGTGCAAAAGCTTTTAAGTTTCATTAGGTCCCATTTGTTTAGTTTTGCTTTTATTTCCAATATTCTGGGAGGTGGGTCATAGAGGATCCTGCTGTGATTTATGTCGGAGAGTGTTTTGCCTATGTTCTTCTCTAGCAGTTTTATAGTTTCTGGTCTTACATTTAGATCTTTAATCCATTTTGAGTTTATTTTTGTGTATGGTGTTAGAAAGTGTTCTAGTTTCATTCTTTTACAAGTGGTTGACCAGCTTACCCAGCACCACTTAAAGAGGTTGTCTTTTTTCCATTGTATATCCTTGCCTCCTTTGTCAAAGATAAGGTGTCCATAGGTTCATGGATTTATCTCTGGGCTTTCTATTCTGTTCCATTGATCTATATTTCTGTCTTTGTGCCAGTACCATACTGTCTTGATGACTGTGGCTTTGTAGTAGAGTCTGAAGTCAGGCAGGTTGATTCCTCCAGTTCCCTTCTTCTTTCTCAAGATTACTTTGGCTATTCGAGGTTTTTTGTATTTCCATACAAATTGTGAAATTCTTTGGTCTAGTTCTGTGAAAAATACCGTTGGTAGCTTGATAGGGATTGCATTGAATCTATAGATTGCTTTGGGTAGAATAACCATTTTGACAATATTGATTCTTCCAATCCATGAACACGGTATGTTTCTCCATCTGTTTGTGTCCTCTTGATTTCTTTCATCAGTGTTTTATAGTTTTCTATGTATAGGTCTTTTGTTTCTTTAGGTAGATATACTCCTAAGTATTTTATTCTTTTTGTTGCAATGGTGAATGGTATTGTTTCCTTAATTTCTCTTTCTGTTTTTTCATTGTTAGTATATAGGAATGCAAGGGATTTCTGTGTGTTAATTTTATATCCTGCAACTTTACTATATTCATTGATTAGCTCTAGTAATTTTCTGGTAGAGTCTTTAGGGTTTTCTATATAGAGGATCATGTCATCTGCAAACAGTGAGAGTTTCACTTCTTCTTTTCCTATCTGGATTCCTTTTACTTCTTTTTCTGCTCTGATTGCTGTGACCAGAACTTCCAACACTATGTTGAATAGTAGTGGTGAGAGTGGGCACCCTTGTCTTGTTCCTGATTTCAGGGGAAATGCTTTCAATTTTTCACCATTGAGGGTGATACTTGCTGTGGGTTTGTCATACATAGCTTTTATTATGTTGAGGTATGAGCAAATGAAGAAACAGACAAAGGATTAATCTCAAAAATATACAAGCAACTCCTGAAGCTCAATTCCAGAAAAATAAATGACCCAATCAAAAAATGGGCCAAAGAACTAAACAGACATTTCTCCAAAGAAGACATACAGATGGCTAACAAACACATGAAAAGATGCTCAACATCACTCATTATTAGAGAAATGCAAATCAAAACCACAATGAGGTACCATTACACGCCAGTCAGGATGGCTGCTATCCAAAAGTCTACAAGCAATAAATGCTGGAGAGGGTGTGGAGAAAAGGGAACCCTCTTACACTGTTGGTGGGAATGCAAACTAGTACAGCTGCTATGGAGAACAGTGTGGAGATTTCTTAAAAAACTGGAAATAGAACTGCCATATGACCCAGCAATACCACTTCTGGGCATACACACCGAGGAAACCAGATCTGAAAGAGACACGTGCACCCCAATGTTCATCGCAGCACTGTTTATAATAGCCAGGACATGGAAGCAACCTAGATGCCCATCAGCAGATGAATGGATAAGGAAGCTGTGGTACATATACACCATGGAATATTACTCAGCCATTAAAAAGAATTTATTTGAATCAGTTCTAATGAGATGGATGAAACTGGAGCCCCTTATACAGAGTGAAGTAAGCCAGAAAGATAAAGAACATTACAGCATACTAACACATATATATGGAATTTAGAAAGGTGGTAACGATAACCCTATATGCAAAACAGAAAAAGAGACACAGAAATACAGAACAGACTTTTGAACTCTGTGGGAGAATGTGAGGGTGGGATGTTTCAAAAGAACAGCATGTATACTATCTATGGTGAAACAGATCACCAGCCCAGGTGGGATGCATGAGACAAGTGCTCCGGCCTGGTGCACTGGGAAGACCCAGAGGAATCGGGTGGAGAGGGAGGTGGGAGGGGGGATCGGGATGGGGAATACGTGTAAATCCATGGCTGATTCATATCAGTGTATGACAAAACCCACTGAAATGTTGTGAAGTGATTGGCCTCCAACTAATAAAAAATAATAATAATAATAATAATAATAAAAAAAAAGAAAAGCAACCCTCTAACCTCCTGGGGTGAGAGTGTGGACTGGGAGCTGTGGATTAAGGCAGGAAGCAGAGATACATATCAAGAGGTAGAGTAAAGACCCAAGGGAAAGATCACAGTGTTATGGGTGGTCACAGTGAAAGTGATGTGAAAATTGTCAGATTCAGACAATATTTTTTTTTCAGACAATATTTTTGAAAAGACAAAAAGTAGATGATCTTTCTTTCAGAGAGAGAGGGAGATAACTTACAAAGTGCTAAAATGAATACTTAAATTCACTATTTTATGTGGCATTCCAGAGGCCAATATTTTCAGAAGAATACGGGCACAAAAGCCATGTGTGTATAAATTGAGAGAATTTGCACTAGATGACTTGTGTGTTCTTTGTCTAGTTCTATAAGACTGTTCTTAAACCTCATTCTGGAGCATATAGCTCTGTTATCACACCGCTTAGGATAAATATTTTGTTTATTTTGTTAGATTCTAGTTAGCTTTGTATCATTTTCAAATTGAAAGAAAGAAGGAAGGACAGAAGGGAGGAAAGAAGAAAGAAAGAAAAAGACAGAAGAAAGGTGTATAAAGTGTTACAGAGGAGAGAGTTCACAAGAATGGGTGGAAGTTCATTAAGATCATAGTTGGTCAGCCCTTCCTTATGAGACTGAAGGGCCAGGTGCTAGCTGACAAGCCTCAGGGGACTTGGCTAACTGTGGGAGAAGCACAATATGATGAGCCTATGTTCCGAAGCAAGCCATCTATGGAGATGGCATCTAAGGCAGCCACAAGGTAGTCAGTTCAAGAGGAAGAACCTTACTCCAAGGATGCAGGATGACGGGGGAGAACAAACTTGTGAAACCAGCCCAGACAGGAGTGACAAGATGGTGACAGTGACTCCGGGCTCTGTAGGAATTCCCCAATAGATGCTTGACAATAGCAGGCAAGCATGCAGGCGTGTAAAAGGAACTTCGTTTTCTTTCCACCAGCTTCTGGATTTGGCACCTGTGATTGGCAGAATAATGGCTGCCAATGATGCTCATGCCTGATTCTTTGCATGGCAAAGAGATTTGACTGAAGACCATGGCAGACCTCAGGCTCTTAAGTCCAACAATGCAAATGAGAACATTGTACTCAGCATTTATATATCTCTCCAGGGACACAGGCTTCAAACTGCCCCAGTGTTTAGTTCATTCTTGAAGCAAATGATATAATTCCTCTGATGACAAACATCTTCCTACGTGTCTTCTTTCTTTTCCAGAGGCACCCAGCATATATTGGTGCCCCTGTGTTTTAGTCACATGGGATTTATGTAACTCACTACACCTTGATTTTAAGAAGAAGGAGCATAGATGATAAAGAAGTGGAGAGGCCAAGTCTAGTCAGTTAATGAGTTTGTAGGTGATATTTCCACAATGGACGGCCAACAAGGAGGAGAGGACCCGTGAACAAGAGGGCACTGTGCTCACACACACAGGAGGGCAAAGAGACAGTAGGGGATGAGTTCACTTTTCTTTGTGATGAGACTGCTATCCCCATAGGACCTATAAGGGGAGTTTCTAGAGAGCAATTAAAACATTTTAGAACTTAAGAAAGTGTTGGAAGCTAGTTATAGACGTTGCAGGTGCAAAGTTTACTCATGGAGAGACAGTGAGAATAGAGAGGACCTAGACAAAATTCTGAGGAATGCACACATTTAAAGAATGTAGAGGAGAAAGAATTCAGATGTGCAGCCACAGAAAATGGCCATCTGAGAGGGAAAATAACCAGGAAAATGGTCTGTCAAGTCTTGAAGTCAGAGTTTAAAGAAATCATTTTTCACAGTGACAAATATCCGATGATGTCCTTATAAGTGTTGAGTGACCCACGGGGGAGGAGGAGGAGAGCCGTGGTATGAGGTGTTTGCTGATTTCTCTGCTATAAATATTCCTGGCATGATCCATCTTCAAACTACTAACATGGTGTCAGGGGCTCTCAAAATTCCTGAAATTTTGTAATTCGCTCTTTTGAGTAAATAAAAGCTGGCTCCTTCATATCATTCCATTTGGTTTAACTAGAATAGGCCAAGGAATCCATTTGATAATAACCTTGAGTCAGTGAGACATTTTAGAGAGAAGGGAGGGGTAGAGAGAGGAAGAACACAAAGGACTTGAGAACAGGGTCTTTTTTTTCCTCACAGAAGCCTTTTATTCTTGCTTTTATTCAGCATTGTCAATCATGGTGAAAGGCCGACCCTGGTAGAAAGCATGTTGATGTCCTATCACACCAAAAAAGTCTTCCTTTATTTTTCAGGTACTTGGAATTATACAGATTTTTTGCTATCCATTGATTAACAGATGGACAAGAAGGTTTAATTCCACAGATATATAAAAGTTCAAATAGTGACAGCTGTCTTAGAAATAAGAATACCAAAAAATTGTATCTCAAAGTTTAGTAATAGTATATCATGTGAAATTAACAATTAAAGAAATAAAATAAAGGCATGATTTTATGTTTGCTTTTATCTGAATCTTTTTCACAGTTTGCACAAGGTTACTATTGTAAGAGCTAGCATCTGAAAAGTATATATAATTGAACCACATCTAATCTATAACATTTTTTAGAACTGAGACAATATTCTCCAAGTCTGAATAACATTGAAAATAGTATATACTATAGAGATTTTAGCATGTCAATTAAATATGTGGTTCCATTTAATGCTATTTGATATCTATCACAGTTTTTCACAAAATTTCCTACTAAAAGGGTTCATAATACAATGAAATATTACTCAGGCTGAAAAAGTATGAAATAATGCCATCTGCAGCAACATGGAGAGAACTGGAGATTGTCATTGTAAATCAACCATATTCCAATAAAAATTTTTAATTAAAAAATATTAGCAAAGGTTAAAATAGGGGAAACAAAGAAAGGCTCAAGAAATAAAATTACCAAGTGGCTGATTAAAAAAGAGATAAGAAATAATGATAAAAGGATGAAATACATGTCCAAGAAAAAAAAATTCATAAAAATTTGTACATTTCTTCTTATAATTAATTTATTTTAATCAGAGAATAATTACTTCACAATATTGTGATGGTTTTTGCCATTTCAACATGAATCAGCCACAAGTGTACATGTGTCCTCCCTATCCTGAAGCCATCCTAAACCCCTGAATTTAAGGCCAAATTCAGCCTTAAATTGAAGAAAGTAGGGAAAACCACTAGACTATTCAGGTATGACCTAAATCAAATCCCTTACAATTATAAAGTGGAAGTGACAAGTGGATTCAAGGGTTTAAATCTGATAGATAGAGTACCTGAAGAATGATGGATGGAGGTTTGTGACATTGTACAGGAGGCAGGGATCAAGACCATCCTCAAGAAAAAGAAATGCAAAAAGGCAAAATGGTTGTCTGAGGAGGCCTTACAAATAGCTGAGAAAGAAGAGAAGCAAAAGACAAAGGAGAAAAGGAAAGATATTCCCATTTGAATGCAGAGTTCCAAAGAATAGCAAGGAGAGATAAGAAAGCCTTCTTCAGGGATCAATGCAAAGAAATAGAGGAAAAGAATAGAATGGGAAAAACCAAAGATCTCTTCAAGAAAAGCAGAAATAACAAGGGAACATTTCATGCAAAGTTGGGCACATAAAGGACAGAAATGGCATCAACCTAACAGAAGCAGAAGATGTTAAGAAACGGTGGCAAGAATACACAGAAGAACCATACAAAAAAATCTTCATGACCTAGATAATCACAATGTGTGATCATTCACCTAGAGCCAGACATCCTGGAATGTGAAGTCAAACGGGCTTTAGGAAGCATCACTACAAACAAAGCTAGTGGAGGTGATGGAATTCCAGTTGAGCTATTTCAAATCCTGAAAGATGACGCTGGAAAGTGCTGCACTCAATATGCCAGTATATCTGGAAAACACAGCAGTGGCCACAGGACTGGAAAAGGTCAGTTTTCATTCAATCCCAAAGAAGGGCAATGCAAAAGAATGATCAAACTACCACGAAATTGCACTCATCTCACATGCTAGCAAAGTAATGCTCAAAATTCTCCAAGCCAGGTTTCAACAGTACATGAACCAAAAACTTCCAGAGGTTCAAGCTAGATTTAGAAAAGCCAGAGGAACCAGAGATCAAATTGCCAACATCCATTGGATCATCAAAAAAGCAAGAGAGTTCCAGAAAAATATCTACTTCTGCCTTATTGATTACACCAAAATCCTTGCCTGCTTAGATCACAAGAAACTGTGGGAAATTCTTCAAGAGAATTTACCACCTTACCTGCCTCCTGAGACATCTGTATGCAGGTGAAGTAGCAACAGTTAGAACCAGACATAGAAGAGACTGGCTCCAAATTGGGGAAGGAGTATATCAAGGTTTTATATTGTCATCCTGCTTATTTAACTTATATGCAGAGTACATCACATGAAATGCTGGGCTGGATTAAGCAAAAGCTGGAATCAAGATTGCTGGAAAAATGACAGTAGCCTCAGATATGCAGATGACACCAAGCTTATGGCAGAAAGTGAAGAGAACCTAAAGAGCCTCTCAATGAAAGTGAAAGGGGAGAGTGAAAAACCTGTCTTAAAACTCAACATTCAAAAAACTAAGATCATGGCATATGCTCCCATCACTCCATGGCAAATAAATGGAGAAACAATGGAAACAGTGAGAAACTTTATTTTTTGGCACTCCAAATTCACTGCAGATGGTGACTGTAGTCAAGAAATTAAAAGATGCTTCTCCTTGGAAGAAAAGCTATGAACAAACTAGACAGCATATTAAGAAGCAGAGACATTACTTTGCCAACAAAGGCCTGTCTAGTTAAAGCTCTGGTTTTTCCAATAGTCATGTTTGGGTGTGAGAGTTGGACTATAGAGAAACCTGTGCACTGAAGAATTGATTCTTTTTGAACTGTGGTGTTGGAGAAGACTCTTAAGAGTTCCTTGCACTGAAAGGAGATCAAACTAGTCAGTCCTAAAGGAAATCAGTCCTGAATATTCTTTGGAAGGACTGATGCTAAAACTTAAGCTCCAATACTTTTGCCACCTGCTGCAAAGAATTGACTCACTGGAAAAAACCTGATGCTGGGAAAGATTGAAGGCAGGAAGAGATGAGGACAACAGAGGATGAGATGATTGGATGGCATCACCAGTTCAATGAACATGAGTCTTAGCAAGCTCCAGGAGTTGGTGATAGACAGGAAAGCCTGACGTGCTGTGGTCCACGGGGTCACAAAGCATCGGACATGACTGAGAGACTGAACTGAACTGATTTGTCTTTCTCTTCCTGACTTACTTCACTCTCAATATTAGGCTCCAGGTTCATCTACCTCATTAGAACTGACTCAAATATGTTCCTTTTTATAGCTAAATCATGTTCTATTGTGTGTATGTACCACAATTTCCTTATCCATTCATCTGCTGATGGGCATCTAGGTTACTTCCATGTCCTAGCTATTGTAAATAGTGCTTCAGTGAACATTGAGGTACATGTGTCTCTTTCAGTTTTGGTTTCCTTGCAGCGTATGCCCAGCAGTAGGATTTCTGGGTCATATGGAAATTCTATTCCCAGTTTTTTAAGAACTCTCCACACTGTCCTCCGTAGTTGTTGTACTAGTTTGCACTTCCACCAGTAGTGAAAGAGGCTTCCCTTTTCTCTACACCGTCTCCAGCATTTATTGTTTGTAGACTTTTTCATGATGGTCATTCTGACTGGTGTGAGATGATACCCCATTGTGGTTTTGATTTACATTTCTCTAATAATGAGTGACGTTGAACATCTTTTCATGTGTTTATTCACCATCTGTATGTCTTCTTTGGAGAAATGTGTTTAGGTCTTTTGCCCACTTTTTGACTGGGTTGTTTTTTTTTCTGTTATTGAGCTGCATGAGCTGCTTATATAATTTGGAAATTAATTCTTTGCCAGTTGTTTCATTTTCTACTATTTTCTCCCATTTTGAGGGTGTCTTTTCACCTTGCTTATAGTTTCCTCACTGTGAAAAGATTTTAAGCTTAATTAGGTCCCATTTGTTTATTTATTTATTTTTATTTCCATTGATTTTAGTAGTGAGTCATAGAGGATCTTGCTGTGACTTATGTCAGAGAATGTTCTGCCTATGTTTTCCTGTGTGAGTTTTATAGTTTCTGGTTTTCTATTTAGGCCTCTGATTCATTTTGAGATTATTCTTATCCATGGTGCTAGAAAATATTCTAGTTTCATTCTTTTACATGTAGTTGACCAGTTTTCTCAGAACCACTTTTTCAAGAGACTATCTTTTATCCTTTGTACATTTTTGCCTGCTTTGTCAAAGATAAGTTGTCCATGGGTACATCGATTTATCTCTGAACTTCTTATTTTATTCCATTGATCTATATTCCTGTCTTTGTGCCAGTACCGTGGTGTCTTAATGACTGTAGCTTTGTTGTATATTCTGAAGGCAGTAAGGTTGATTCCTCCAGTTCCCTTTTCTTTTTCAAGATTGCTTTGGCCTTTTGGGGTCTTTTGCTTTTCCATACTAACTGTGAAATTATTTGTTCTAGTTTTGTGAAAAATACACAGATAGTTTGTTAGTTTGATAGGGGCTGTGTTGAATCTAAAATTGCTTTGGGTAGTTTACTCATTTTCAGTATATTATTTCTTCCAATCCAAGAGCACAATGTATTTCTTTAACTATTTGTGCTATCTTTATTTTATCAGTGTCTTATAGTTTTCTCTATACAGGTCTTTTACTTCTTTAGCTAACTTATTCCTAAGTGTTTTATTTTTGTCACTGCAATGGTGAATGAGATTGTCCTTAATTTCTCTTTCTGATATTTCATTGTTAGTGTGTAGGAATGCAAGGAATTTCCATGTATTAATTTTATATCCTGTAACTTTACTATATTCATTTATTAGCTCTAGTAATTTTCTGGTGGCATCTTTAGGGTTTTCTATGTAGGGGATCATGTCATCTGCAAACAGGGGAAATTTTAATTCTTTTCCAATCTGGATTCCTTTTATTTCTTTTTCTTCTCTGACTGCTATGGGCAGGACTTCCAAAACTATGTTGAATAGTAGTGGTAAGATTGGGCATCCATGTCTTGTTTCTGATTTTAGAGGAAATGCTCTCAACTTTTTGCCATTGAGGATAATGTGTGTTGTGGGTTGTCATACATGGCTTTTAATATGTTGTATTTTTCTTCTCTGACTACTTTCTAGAAAGATTTGATAAAGTAAAATTGCCAAGTGGCTGGTTAAGGAAGAAAAAGGAAATAATGATTTAAAAGGATGAAATACTTGTTCAAGGAAATATTCATAATGGTTTGTACATTCTTTTTTTTTTAATTAATTTATTTTAACTGGTGGATGATTACTTTACAACATTGTGTACATTCTTTAAGAAAAGCATATGTGCATAAGACCACCTTCTATTAAAGTTGTATAATTCCATACTTTCAGGTGTTTTTACTCCATTTATTGAACACATTTAAACAAAACCCAATCTTCAGGTTTCTGTTGAAGCCAGGTACCCCACAGTGTTGTGAAGACTTATCATTTGGAAGAACAAGGTTGGAACTATGACTCAAAATATACTTCACCTACTTGGCCTATCTTGGTGGGGTGGGAGTTTAGTTTTGAAACTATTAGTTATCTAACTGGCTCATGTATGCTCATTCATGAAGCATGCTTCTGAAGATTGACAATTTTGTAAATCATTATTATTTCTTACTTGTGGCTTTAGAGGATTGTTGCATCTTTGCCCCTAAAAGTAAATTTCATGTGCATTTCTTAAGCTCTACTTTCAGATAAGAATGGCTTTCTACATTTATTGAAACATTTTTTAATACAGTAATGGATAAATAGTCCAAAATGTATTTTTACTAAATTAGATTAATGTATCTGGCTAATACATGCCTTTGAGAGATTTATTTTGACTAGCAAGTCATTTTCCTGGGTCAAATGCAAAATAGATTCAAACATCAAGTGAATTTCTTGCTACAACATTTTTTGCTGTCATGCTAACTGTGAAATTATTTTTGTGTGGTGTTTCTCTGAAAATAATTTATACAGTCAGAAAACACTTTCTGACATTTTGTATAATAATATTGTTGTTTAGGTGGCAAGTGAGTTCACAAAATTCTATGAGTTCGTTCAGTTTCTCAGGGGTTTATGAATCTTTCCTATACCCCTTCACCAAACCAAGTTGTATGCAATTGTAAAGCAAATATACAATGATCACAGAAAAATATTATCCAAGAGCCAAAGAGCTATGTAACCTAAAGTGTTGAAAAAGTGTTATCAAGAAAACAATCTATGAAGAGAGTGTCTACAAAGTAGACAAATAACTTTATTCTAGTTTAGAAAACTTTTTAAAAATTTTATCATGTCCAGACAGAAAAGACACTTTTTCACATAAACTAGTATTTGTTGGCTTTTAATTGGAGCCATAAGGTACACTGTCTTTTGAATATTTGCTCATCAACATAAATAATTTTTTCTTAGTCTTCCCTGATATTTGATATTACTATATAAACTTTTTTAAAAGACACCACTTCTGTCAACTTCTGTATACATGAAATAGAATGCTTGAACCACAGTGACAGGCAGACAATACCAGGGGAGTTACTCACACATTAGCTATCAAATGTGTTGCAAAAAACAGTTTTCCTTGTCAGTGTAAATTATTTATTGCTTTGTTGCCATAGCCATCATATACCACAGCTGTGGGATTTCTTTTGCAGATTATGGCCTGTTTCATGATTTAATGTCAAAGCAAGCTTCATGGTAGAATAACACACATGAATAAATGTAGCCCTCAGATGTTTTGTATTTTTAAATTATTATCATCCTGTTTTCCCTCTTCTATCCAAATATGAATAAAGTAGCCAATCAACTTTGTTTGTAGCTTTTATTGAAATATGTTGAAGTGGTTAGTTTTCTCCACTGGCTAAAAGTATTTTTTATACATGATATAAAGACATTTGCTTTTAGAGGTATTATTTTTGTACATTTGGGATGGTAACTTTATGTCTAGAAAGGTTCAAAGCAGAAGTCAGAGCAGAAAAAAAACATCAGAGAGCATCATAAAATTTAGCTATTAATTGTCCTCATTTATAGCCACCAGAGTCAATATTTTCAGGGCAAAAGTATTTGAAACTCCATTCCTACAAGCACATTTTTATCAAACGTAAGTTCTATCAAGAGCAGAAGCATTCATATTTCAGTAGAAATTAACATGCTAAAAAAGTTTATATACATATGTTTCACATAATTTTAATTCACAAATGGGCCCAGAATTGGCACTAGGACTGGAACTGATGCAAATATAAACCAAATAGCCAAAGTGTTATATGCATCTGTTTCTATTTTGTTAATTATCTGCATAATTAATGTAAAATAATTCTACATTAAGACATTGGATTCTTATGAACACATCACCAATTTAGGAAAATAAAGCTGGAAATGATGGTCACATAAAAAAGTATGGACTAAGGATCTCAATGGGATCATGCTAAAAACAGTGGAAAGAGACTTACTAATACTACAGAAATGATGAAACAAGTATTCACAGGAGAATAGAAGGAAGAGAGAGAAAGTAGTCAAGAATTAATCCAACAACTCTTCTCTGATTAGAAGAGAAGAATGTAAAAGAATTTTACATCTGCTAAAATTATATTACTATAGTAATATAGTAAAAATTATATTACTAAATAAACCAATCTATTACATTTTTTTAAGTAATCTAAAAATTTGCAGGTATAAAAAAATCCAAAGAAATGAAACCTGCATGAGTTTTCCCTTTCTTGGTGAGCACACAATGGAGAAAGCTTTCCTATGTGAGGATTATATTAGAAATTGAGAGAAGAGTTTGCAAGAGTATGGCAGGAAAACCAGGCAAACTTTGGACGAACCTACGGGCTGATGTCGCTGACTTGACATCACCGACTCGATGGACATGAGTTTGAGCAAGCTCTAGGAGTTGGCAATGGACAGGGAAGCCTGGCGTGCTGCAGACCATGGGGTCTCAAAGGGTCAGATGTGACTGAGCCACTGAACTGAACAGGCTGGTGCGTCAGATTTAAATGCCGAGAACATCCAGAAGCAAGAAGTGTTCCACTAAGTAAGGACAGGCTGAGGGTAGGGTTGTTCAGTTGTGTAATTTTACAATAATTTAGTCTAATAACCACATGGTTATGATGTTTTGTGATCTCGAATGTCTAGTCCTGTGGGGTACTGCGCATGAAAACTCAGACTCAGAATCTTAAAATCTCATGGATTCATGATTTTCTGTTCTTTTAATTTCCCAGTCACCCCATTTTAAAGAAAAGACCTCTAAGTCTTCAAGACTTCAAAGTACAAACCTACCTCATTTTATTGCTCGTTAATTTATTGCACTTTGTAGATATTGCATTTTGTACAAATTGAAGATTTGTGCTAGCTTTGCATTAGGCAAGTCTATTGGCACAATTTTTCCAAAGGCATTTGCTCATGTTGTGTTTGTGTCACATTCTAGTAATTCTAGAAATACATTTTCACTATTATTGTATGTACCATGATGATCATCTGAGATCAGTGATCTTTGTTGTTACTATTGCAAAATTGTTATGGCTCACTGAAGGATAATAGCATTTTTAGCCATAAAGTATTTTTTATTTAAGGCATGTACCTTTTTTATTTATTGCTTTTGAACACTTAGTAGACAACAGTATAATGCAAAAGGACCGTTTATATGCACCAGGAAACCAAAAACGTGTCTCATTTTCTTGTGATAGTCCCTTTATTGCAATGGTCTAGAACTGAACCATTGCAGTTCCAGGAGGTATCTTGTGATATCTCCACAGTATGACTATGTTGTAATGTGAGATTTAAAAGCACAGGTATTCTCTCTTTAAAAGAGAAGACTGAACTCAAAGTATTTTCAAACAAAGGTGAATAGGGTCTCACCAAAACCACAAGTCAATTACCACCCAATTAAATTTCTGCTGTTAGTTACATTAAAGCCCTTTGGCAGTGCAGAAAATTGAGAATGTATAGAAAACAGAGATTTTCTTAGACTCCTTGTTCCTAAATCCATAGCAGAACTAAAAGGATAACCCCACTCCAGTGCTGATCAATACCTAGCTAACTGGCTGGATCAAACTACTATCCATATATCCTGGTTATTAGGTTGCTTAACAAAAGGAAAGAGAATCAAAAGAATATGAAAGTGAAGTCGCTCAGTCATGTCCAACTCTTTGTGACCCCGTGGACTATAGACCGCCAGGCTCCTCTGTCCGTGGGATTCTCCAGGCAAGAATACTAGAGTGGGTTGCCATTTCCTTCTCCAGGGGATCTTCCCAACCCAGGGATCGAACCTGGGTCTCCCGCATTGCAGGCAGATGCTTTATCCTTTGAGCCAATCCCTAGGTAAAAGCACAACTAGATAATATAAACAATCCACACACAACTCAAATGATGCAATCATCAATAAAGAATTTTAGCATATCTTTGAAATATACCTTTAAATCAGCATAGATATAGAGAGAGATGAATTTCAGAAGAGATTTGGAAATTTCAAAAAGAACCAAATTGAAATTCTGAAATTAAGAAATATATCTGAAATTAAAAAAAAAAATCACAAAAAGAGGTTAACAGCAGAGTAAATGTAATACGAGATCAGTCAATAGAAATGTCTAAACTGAAGAGCAGAGAAAAAAGGTAATTGAAATGAACAGCATCTCTATGACTTCTGAAACAGTATCCCACAGTCAAACATATAATTGGAATAGTATATAAGAGATAATAAGGCAGAAGAATATTTGATTAAATAAATTTTTTTTCAAATTTGATGAAAATTTGCAACCCATTAACCCAAAGAGTATTGCAAACTACTATCAGTGTAAATATCAAGAATATCATTCCTCAGCAAATCAGAGTCAAACTGCTGAAACCAGAGGTAGGAGAAGTAGTCTTAAGTATAGAAAAAGAATTGCATCCCACAAAGTAAAACAATGATAAGCAAGGTAGCATGTTTCAAATGAAAGACAATAGACACAGAAGAAAATACAAGTTTAAAGTGCTTAAAGGAAAAACAGAATAAAATAATAACCTGTCAACCTGGAATTCTATATACAGCAAACATGTTTCAAGAGTCAGATATCTTACTAAGATAAAGTATCAGAAATTCGATTTCTCTTACTTCCTGAACCACCAGAAGCACTGGATGAAATATGATTCATAAATAGAATATATGGCACAATTAGCACAAGTCATTGTTTATCAGGAAAGAAAGGGTCATGATCCCTGACAGATGGGAAAAAAATCAAATGAGATTCTGCTTGCCTGAGCTTTCACAGTGGAGAAGGTTTACAACGACATGCATAGGGAACACAATCCCAGAAAGGATCTGTCACCACCTTGTGTGAGAAGATAGAGCTCATGATGTTGTTTGGATATAAAATCATACTGCATCAGTTGTCAGTTCGGTCACTCAGCCGTGTCTGACTCTTTGCGACATCATGGACTGCAGCACACTAGACCTCATAATGAATATGGGGGATCTATAACATACATAGAGAAAAATACATGACAACTATAACACAGAACATAGTAATGAAAGGAATGGAATTATACTGCTTTATAGGGAAAAAAATGAAAGTAAACTTAAACCTAACCATATTAATTATTAATTTAAATGCAAACAGTCAAACATATCAATTAAAAGGAAAACACAGACAGGCTGCATGTAAAGCATGACTCAACTAGATGCTATGCACAAAAGATGTATGTTAAAATAAAATATTAATTAAATGCATCTCAGACTGATAGGTGAAATTAAAAATGATAAGTATAAGAAAGATAGCGGAGTACTGTTAAATTGTTATAAAACAGCATGACAGACAGGAGTTTTATTAAAAAAAAAAAGTCTGCACTCTTAATAATGATAATGATTGATTCCTCAGGAAGACTTACCAATTTTAATGGTGTAAACACTAAGGACAGAGCTTAATTATGCATAAAGCAAAACTTGACAGAGATAGAAAGGATAAAAAGATAAGTCTATAATCTTGGTTAGAAGTTTATAACACTCTCATCACTATAAGTGAGATAAGAAGACATATTTAAAAAGTAAGAATACAGATGACAAACTAGCCTGAGTTAAGTGAAACTTTCAGAACACTACATAAAGCAAATAGAGAACATATTTTCTTCTCAAGTGCATGTAGAATAATCCCCATATTTTGGGCCTTAAAACAATACACTTCTAAATCAAAAATAAAATTGAAAAGGAAACTAAAGAAGATTAAATATCATGAAAATACAGCATACCAAATTGTGTGACATTCAAATAAAATAGATTAAAAAGGAACTATACCTTGAAATACATATATTATAAAAAGAAATTATTAAAAATCAATGATTTTGTCTAAATCAGAAAAATCTAAATAAAGAAGAGCAAATTAGAAAAATATAGTAAGTGGAGGAAGGAAATTTTGGAAAACAAAAGGATTGCTAAACAAAACAAAAATAAATGAGAAAAAAATCAAAGAAGCCAAAATCTGTTATTAAGTGAGTTAATAAAATTGGTAAACTCACAGGTAGACTACCCTGGTGGTCTGGTGGTTAAGAATCTGCCTTCCATTGCAGGAAATGCAGTTTCAATCCCTAGTCAGGGAACTGAGGTCCTACAAAACAGAAAACTAAGCACACATGCCACAAACCACTGAGCCCACACACTCTGGACCCAGCACCACAACTAGAGAGAACCCCACGTGCCACAATGAAAGACCCCACCTACCTCAACTAAGACAAGATGCAGTCATAAATAAATAAATATTTAAAAAAAAAAAAAACATGGCTAATGTGACAAAGAGAGAAAACATACTACCAATATCAGAAATGAAAAATGTCACACCACTACAGATCCTAGACACACTTTGGGATATAAAGGAGACATTATAAATGCCTTTATGCTAATAAATATGGAAATTTGGATAAAATGTATAAATCAATTGAAGAAAACACATGCAAAACCTGATACAAAAATATAAGAAACTATATATCATTTCTAAAGTGAATCCAAAAATGTGAATTTAAGAATATGTCAAAAAGAATGATTCAGACTCATGTGGCTTCTACAATGAATTCTATACTGCCTTTTAGGAATCCTTAGTTTACATAAACACTTTCTTACACACACAAAAAAAAATCCTTAGTTTACACCAATTTTCCTGAAAATTTTGTTTCAATTTTAATCTAATTCTAATGCTATCTAATTCTAATGCTCAAAATCAACAAACCTATTAAAAGGGAAGCAATTCATAGACTGATATTATTCTTGAAGAAAAAATGCAAAAACCTGCAATACTATTTTAGCAAATTGAATATAGAAATATAAATATATGCCACATTATGACTAAAATGACTTTATCCCATCAATGGAAGTTTGGTTTATACAGTAAAAAAAAACAAGCAAACATGGAGTCTCTCTACCAAAGAGGCTTATGAGAAGATCCATAGACCCAGTACATGCAAAACCAACCATAATTCATCAAGATTATTTTTAGTGTCTAGAATTTGTCACAGAGACAATTAAGAAACATTGATTTAAGAAAATCTATTAAATGTCAGTAATAACAGTAAAAGTCTCTGGCACTTGAGTCAAATCTGGTTCTTCATTCTCCTCATCCAGCTCTCCCCAAAAACTTCACATATAGTCCTCTCTGGGAGTATATGGCTGAAAAGACAAGGCTTCCTCTACTCTAAGCTCAATTCAAGGGATATGGAATCTCAATGGAAATGACAAACATTTCTAATCTCCTCCAGCTTTATGTTGCAGAGGTGAAATTCCTAATAAGGGTGATTAAGAGTTTGAGGGCTTGCTGCCACTCATCCCCTCTCATAGCATGGAAGCATGACTCCTGGTGTGCCATGGTAGAATGCTGTAGGTCCAATATCGTTTAACCTCTTGTCAAGCAGAGGTTCCATACCAACAAAGGCAACAAAGGAAGAACAAAGGCTACTGCCACTTGCTTGTAGAATGGTAGTGTTATATTTGCTCCTAGCTGCAAAATAGTACTCAGGAATTTGCTGAGAGTAAGAGGAAGTCCACAGGAACAAAAAACTGTGATTCTTTCCATAAATTAACTGAAAAATGTGTGTGGGAAATATTGTGATACATGCAAAGAAGCAAGAAAGATTCCATACAAATAGGGATAAAAAAGCAGATAATAGAAACTGCTCTTGGGCTCAGATAGTGAATTTAACAAAGACTACAATGTATCAATTGTAAATCAATTTTAAAAACAAAAATGAAATATTATTTTAAAAAGTAAAAGAAAGTGTGATGAGAACATTTAAACAAATAGAGAATATCAATGTAGGAAAAGAAATTATTAAAAAGAAACTCATGTAAATTCTGGAGTTGAAAAGCACAACAACTGCTGTGAAAAATTTACTAGAAAAATACAATATTGGATTTGAATCAGGAGAAGAATTAATGAGCTCATAGATAAGTTAGGGAGTATGCAATTCAAAGAAGAAAGAATTAAAAAATAAAGAAAAAATAAACAGAACCTCAGAGAGAAGTCAACCTCTTTAAGTACACCAATATATATATAACATGGATACCAGATGGAAACAAGATAGGAATAGGGAAAAGAAAATTGAAATAAATAAGGGATATTTTTCTAAATTTGATGAAAACATTAATCTACATATCCAAGAAGCTCAATCAACTGTGAGTAAGATAAAAATAAAATGATGCACATCCTGGCATACCATGACAATTATACAGAAATCCAAGGACAATGAATATGTCCTTGTGTTTTCAACAGAAAAATGACTCATTATGTACAAGTAAAACAGTAAGAATAACAGCTAACTCTTCGTTGGAAACTATGGGGGGAAGAGGACGGTGGGATGGCACATTCAAAATTAAGAAAGAAAAATGTAACTATCAACCAAGAAGCTCATATCCAGCACAGATATTTTTAATAAATCAAAAATAAGTGAAGTCATTTTCAGATTAAGAAAACAATAACTACACTGAGAGAATTTGTTGCTAGTGAATAAGGCTTGCAAGGTAATAAAATTCTTAAGCCTAAAAGCAAGTGATTTCAGAGAGCAATTTGTACCCACGTGAAAAAACAACACTAGTAGAGGCAAATATTCAATTTTAAAAAAGAGTATAAATGCATATTTCTTTTCCATTCTTCTCTTAACTGATGTAAAAAGCAATTTCATAAACCAATAGTATGTAACAAGATGAACAGGAGCACTGAGGTATTGGAGGATGGAAATGACACCAGGGGGTAATCTGTATTCACAGAAACAAGCAAAGAGAAATAAAAATTGTAAGATAGAAGGTTAATGCAGCACACTCTATGAATATATCTTGCTCTCCTTATTTCTTAAGGATATAAAATTTAATAATAAGAATTTATTATATTTATATATAAATGTAATAGGTATAACAATAGCAGCACAAAAATTCAAAGATAAATAGAGCAATGTAGGACTAATGTTTCTGTATATAACTAGAATTAAATATAAGTCTGAAGTAATTTCTGGTAACCTAAGTCTTAGAGCAAGCAAAAAACATAGATAAATAAATATAGTAGAAAAATTATTAAAGTCATAGAAATGTTATATAGAAAATGTCCACTTAGTGCAAAAGTGCAAAAAATACATTTAAGAAGAAAAGTAATATGATGATTTAAGCCAGTGGCTATTTTAACAATAACATTAAATGAAAAATGCAATCAAAAGATTGTTTAAAAATGACAGAAAATATCCAGTGTATGATCTACAGGAAATACACATTAGATACAAAGATACAGATAGATTGTAAGTAAAAGGATGGGGGAAAAAAAGTGATCATAAAAAAATCTGCAAAGGCCATAAAGATATCAGACAAAATAGAATTTTAAAACATGAGGTACCATATGACTGGGGACAGCTCCTATCCTCTAGAGTATACTCAAATTATTAAAATTAGCCTATTCTAAACCAGCTCACCCTGTCTCTCCTGTTTCTTCTCATGAAAACTACAAATGGGCTCTTGAAAACATTCTCTCCTCACTCTCCTCTGGCTCCTGACCATCAGGTGGCCAAATTATTGGAGTTTCAGTTTCAACATTGGTCCTTCCAAAGAATATTCAGGACTGTTTTCCTTTAGAATTGACTGGTTTGATCTTTTTGCATTCCAAAGGACTCTCAAGAGTCTTCTCCAACATCACAGTTCAAAAGCATCAATTCTTTGGCACTCAGCTTTCTTTATAGTCCAACCGCCTACTAAATCCATTGAATTCTTTACTTGCAATGAGTGAATTATATGATATATGAACTACATCAACAATCTGTTATAAAAATAAATGTTAATATAATTCTTCACATTAAAAGAACAAAGGATAAATATAAATCAATAGAACTATTTCACAAATTCAGCATATATTTATGACTAAAAACGTAAAGAACTCACAACACACTAGAATAAGAATGACAGTTCCTCAGTTTGAAAAAGCACCTACTAATCACTACAGTTAACATTGTATCTAACAGAGAAAGAAAAAGGAAAACATCCTGTATAAGATCATATACCTGGGCTTCCCTGATGGCTCAACAGATAAAGAATCTGCCTGAAATGCAGGAGACACAGGAGGCTCGGGTTTGATCCCTGGATAGTGAAGGTCCCCTGGAAAGGGAAATGGCAACCCATTCCAGTATTCTTGCCTGAAAGATCCCACAGACATTGGATCCTGGCAGGTTATAGTCCAATGGGTAGCAAAGAGTAAGACACGACTGAAAGACTTATCTCACACACACACACACACACACACACACACACAGACACACACACACACACAAGATTACACATAGCAGACTAATTCATAACAGCCAAGAACTGCATAGAATACAAATGACCATTAGCAAGAAAAGAAGTAAATCAATTGTGGTTTCTTCATGTAATGTAGCATTAAAATACACATAATACACATATTGCTTACATATGTAACAACATGAATGAATCTTGGAATTATGTTTAATTCAGGAAGCTAGAAGCAAAATGAGTATGTGCTCTAAGATTCCATTTACACAAAGTTCCAAACAGGCAAAACTAAGATATAGTGATGGAAATTAGGTGAGTGGTTCCCGGTGTGGCAACTGGAATTAACTTAGAACTTTGAGGAGTGCTGGAAATTTATTTTGTTTTCACTGGTCATTACACTGGAACACACATTAGACCAAACTCCCTGAACTATACACTTAGAATTTATCTCCTTCTATGCAAATATAACTAGATAAAGCTTACAGAAGTAATCAATCCACAATAAAGGCTGGAGGGCAATGAGAAGGACTCAGAATTGTATTCAAATAGAGCATTTACTTAACAGAATTGACTCCAGAGATTCCTTGTAACCTCCTTGTCCCAGGACAAAACCGCTGAGAATATGGTCCAATGAAAGACATAGTTTCAAACTCTTTCAAAATTCAGTCTACGACTCATTGACATCTGTATTACTATTTACTTGACAAATGCCAGCTTTAGTTTAGAAAAATATTTTGTTCTGTATTCACCTTTCTGAGAATAAAATAATTCATTAATTCTTTCTGCCTTATTTCCTAAAAACTGACAGAAATACGTGGACCACATATTTTAAAATAGTACTATTCAAGTACCTTCCACTTCCCTCATTTGACTTAGACATTTTAATGTAAAATGCATTTTGCTTATTACTAGTAATAACATCAAAGTATAATCATCTCCACACATTATTGAATTGCAGTGAAAAAGAATATACTTGAATCATGTACAGTAAAATGCCTAAACTGTCTTCTCTAGTCTTTTCCAATGCTGAGATTGTAAATAAGAAATCAGAAGCATCCTTTAAAAAGGTTTACACTTAATCTTGGTTATAGATCTCTGGTGATTATCAGGCCACACTAGACTGATAGAAAGAACATGGGGGATAAAGATGATTTGTTTGTTTTCTTTTCCATGCTTGATTCAGATAGAACACAATGATAAATAGCCACATCTGAAGACACACCAGGTGCTGCCCAGAGCAGCTTCAGCAACAAGTCAGAGACCTTGAATCCCACACAGGAAAATTTTAAAAGAGTCCTGCTGTTGTTGAGTCATCAAGTCATATCCCTATGGACTGCAGCACGCCAGGCCTCCCTGTCCTTCTCCATCTCCTGGAGTTTGTCAAAGTTCATGTCCATTACATCAGTGATGCTATCCAACCATCTCATCCTCTGATGGCCTCTTCTCCTTCTGCCTTCAGTCTTTCCCAACATCAGTCTTTTCAGTGAGTCAGCTCTTCGCATCAGGTGGCCAAAGTATTGGAGCTTCAGCTTCAGCATCAGTCCTTCCAATGAGCAAACGATCAAAAGAGTGATTGGTCCTCAATTAGAATCCATAATACACATTTCACAATTAGTAATGAGCACGCTGAGTAGCATCAGTTTTAGGGAGAAACATACAGAATATACAAAACACTGCACTGGGAAATCTTTTTCATCCTTTTTATTCAGACACCAGAATTAAAGATACTTCGAAAGAGAGAAAACTGAAGCTAGTGATTAGGATGTCTTCCTTGAATTTTGAGATAATGTGAACGTGTTTGCAAAGGTAAATGTTTTACATATACATACATATGTGGATGGACTTCCCAGGTGACTAAAGAATGGCAGGTGGTAAAGAATCCACCTGCCGAAACAAGAGATGCAGGAGATGAGAATTCAGCCCCTGCATCTGGAAGATCCCCTGGAAGAGGAAATGGCTACCCACTCCAGTATTCTTGCCTGGAAAATCCCATGAAGAGAGGAGCCTAGCAGGCTACAATCTATAGGGTCACAAAGAGGAAGACACACCTGAGCACACATGCACATGTGTGTGTGTAATATATTCCTATTAGTGTTCATCTATGTTATTTGGTCTGCTATTTGTAAGGACAGATAAGTGAGTAGAAGACTTATTTTCTGCTTAATCAATTAGTGTTTGATGTCTCATTAAGGGACACATTAGGGTCAGTAACAAGGGCTGCGCTGGTGAATTTTATAAAATCAGCTTCATATCTCTGAAAGAAAGAGTTAACATGCTGCCATAGCTTTAATATTCCCTTTCATTCTTCATTCTGTTGAGCAATTCACTAATAAGCCATCATTTTCATCTCTTCTTTCCCCTGAAAAGTGTGCATTGATATCATTTCTATATTTCAGCTCCCTATAGAACTTAAAGACAGCAAGTCCCTGAGATGGTTTCTTTCTCTGAGAAGTAGGTTGATCAATATTTCACATGTTGTTTAGTTTGCTTCGTAAGTTGAAACATGAAACAAACATCACATCTCACTAATGAGCAATCTTCCTCAAAAAATGCATTTTTTTTCTATCATAGTCTGTGTGAAACAAGTGCAGGAAGAAATCATTTTCCCCCAAATTACTCAGAAAACCTAATATGAAGTATACACTAATAGTCAATACATGGCAGAAGTTATTTAAGCTACTTACCTCTTAGGGTAACAATGATTTGAATTTGACTTTAATATAGAAAACAACTACAGTACATCTTCCACTTAGAATGAATGTCGTTTAAATGAGGTTTAATTTTAGAATATAGTTATAAGGCACCTTCTGTTTAGAAATCCTGCTGTTTGGATGTGATTTTATTTCCAAAAAGGCGCAGTTACAAATTCCATTTTCTTCAGGACGCTGCCACGTGAATGAGGCTTTTGAGCAGAACACTTGCTGTTACCAGCTACCTCCCATTCATAGGACTGCCTTCTGAATGTGCTTTCAATTAGGAGACCTCAGTAAGTTCATTTTAAAATTCAAAAATCCCAGTTCAACTCTGGCACTTTGAATTATCAGTGCATTTTGAAACACAATCCTTCCTGTTCTTAATCTTGGAAGTCATCCAAATAGGGGAAAATAAAATAAAAATCACATGCAAGGAAAGAATCTAAAAATTATCCATTTTTAAAATTCCTGTGCCAAAAGGACAGATGGTATAGCTGATACATACAGGGTCACGCGTCTTTGGAAATCCAATCACACTCTCCATCTTCCATGGAGAAAGATTCTATCCTATCTGTAAAATGCTTGTAATAGCATGGGGAAAAAAATGAAGCAGACAAGTATAAATCTGGGTCCTAATCACTCAGAATGCGGAGAAGATAGTCTGAAAAGTTAGCAAATGAAAGAAAAAAATAAAGGGCAATAAAGAAGTGTCACAAGAATACCATCCTTCCATTCCAACAATTGAAAAGCACAAAGATTTACAACATAAAAATCTATGCCACTTTCAATTTGTTGTAATTCCCTCTTCATCTAGTTCAAATAAGCCCTGTTTCAGAAAAAATCTCTAGTAATCATCATATTGACACTTCATCTAGACTGAGTGCTAATGAGCCAGGATTTTTCTGCCATAATTTTTACCCAAGAGCTCACACTGTCACAGCCCATCAAAGAAACCTTGTCAGGCACACTTTCAATCTAAAAACACTTTTCCTCCTTCAGAAACTTCTGTTTTCAAGTGCAGGGGGTTATTTGTTCCTGAATATCTTTTTTCCTATTTCAATTGTCTACATGACAAAATGAGGCAAGAATAAAAATGTTCCATTCATTGTCAATTTGTGTCTTTCTCTATCCTTTCTAAATTCTGATGATTTTTGTTTAGACCAAGCCCTTTAGAAGGAATTCTCCCAGAGCAGTCATGTCTATCCCTGATCTTAAAATAAATTACCAGAAGTGTCTTGGGTAAAGGAGACAAAGATATTGTAATGAGAGACAAATAATTTTTAGTTAAATAGAAAGAAAAAAGAAGCCTCAAATGTCTAGAAGCTACTGAGCAAATCTAGTTTATATTTTTTATATAAGTGATACTTTCTAATGTCTTTTTCTTTTCCCCAGCTTTATAAAAATCATCACTATCATACGATTTTTCTCTTTTTTTTTTTGGTGCTAATTTCTTTAAGAGCTCTGAGGCTAATGTACATCCTGGTGGTCATAGTCAAGCCTTTCTTTTTTGCATCTTTCAAGTATGTAATACAATATTAATTATAGTCACCAAGCTGTACATTTCTCTTTTTTTTAATTTGTTTTTGCCAGCCATTAATATGAATCAGCCACTGATACACATGTGAATGCATGCTAAGGTTTTTTAGTCATGTCCAACTCTCTGTGATCCTACCTAAGGACTATAGCCCCCAATCTCCTCTGTTCACAGGATTTCCCAGTCAAGAATACTGGAGTGGGTTGCCATTCCTTCTCGGGGGCATCTTTCCAACCCAAGAATCAAACCCGTGTCTCCTGAATTGGCAGGCAGGTTATTTGCTGCTAGCACCACCTCTGTCCCCTCCCATCCCCCTTCCATCACACTCGTCTAGGTTGTCACAGAGCACTGGGTTTAGCTTCCTGTGTCATACTGCAAATTCCTGTTTGTTATCTATTTTACATATGGCAATGTATATGTTTCCATGCTCTTCTCTGAATTCCTCCCACCTTCTTCTTCCCCTATTGTGTTCATAAGGCACAGAGAACAGACTTGTGGAAGCCTTATTTTTAAGATGAAGTCTCTTGCTATTCTCCATTAAGTTATTTTCATTGCTTACATGATAGATACATGATAGATATTCAAGTGAAGAGAGAAACATTAAGCTATGTCATCACTACCCCCTGACCTTCCAAGAAACACAAAGTCATCTAAACTTATATATATATACACACATGTACAGATATATATGCACACATATATATATATATATATAGATATATATGAAATATATGTACGACTATTAGAGCCAGTAAAGAGATGAGCATTTTCTTCAGTCTGCAGATGTTTCTTTCTTGTCTCCTCTCAATCTCTCTGGGTCACCGGCTTGGATCAGAGCTATTCTGGGCATTTTGAGAATGGAGGAAAGCCAATTGCTTTTCCCCTGAGTTCAGATCACATGGGATTTAGAAGGGAAAAATAATAGTGCTTTTCTACCAAGGTCTTTGTCAGCTAGATCAGAATTGGACTGCATTTCTGGCATGGAATTGAACTCTAGAAATGGAGTTGTTTTCTACATATTTTTTTTTGTGTTTCTGTTGTAGTTCTCTTAGGCTTCTGGTAAGAATTCCTGTCAAAATATTTCAGTGTTGAACTGCGTAGAAATGAGACACCTCTTATCCAAGTCTGAATAATCTGAGTTGGAAAAAAATCAGAGCAGCAGAGTGTTTGAAAACTTGTTCAAACACACAAACACATGCCCCAAAGTCAAAGGATGATGTTAAAGCAGGTAGAAATGGGAAGCAAGGAGGTAAACATAGACATAAGTCACCCCCATCTTTTTTTGTCCAGTGTAGTAGTGTTGCTGAAACAATGTATCACTATATTTTAATAAGTTAGCACCCTGAAGCAATGCCAAGTATTTCAATGCATAGTTTCTTCTAAGTATTTCAGACACCTATTACAGGACTTCACTCAGTAAAAAAGGAGTGCTGTGTTCTGACATACAGCTCCTCAAGAGCTCTGCAATATTTGTTACTTCCACTTCACATTGGACTTCCCAGATGGCATTAGCAGTAAAGAATCCACCTGCCAATGCAAGAAACATAGGAGACAGGGGTTCAGTCCCTGGGTCAGGAAGATTCCCTGGAGAAGGGCATGGCAACTCACTCCAGTATTCATGCCTGGAGGATCCTATGGATAGAGAAGCCTGGTGGGCTTCAGTCCATGGGGTTGCAAAAAGTCGGACATGACTGAAGCGACTTAGCACACACGCACTTCACATTTGTTCATTCTCTCTCAAACTTACTCTAAACAGGAGTCTGATGCATTGTTACACAAAACTGTCCTTCTAAAGGTCACATTGCAGATTGAGTGATCACTTCTCTTGACTCACCTTACTCCTCTTAGCAGCAATATTTGATTCAGCCTCAGATTGTGTTCTCTGCTTAGCATCAGGAAAGCCATGCTCTGCTTATTCTCCTCCCCTCCTCTTCTGTAACATCTTTCAGGTTTTTTGCTATTTCACACCATCCACTCAACCTGTAACTACTGATATGACCCGGGACTCAGGACTTGAATGTTTCCTCTTTTTAACCTAACCTAGGAAAGTTAATGCCACCTCATGATTTAACATACCATATATTCACTTAAAAATGAAAGTGAAAGTTGATCAGTCATGTTTGACTCTTTGTGACCCCATGAACTAGGCAGTCCAAGGAAATCTCCAGGCCAGAATTCTGGAGTGGGTAGCCTTTCCCTTCTCCAGGAGATCTTCCCAACCCAGGGACTGAACCCAGGTCTCCCACATTTCAGGCTGATTCTTTACCAACTGAGCCACAAGGGAAGCCCAAGAATACTGGAGTGGGTAGCCTATCCCTTCTCCAGGGGATCTTCCCGATCCAGGAATCGAACCGGGGTCTCCTGCATTGGAGGTGGATTCTTTACCAATTAAGCTATCAAACTCTTCAATTTGCTCATCATCCCAGACATCTCCCCTGAATTTCAGACCTATATACAGCCAATTGCATTTTATATCTCCACTTCTATATATAATCTCATACTTAACAGAGATACAACTGTGATAGCTTGGTGATTGCCAGAGGTCTGGCTCTTACCTATGATAAAGAGCTGATGAGAGCGATTTCTCTCTCCTAACCTCATATCTAAGTGGACGGATGTTCCTACATCAGGGTGGTAAAATGTAGATGGAAGCGTTGTGGTTCCCTAATAGACTGGTAGTAGGTATAAGGTGCAACTTCCTACTCTGTCTATGGAGGAGGACAAAAATGTGATATGGAAACCATAGGATGGTAGAACCATGAAATAGAGTCAGTTTCCATGGTAGAACCATGAAAAAGAGTTTCTGGAAGAATTGTCCAACCTGGACATCTACACTGGATTACATGTGAGTGAAAAAAAAATTTATTGTTTTAATTCACGAGATTGTTGAGAATTTGTTATAGCGCTGACAATAATACCCTAATCATTTAACACATATACAAAAAGCAAATTCCTGATTTATTTCCTCTTCTAACACAAAAAAAACAAAGGAATTCTGATTATCAGTTATTTGTAGCTATACTGGACTCCTTGCTCTCTCATATGTCACCCCCAGTTTATCTATAATTTCTATCAGAACAACCATTAAAATATACCCAGAGTCTAAACATCTCACCACATCCTGATCTATACATCATTGTACCTTGCATTATTATAACTACTGTCATACATTTTTATTAATCTTGCTGATTCCACACTTGCCCAATTACAACATTGTTTGAATTTGGTAATTTTTTTCAAAAGCAAGTTGGGTATTTCTGGGCAGGTTCCCAGTGAAGCAGATTCAGCTTCAAAGGGGAGTATGTAGGAGACTTATCAGAAAGCTCACAGTCTGAGCTGAGTAATAGTCCATTGTATACATCTACCATGCCGTGTTTTATCCATTTGTTCATGAGTGGGCACATGAACTGTTTCTCTGCAATGTAAAATGATTCGACCTTAAAAAGGAATTAAATTCAGACACATGCTACAACATCGATGAATCTTGAAAAATTATGCAAAAGTGAAAGTCAGACACAAAAGGACAAATGTTGTATCATTCCACTTACATGATATGTCAAAAATAGAATGCTCCATAGGGACAGAAGGTAGATTAATGGCAACTTAAGACCAAGGATGAGGAAGGGTATTGGGGAGGTGATCGATCAGGGGTGAGGAGCAATTTCTTGAGCTGATAAAAAATGCTCTGAAATTGAATATGGTGATGGATGCACAATCCTGTAAACATAATAAAAGTCTGAAATTGTGTACTTTGAAAAAAAGTGCCCTGGGCATCACCGCCTGTGCAAGATGAAGAACCAGGATGGGGCGGAACAAGAAGCTGAGCTGCAATGCAGTCTCAATGATGGCCTCAATTCAATCCCATAGGAGCCCTGAAAGTACCAGTCATTATTGCAGTCTGCCTCAAGAATGAGGCATGGCCTTGTCTACATGACTGTCTCCAGGGAAGGGAATTCTAGAAAAGCTCTGAGGACTGAGAGTTTCTGATGCCAACATTTTCATCCTTGTGGGAGTAAGAACTTCAGTCCTGAAGTGCACTGTCCACTACATCAAATCTATGCTGAAAATCTTTCGGTGGCTTCTGATATTACTCAGAATCAAGTTCACAGTTCTTTGAAGGCCTATGATAACCCCTTTATGCTCTGGCTACTGTATCTCAATAATACTTCCTCATTCATTTGGCTCTAGCCCCACCGGGCTATTGTTTTCCCTTGGGTATGTCAGTTACAGCCCCAGTTCAAGACTTTCCCACCTACTGTTCCCTCTGCCTGAGTTTTTATTCTTATGTCATGGCTTGGTTCCTTGTTTTAATTTATGAATTGGAAATTCTGTTTCTATAAAGGGCTAGATAGGAAATGTTTAAGGTTGGGGATCACTTGGTCTCTGTCACAACTACTGCAACCCCAAAGCAGCAGAAAACAATATGTGATTGAGTGAATGTGGCTGAGATTTTATGAAACTTTATTTACTAGAAGAGTGGCTGTGTTTGTACCATGGGGATAGTTTGCTGATCCCTGTGTGAGTCATAGTATAGGTCTGAAAGCAATACAGCAAGTTAATTAGGAAGTTTGGTTTAGAGTCTACTAGCCATGGTATTTCTTCTGGCACTGACAATAATCATCTGTACAGTTTTCAGTTTCTCTGTGCCCTGATATCCAAAATGGGCATTATAACACCTTCTATATAATGTGATGTCAGTGCTCAAATGAGATAGTACATAGCAAACTGTAACAATGCATGACACAAAATATGTACTCTCTCAAACTATCTGCCAACTACTCTCAGTTTCCTGAGATCACTTAACACTTTTACCTAATGTTTATGTATTAAGTGAGTTGTTATTCAGATACTGCCTCTTCCGCTTATCCCACTAGAATAAAGCACTGGGATGGCAGGGACATCTTCTGGATTCACTGCTAAATTGCCTGACGCTACCAACATGCCTTACAGATAATAGGCCCTGCATAAGCATTTTTTGAGTGAATACATAAACTAAGAGACTGCTGTTCCTGAGCGCCCTGAAATTAGATCCAAGAGATATGAGCCTCATTCCAAGTTCATGAGTAACTTTAGTTTTGGCCAAGTCACTTATCTGGGCTATACTATCCAATGAAGAGAGACCAGACGCTGTACAGCTTGAAGGGAATATCAGTCTTTTGGCTCAAGACAATATGCATTTTCTCTCTTTTAAGCTTTAACTTTAGAGTGTGTACATGTAATGGGATTCAATAGGTTGCTATATTGTCATATGTAGAGTAGTTCACCCTTGAGGCATGACAGCATAGAATCAACATTACTGAATTAGTGTACCTGTGATGATTTCCTGGAGTTATATGAGGCTCCCTAATCCTCCCAGGATCAGACTAATCTGGGCATAACTTAAGAAATGTGTTCAATTAATATTAACAGTTCTACTTTATCTTGTTTATAAGTCATGATCCCTTATTATGTAATCATGGGTTATTACAATTAACTGAACTTTAAAAATAATTGGCAATATCTGCTAATTAGTTTCAAGGGAAAACATAGAGTGATTTTTGTTTACAATACTCCCTAAATTTAATCTAGAAAGCCCTCTTGCCTCCAACTGTATATCAAAGACTTACCCAACTTCCACTCTACTCCTCCTAGCATTACTGCTGAAGTTTGCAGTAAATCCATTCTCTGAAGGCCCTTGACTCTACCCTGATCTTTGTATCTTTGTTTGGTTTTATAGTTTAATCATTTAATACAAAGCTAAATGCAGTCTATTTTGTAACTGAAGGATAATTACTTTACAATGCTGTGAAGGTTTCTGTTGTACAACAACAACTCTAAGTATACATAGATCCTCTCCTTCTGGAGCCTCCTCCCTCCCACCCCCATCCTAGCCCTCTAGGTAGTCACAGAACACCAGGCCAGGCTGGTCTGTGTTACACAACAGCTTCTACTAGCTAGCTATTTTACATATGGTAGTGTATGTATGTTAATGCTCCTCTCTCAATTCATCCCACCATCTCCTTCCCCCTCTGTGTCCAAGACACAGACATACAGACCATTATATTTTAAATGCTATCCTTCCAACACTCCCAATACTTTCATGTATTCCATCCACTTCTTTATTCATACTTTTTTCATAAAATGTTTATCTCCTTTTAACATGCTACTATAATATATGCCTTTCATACAAGCTCATCCTCTGTGCATGGCCTGCCTCCCTAGAAGTTCCACAGGGCAAGGGTTTGCATGCTGGACTCACTGATACATCCCGAGGACTTGGAACAGTATCTGACACTTAAGCAGCTCTTGATAAGTGTTGTTTAATATATTGGCATTAACATGTTGTTAATCTTTTCATTTTTTAATTCATTTTTTTGGCATGAATTAAACTGTTTTGGGCAATTTTTTTTTTTCTTTCCAAAATTAGACCATAAAGTTGAGGAATTCTGAGTCTTCTCTCAACATCCACCACCCCCACCCCCAGAAAATGCCAAGAGCAATATTACACAAATACTAGAAACTCAGTGAGCATTCATTGAGTGATTGATCAAATAGATGACTGAATCAATGTGGCTTAGGGAGATTATGCTTTATTCAGTTCAGTTCAGTTCAATTGCTCAGTCGTGTTCAACTCTTCATGAGCCATGGACCACAGCACTCCAGGCCTCCCTGTCCATCATCAACTCCTGGAATGTACTCAAACCCATGTCCATTGAGTCGGTGATGCCATTAAACCATCTCATCCTCTGTCATCCCCTTCTCCTCCTGCCTTCAATCTTTCCCAGCATCAGGGTCTTTTCAAATGAGTTAGCTCTTCACATCAGGTGGCCAAAGTATTGGACTTTCAGCTTCAGCATCAGTCCTTCCAATGAACACTCAGAACTGATTTCCTTTAGGATGGACTGGTTGGAGCTCCTTGCAGTCCAAGGGACTCTCAAGAGTCTTCTCCAACACCACAGCTCAAAAGCATCAATTCTTCGATGCTTAGCTTTCTTTATAGTCCAGCACTCAAATCCATACATGACTACTGGAAAAACCACAGCTTTGATTAGATGGACCTTTGTCAGCACACTAATGTCTCTGCTTTCTAATGTGCTGTCTAGGTTGGTAATAGCTTTTCTCCCAAGGAGCAAGCGGCTTTTAGTTTCATGGCTGCAGTTACCATCTGCAGTGATTACGGAGCCCAAGAAAATAAAGTCTGTCACAGTTTCCATTGTTTCCCCATTTATTTACATGAAGTGATGGGACTAGACAACATGATCTTAGTTTTCTATATGTTGAGTTTTAAGCTACCTTTTTCACTCTCCTCTTTCACTTACATCAAGAGGCTCTTTAGTTTTTTGCTTTCTGCCAGAAGGGTGGTGTCATCTGCATTTTGATATTTCTTCCAGCAATCTTGATTCCAGCCTATACTTCATCCAGTCCAGCATCCCACATGATGCATATAAGTTAAATAAGCAGGATGACACTATACAGCCTTGACATACTCATCTCCCAGTTTGGAAATAGTCTGTTGTTCCATATCCAGTTCTAACTGTTGTTTCTTGACCACCATACAGATTTCTCAGGATGTAGGTCAGGTGGTCTGGTATTCCCATCTCTTGAAGAATTTTCCACAGTTTGTTGGGATCCACACAGTCAAGAGCTTGACATAGTCAGTAAAGCAGAAGCAGATTTTTTTTTTGAATTCTCTTGCTTTTTCAATGATCCAATAGATCTTTGGCAATTTGATCTCTGGTTCCTCTGCCTTTTCTAAATCCAGTTGAACATCTGGAAGTCCACGGTTCACATACTGTTGAAGGCTGGCTTGGAGAATTGTTGGCATCCTTTAATGGACTGGAACCTTGTGGTCCGGAGTCGATGATGAGAAAGTGAAAGAAGAAAAGAGGCTAATATTCCCTACATAATATGTCAGTTATGCAACCGGCCTTCACGCTCCAGGAAATCAGGCAGAAAGAGACAGAGAGAGAGAAAAACACTGGGACCCAAGCTCTGATGGAACAAGGGTGCTTTATTGAATTCTTTAAGAGTATATATACCAGTAGCTTCTTTAGATAAAGATCAAGAGACCAGACTTTACAAGTTTACCAAGGAAGCAAGGAGCAATAGAGGCCATAAGGCCAGCAGGCGATCCATATCAAAAGAGGGTCGTAAATAGTTACTTTTCTCTGTATGGAAAAACTAAGGAAGGAAATGAATAGATTCCTCAGCCCTGGGAGAGGTTTGCCTCTCCTCTTAATTCCTGAATATTCAGGAATTAATAAGGAACAGAGGACTCATGACAGATCCAAAACAGCACACAGGAAGCCTCCTGTTAAATGCTTCCTGACAGAGAATTTTGAGCATTACTTTGCTAGCGTGAGATGAGTGCAATTGTGCAGTAGTTTGAACATTCTTTGGCATTGCCTTTCTTTGGGAGCTCCTGCCATAGGTTTTTGGGGTTGTTATTTGTTTTTGGAGTTAATGTAAGATGGGTGTTATAACATTATGTTTGAAAAATAATAATTTCTTCATAGCAACAAAGATTCAGCTCCAATGACATTATGTAAGCTATTAGCACAAGTGAGAGTTTGCAGAAGCTCTGACATATTGCCCTGCTGGACCAAACTAACATTTTGGAAAAGAAATTATTACTCTAGTAAATTGTGCTTTGTAGCCACTTCTGTAATCCATTCAGTAAGATAGAATTATATTTATTGTATTAACTTTTCTAAGAGATTGAATTTCATTTTAATCTTCAGGAGAGGTAAATTGTAACATTATTTTGAAATTGCAAAGGAAAGTTTATATGACATTTATTTTGTACAATAAAAGATTTTTCAAGAAAAAATTCAATTCAAACTTTCAAACTATGTCTAATGTCATTTTAATTATAGAAATTAGAAAATTCTGAGATTTTAAATTTGAGCTTCTTATCTTGACTTGAAATTATATCTAAATAAAGCAAGGTAGCTCACTGTTTATCCTACTGACAAAAAAGTTTTAAAACAAATATTTTGCACTTTTTTTGTCTTCAAATAATAAAGTATCTGGAATATGGCTTTTATTTTCACATAAATTCTTTTGCTTTATTAATACATTGTGGCAGAAAGCAAAGAAGAACTAAATAGCTTCTTGATGAAGGTGAAAGAGAAAAATGAAAAAGCTGGCTTAAAAATCAACATTCAAAAAAACTAAGATAATGGAATCTGGTCCCATCACTTCATAGCAAATTGTTGGGAAACAATGGAAACAGTAACAGATTTTCTTTTTTGGGCTCCAAAATCACTGCAGATGGTGACTGCACCTATGGAATTGAAAGACCCTTGCTCCTTGGAAGAAAAGCTATGACAAACCTAGACAGCATATTATAAAACAGAGACATTACTTTGCCAACAACAGTCCATGTAGTCAAACCTATGGTTTATCCAGTTGTCATGTATGGATGTGAGAGTTGGACCATAAAGAAGGCTGAGCACCGAAGAATTGATGCTTTTGAACTGTGGTGTTAGAGAAGAATGACCTGCCTCTTGAGAAACCTGTGTTCAGGTCAAGAAGCAACAGCTAGAACTGAACATGGAACAATGGACTGATTCAAAATTGGGGAAGGAGTATATCAAGGCTGTATATTATCACCCTGCTTATTTAACTTATATGCAAAGTACATCATGGGAAATGCTAGGCTGCATGACTCACAGCCTGGAATCAAGACTGCAGACAGAAATATCAATAATCTCAGATATGCAGATGACACCACTCTTATGGCTGAAAGGAAAGAGGAACTAAAGGGTCTCTTGATGAAGGTGAAAGAGGAAAGTGAAAAAACTGGTTTAAAACTCAACAATCAGAAAACTAAGATCATGGCATCCAGTCCCATCACTTCATGGCAAATAGATGGGGAAACAATGGAAACAGCGGCAGACTTTATTTTCTGGGACTCCAAAAATCACTGCAGATATTGACTGCAACCATGAAATTAAAAGACATTGGCCTTGGAAGAAAAGCTATGACAAACCCAGACCATATATTCAAAAGCAGAAACATTACTTTGCTGACAAAGGTTTGTATAGTCAAAACTATGGTTTTTCTAGTACTTATGTGTGGAAGTGTGAATTGGACCAAAAAGAAGACTGAGTGCTGAAGATTTGATGCTTTCGAACTGTGATATTAGAGAAGACTCTTGAGAGCCCCTGGGACTGCAAGGAGATAACCCCTCATTTGATAACCAGTCAGTCCTAAAGGAAATCAGCTCTGAATATTCATTGGAAGGGGTAATGTTGAAGCTGAAGCTCCAATACTTTGTCCACCTGATATGAAGAGCCAACATACAGAAAAAGATTCTGATGCTGGGAAAAATAGAAGGCAGGAGGAGAAGGGAAAGACAAAGGATGAGATAGTTGGATACCATAACCAACTCACTGGACATGAATTTGAAGAAACTCTGGGAGATAGTGAAGGACAGGGACACCTGGTGTGCTGCAGTCCATGGGGTTGCAAAGAGTTGGTCACAACTGAACCAAAGTTTTAACGTCTATAAATAGATTCTAAGTCTGTTATTTTGTCAAATTTGGGGGAGGAAAATGAAACCTTTTATGACATTTATGCTTCATATAAAGTTCAAAACAAATGATATGCTTAAAATGTATACCTTGTAAAAATATTCAGGTAAGATTTTATAAATATAGCAAATAACTAGGAAACATGCATACAGTTCTTATATAAAGATATTACCTGTATATCACCTGTCAGTGTTTATATTCATGAATTACTGGATCTATTCATTAATCCATGCAGTGAATATAAAGCAAAAATTTTCTCCTGAGGAGACTTGGGGAAACATATCTAAGGTGTAGTAAAGGTTAGGTGATAGAAAATATAAAACTGCTGCCTGAAAAGAATCACAAGCCAGTGCCCCACCCCTGTGACATACACACACACACTCCCATTCACACACTCATACACACATACACAGTAATTTGCATGTAGAGGAAAATCTCCATCCCATGGCAATTGATAAACAATAAGTACTTCCTCTGATTGGATACAATATATAGGATGATCTTTTCATTTTTCTGGGTGGTAAATCTGAGCTTCTTCATGTATTTGAATAGTCACTATGTCTGAATTTCTTGATTTAAACTTCTCACTCTCTCCAGGTTATCAACATTTCAAGAGTGCTTCTTAAATATGTGGGCTGATCTCTGGGTCTTGAGTGGGTAGTTTCTCTCAAATGGATAGTTTATCTGAAGCAGCGTGAACCTTAGACTCCTAGCATACAAGTAATGTTCTTTCATTATGAAAACTCAGTCTCAATCCAACTCCTCAGTGCATATTAAACCTTGACTGTGTTCACATCTTACCCATCCCCTGCTGTCTCTAACCATTGAGAAATAACCCACAAGTACAGAGTGCAAGGACCATGCTCTTCTTTGTCCACCTCATGGCCTGTCTTCATTTTCCTACTCCCATAGATAGCTACTCACAAAGTAATCCTAACACTTCATCTTCATTCCTTACCTTTGTCAGGAAGGTCTGGCATGAGCTCCTATGGTTTGAAGTTTAAAAGCAAACTTGATGGACTTGGAGGGCATTACTTTAAGTAAAATGAATCAGACAGAGAAAGACAAATACTGTCACTTGCATGTGGAAACTAAAAAAAATACAAGAAACTGGTGAATATAACAACAACAACAACAAAAACAGACTCGCAAATGTAGACAACTAGTGGTTAACAATGGGGAGAAGAGAGAGGGGCAATATACCTGTGGGGAAGTGAGAGGAATAGTTTATTGGGTGTAATATAGGCTCAGGGATGTATTGTACATCACAGAGAATATAGCCAGTATTTTGTAATAACTGTAAATGGAAAGTAACCATTGAAATTGTATAAACAAAAATTTTAATTAAAAAATGAAAAGAAGATCATTAATCAAAAAAAAAAAAAAAAAAAGAAGAAGAAGAAGAAGAAACCAGAAAACAAACTTGAATTCTGGAGGACATGTAAGATTTGGAGTCCCTCTTTAGTTCTTACCATAATAGCAGTCTTTCGGCAAGACACTCCAAGTCTCTCCTTCTTTTTCACTTTTAAAATGAGGATAATAATACCCACCTCATGTTTATTGTGAATTATGTGACATGACCTCTGACTTAAATTCCTTAAGACAGATCTAGAAACAGGCAAAACACAATGTAGTTGGTGTAATTTTTAATGTGCTAAATTTATATCATTATTGCTAGTTGCTTAAAACGTTAATTAGTTGAATTGATCAAGTACAAATCAAGCCTAACAGAGCTTTTAAAAATCAGTGAAAATTAGATGTGGCTGTACATGTGAGCATAATATAAAAACAGATTTCGTGGAAAATCTAAGAACAATATCTAAGCCTCTTGCAAGCGGGTTAGTAGCAGTCAGCTTCCTTGAGCTGTTTCTCTGTTTCAAATTTATTCTATTGCAATAATATAACTGAGATTATGACTTAATAACTCAGAGAAATTAATACATGCAATGTTTGCTATAGCATACTGTTATGTAAGAATTATAGTCATGATGACATTTATCATATTAAAGATCCAATATTATATATATATATTTAATTGAATTTATTGGATTATTTAGGTTTTATCTTGTATACCTGACAAACATTTTTAAATGGAAAAACTCATCTTTTTGGTTTATAATCAGTTTCAGTAAATAACACAGTGTTTATTTGGTATAAAATTGAACCATATTTAGTATTTAGCAAAGAATATAATTGTTCATGCTTTAACAATTATTATTGAAAAAAGGGACCCAGATCATCTGTGTGCTATACATGAATAAGAGTGAGTGACAGTTTAATAAATATATTAAACCAAATGCACAATGTGTCTTTCCAGCTTTTGATTTATTTAATTAGAAACACTGTATATCCGAAGAGTTATTCAGCAACCAAGGAAAAGGCTTAGTTTTAGATGCCAGACTAGCTGGATATTTAGAAAAACAGCAGAGCAATAATTTCACTGCAGTCTTTATGAGTGTCTTGCTTAAATTGGGTATTGATGGGTTCAGTCTCCATGGCTAAATGGAAAAAGAAATGTTTGCTTAGAGCACTTAAATGACTGAAGGGATGATAAAAAATGAGGTGTCTATGAGAGAGGAAAGTGACATCTAACAGACTTGCCAACCTACTACTCTGCAATAGCAGCCCTAACTGGAAGGCTTGATTATGGAAAACTGAATTGCATACCTGCTTCCATTACCATCTAGGCATTTTGTCACTGTTGATGTCTTGCACTACACCATTTTCTAGAAACCTGTGTAGATCACCACAGGAGTTCAACGCATTCTTAAACCATTTATTTTTGTGCTATTATCTTTTCATCTCCTCTGTTTTCATTTAAATTGGTGAAATATAAGTAGTTTAGTAGTATTTAAGCAATTCTGGTTTTATGAAGTGTTTCCAGATTCCTTGTTAGTGCAGTGGTATGTCTGGGTACCAATTTTAGAAAACGGATGTGATCTGGTTTCTCTACAGGGCTGCAGGGATGAATAATGTGATGATCAGGAGCAGGACTTGCTCCTGTGCAAAGATTAGGCCTTTGATGCTGTGATCCACCCTGCAAAGCAGACCATGATGCACATTCCTTTATGCAATGTTTGTCCACAAGGACTGACTCTACATCACTCTCTTACATGTCCTCTAGGAGAACATTACACTCTCTGCAATCTGTCTTCTCAACTCCTTGCAAACAAATTATAGACCTGCAAATTGAGTCAACTCATATACAGTAGTAGCTCAATCCCAAGCTCTGTTAGTCACAGAAAAACTATTTCCAAGTTTATTTTATTTTGTTATCAGTGTAGTTTTCCTAAAGCAGAGCAATAGGAATACATCTTTTCTTTTTCCTTAAAGAACTTCATCTAGGTGTACTGCACAAGATTATCTCTCTTAAGTTCACCATAAGTAGCTTGGTTGTCTGACTGTTATCCATTCTCTTGACAATTGCCATATAGCAAAGTTGTTTTTAATACCAAATTGTTCCCTAGGGGGGAGAAAGACAGTAAAATTAATTGGTTTTTTGAGGATACTGTCTTCATAAGCTTTTCAACATTAAACAGGATGTATAAGTCACCTGGTTGTCATTTGTTGAGTAAATGAACATAACAGTTGTAATGTAAACTGTATTATCTATAAACTCATTGGTGGGGTGAACACTAGCTGATGCAACTTAGTTTTAACTCAGCATCAAACCTGGTGTGAACAGGTAAGAGCATGCGTCACCTCACTAGAACTGACTCAAATGTGTTCTTTTTTATGGCTGAGCCATGTGCAAAACAGATAGCTGGAGAGAAGTTGCGATATAACACAGGAGCCCAGCCCGGCACTCTGTGATGACCTAGAAGAGGGAATGGGGGGAGAGGAGGGAAGTTTAAGAGGGAGGTGATTATATGTATAATTATGGCTGACTTGCTTTGCTGTTCAGCGGAAACCAACACAACATTGTCAAGTTTCTCTAATGATCTCCAGTTGATCCAGACAAATGTCAATCTAGGAGATGAATCTGGTTAGAAAAACAAGTGTCTTAGGGAACTAGAAGCAGCTGAGGAACACAGCAGCTGGAATCATTACAAAATACATTTGTATTTTTAAGAAAAATTTCCATAGAGACAAGAGAGACAGGCAATTTCTGTTTTCCCACAGGCTGAATCTCACCTGTTTGTATCATGACTAACAGGTTATCTTGGGGTTTCTTAGGTTAATAAATCTTAGGATATTCTCTTAGGTAAGTCTGTATTCTTGATTATTTTTAAATGTTTATGACAGAGCCAAAGTGATCAACAAATATCTGTGCTGAATATTATCAACAATAGAGATACCATTCACAACACACAAGCTGCCTAATAGAACTTGCACGTGCAGTTATCTATAAAGCACCTTGTCAGGATGCTTATACTCTCCTGGAAGAGAAGTAAAAGTAAACATACACATCCAATGATATATCTAAACTACTATTATTTTTAAAATCTGCTACACGAATATATTATCAAGAGATTGCTATGTTGCAGGTGCTGTTCTAAGCATTTTACTTGTGTGAACAAAAAATTTTCATCAACTTAGGAAATATGCAGTATTGTTTTCTAACTTGCAGAAGGGGAAATTGAGGTACAAAGAAGTTAAGTAACGTAACTTCCCCATGTTTTCCCAACTAGTATGTGGTAGAGACAGAATCTGAACCCAGATTGTCTGACACCCTATGAAGAACACCACTTGCCCTCTCTTAGAGAGTGGCTTATGATGTGCTGGATGCAACAGGTGACCAATCTGGAGGTGCTTTCCAGGCAGTGACATTTCAGGAGAATTCTAAAGGTATTCAGCAACATGTTCTACCCTCTCTCCTTACTGTGAATCATTGTAAAACATATAAGTATGTCCTTTCTTTCATATTCCACCTCCAAACTCACCTTATGCCTCTATCTAAGGCTTCCAACCTTTTAAGCCTGTGTATGCTGGCTTATTGGAGAAGGCAATGGCACCCCACTCCAGTACTCTTGCCTGGAAAATCCCATGGACGGAAGAGCCTGATAGGCTGTTGTCCATGGGGTCGCTAAGAGTCGGACACGACTGAGCGACTTCACTTTTTTTTTTTTTTCTGTGCTGGCTTATACCATGATCCCATTCTTGGATTCAAATGTCAGAACTTGACAAGAAGACTGTCATTTTAGGAATCTGAGAAGCTAATGTATCCTCATCTCTTGCAAAGATTTGCTTCAAATTAAGCTTGTAGTTGCCCCTTATATCAGAGTAGGAAAATTATCTTTTTATACAAGTTTTCAATGTGGGTCAGATTAAATGTAACTCCAAAAGACAACTTGACACCCTCCAATCATATTGTATCAGCATGATAATTCTCAACCTGGGGATGAAAAAAATTAAGATTTTCCTGCTCATAATTGAACAACAGAGTCTTCTTTCCAACTCTGGTGCTAAAATTATCAAACTTTGAGCTTTTTTAGCTTTATTAATGCACTTTATTTTCTAATAACAATCTCGTTAGCATCCAGAGCAACTACTTAACAAAATGTTGCATTTCAAAAAACTTTACCAGCTTTCAGCAATATTTCAACATTTTCTTTCATAGGCAATTTGCTTGAGGGCTCAAAGTACTCTTTCTGTCAGACTCGTAAAATGTTATTCTGTATAAAATAAACTCATACATGTTCTATAATATAGCTATAGATCAAAATGTGGAATATATATTCACTAAATAACTACAATTCAGAAAAACCATGCCTGTTTTTTCTTATCTGTAAAATAGAAATATCTGTTTTTGTCAATTGCTATTCAGAGGAGGAAAAGTTAAAAAGCTTGTAGGATAGTGACAGAAAAGTCATCAAAAGTCATATTAAGATGCTTAAAAGTCAAAATATTAATAATTATATCTAAATATAAGTATATAATCATAATGTAAATAAAACATAATAAATATAACAAAATATTAATTATTATCAATAACAACTTTGATCTTCCTCATCTATGAAAGAAATATTATGTGAGAAAGAAATGTTTCATGGATTGGTATCAGTACACAATTATAGATATATTTGTGTAGTGCTATACAAAGACTTGGGCTTCCCTGGTAGCTCAGCTGGTAAAGAATCCACCTGCGATGCAGGAGACCCTGGTTCAATTCCTGGGTTAGGAAGATCCCCTTGAGAAGGTACAGGTTACCCACTCCAGTATTCTTGGGCTTCCCTGGTGGCTCATATGATAAAGAATTTGCCTGCAATGTGGGAGACCCGTGTTCGATCTCCAGGTTGGGAAGATCCCCTGGAGGAGGGCATGGCAATCCACTCCAGTATCCTTGCCTAGAAAATCCGCATGGACAGAGGAGCCTGGCAGGCTATAGTCCATAAGGTTGCAAAGAGTCAGACATGATTGAACGGCTAAGCACAGCACAGTACAACATACGAAGACTTATCTTTCGACTAATAGAGAATGCACATTACACTTAAACAAAATAATCAATTGAATTTTAACTATCATCTGGTTATTAGATTCCTCCTAAAAATACAGACTGAAGACTCTTATTTCTCTGTGCACATCACTGTTGACCTTTTAGAACTTATCTTCTAAGAGAATGATCTGCCCCAAATAAAAAATTGTAGTACCAATCTGCAAAACTAGGATGAACACCTCCCCATTCTCAAAATGTGGTCTCTATATTAACACTGATGGCCCTGCCTATCAATTAGAGGGTATGAAAAGTTTTATTACTCACATAATGAGGTTTTCTGAGAACATACAGTGGCTTTCAAACAGGTCCAAAAACAGAAAGGTGGAAAAATGGAAAGGAGGCTGACTTGGGGGTGTTATGGTGGTTAGGTGGTATGTAGGGGTGAGGAGTCCCACTTCTGAGCAGTTCTGTGAGGCTCTCTGGCACTAAAGGGGGATTACCCTGACATTTTAATTAGCTACACTTACTAGACCACAGTCTGGTGTAAATGTGACTTTTATTTGCACTGAGAAACCAAAAACTTCATGTGACTGGCTTTACTGAGGTGGTCCGGAACTGAAGAGGCACTATCTCTGAGGTCTGCCTGTAATATGACTTACATTTTGGCTGCTTGGAAAAGAATGGGCTCAGCAGTGGTCCAGACAAAAGGACGGGGTTTTGTACCCAAGTGGTAACACCGTGACACCAGGGATGGGGGGAAACTAGCTATTTGTGTACAGACAGAACATAGCAAATTCATGGTAGGACAGGGGTGGGAGGTAAGGGTAAGGGTGGGACACGAAAGAACCTTCCATTTTTTTGCTATAGCAACCATGCTGATGGTTACAATGTATAGAGATGAAGCCTTCAGAGGGATAACTGTTCTGTGAAAAATGCTAGGTAAAATAAAAAAGGAAAGTAAATATTTTTACAAAGAGGTCCTCTAATTGTCACAGCTGAGAGGTATGCATATATTTAGAAACCAGATTTGTAAATTTGCAAATTATTTAAAGGGTTTTTGAAGTACATTACTTGATTTTTTCATAAGTGTGATACAATTCATTGTTTCATGAATGAGACAATCTTCTCATCTCTGAAAAATGAAATAATTTGGTTCATTGTTTCTAAAGCAGCTATCTACTCAAATAAGTGTCACTCTGATTCTTGGTGTGCAAATAATGATTGATGTATGATATTAAAAATATATGTGTATTTTTAATTAGAAGTGGACTAGAAGGGGATTTTAAATAAGAAGGGTAACTTCATGTTTGAGAATGATGAATGAGTCCAAAATTCTTCCCTGAGCTTTGTTTATTTAGATCTTTGATGTTTCTGCATTGTCAGCTAAGAAGGAAATTCTGTTTTTCACAAACAGTCCTCTAATGATAACAAATGGTCAAATTCAACCTAGCAAATCCCCTTTTTCAGAGCATTCTTGCTGGAGATTAATGACACAGTAGCTACTGTATGCCCACCTGTTCTACAAAAGATATACCAACGTGTAAAATGAGGAGTTAACATGAACAAGAAAGTCATGTCTTAAACAAATTCCTTTTCATTTAGGTTGTTCACTATCCGAAGTTCGAGACATTTTATGTTGCTTTTTAGTTGATTAGACTGTCCCATTTACAAGGAAATCAGACAGATATTACTAAAGAGACTTCAGAAGTCAGATAGCTTGACCTTAAACTATGGTGATGACCTCTGAACCAGTCCATCTCCTATTTGTCCCAGAAAGTTCCATGAATAATAAATAAAACTGTATCACCAGAGGTCTCTACAGGTGCTCTGTAAGCCAAAGAATGTAACAGCACAGCAAAGCTTGAGTCTGAAAGCTAATAAATCAAGAACTGGTCTATGTAGCAAAACTGTAATAGTAGCATAGGTGGTTGATAGCCATGACAGCCACGTTGAATTAAATAAGAAAAAAAGAAAAAGAAACAATTGTGTTCCATTGCGGTATTCCTTTAAAATCTAATAGAAGCAGAAATACAAGTGCTTACCATTCCTTTAGCAAAATAGATTTTTCAAAAGATGAATGTATCCACCTGTGTTATACATAAAACATATATCATGTCAGCAAGCACTAGTTTTCTCTAATGGTTAGAAGTTATATGACTTAAAATTTACTCTAAATTCAGCAGTTAAGGTGGGTGAATCATTTTCTCTGCCAAATATAGAGGAATAGAAGTTGTTTTATTGATGCATTCATTTAGTAAGCCCACGCTACCTCATTAACTAAAGGAGTCATATAAACCTGCAACAATTTGCAGGCTATTATGTCAGATTCATTAGGGATTAAGTAAAAGTACTGCAAATCAATTCATGAGTATTACTGGAATGTAATCAAGTAAGGATCTTTGACAAAATGCTAACAAACTATGTGTTTATGTACAATTGATATTTGCTTGTGTGCTTCTTCTCGTAGCATGATTCATTGATAATCTGTTGTAACCGATCCATGTTTTGAACTAAGAGTGGAAATTCACATAAGTTAAAAAATACAAGTCAAAATGTATTGCTGTAAAAATATAAGTAAACAAAATATGTTAATACCTCCTATGTTAAAAAATTATATTAAAATACAAATAAAAAATATCTATAATAAATGTTCTGACATCTTTTAAAATCATTATATTTTTGTAATGCTTCTGCTTGCGTTCAGTCATTCAATTGTGGCTGACATTTTGAGACCTCATAGACTGTATCTCACCAGGCTCCTCTGTCCATGGGATTGTCCAGGCAAGAATACTGGAGTGGATTGCCACTTCCTACTCCAGGGGATCTTCCTGACCCAGTGATTGAACCCATGTCTCCTGAGTCTCCTGCATTGGCAGGCAGATTCTTTACCACTGAGCTACTTAGGAAGACATTTTTATAATAGGGAAGAACAAATATGATTTCATATTAGATCTGTTTCTTTCACTTTAACCTTTGTATTCTATTGCTTTTGTTACAAGTTAAGAATGTTGCACATAGCCTGAAAAATATAGGAAGCCCATTCTCAAAGCTAACAGCTACAAGAACAAAGGATTCCCACACCAAGAGGTTTGCAACAACCATCCCCTCCCTAACCTTGCCTTTAAAAGTGCTTTACTAAAACCCTTCAGAAAGTTCAGGGTTTGGGGGGGCGGGGTCAAGAGCCACCCAATCTCTTTGCATGGCCCTGCAACAAACATTTATTTGCTCCAAACTCCAATGTTTTGGTTTGTTTGGCCTTACTATTTGACACATGAACTTACATTCAGTAACATTGTTTTTTAATAGATCTTAAAAGCTGCTATTATATCTAGATGCAGTCAAATATTAAGATACAATCTCTGTATCCAGAAATCCAGTTATGACTGTGTGACTCTAAGTAAGTTACTTAACTTCTCTATGATCCAGTTACCTCATCTGTAAGATGAAGTCTAATACTGGAAACTACTCCCAGGATTGTCCAATTTCATAAATGGACATAAGTAAAATTTTTAAAATAGTGGGTGGTACATTGTCAACAATGATAAAATATTACCTTTTTTTTTATTATATCCAATCAATTTTTCACTTTTTGTGTTATATGGAATTCTTTTAAAGTTTAGTGAAATGTTTTTCATAATAATGCTTTTTTAAGTACTCCAAAAAAGTAAATAATATTATAGAGGAAATCATATTGAAATATATTCCTTCTTCTTTTTTTCTTTGGGGGGGGTGCTTGTCTGAGTGTTTAGAGACTTTTTTTTTTTATTGTAGTGGTTTTTGCCATACACTGACATGAATCAGCCATGGATTTACATGTGTTCCCCATCCCGATCCCCCCTCCCACCTCCCTCCCCATCCCATCCCCCTGGGTCTTCCCAGTGCACCAGCCCTGAGCACTTGTCTCATGCATCCAACCTGGGCTGGTGATCTGTTTCACCCTTGATAGCATACTTGTTTCAGTGCTGTTCTCTCTGAACATCCCACCCTCGCCTTCTCCCACAGAGTCTAAAAGTCTGTTCCATACATCTGTGTCTCTTTTTCTGTGTTGCATATAGGGTTATTTTAAATTCCATATATATGTGTTAGTATACTATACTGGTCTTTATCTTTCTGGCTCACTTCACTCTGTATAATGGGCTCCAGTTTCATCCATCTCATTAGAACTGATTCAAATGAATTCTTTTTAATGGCTGAGTAACATTCCATAGTGTATATGTACCACAGCTTCCTTATATACTTCTATCAACACCTTTCCAGGGAACTGAGAACACAAGGTAAGATCCTCAAACTTTTTGATGTCAAATAGGTCTTGCTGTTATTCATCACTTTAGGTGGTTTATTTTTTCCTATAATCCACTCTGTATTCCTGCAGTATCATTGGATAATCAATTGTCCTTCACGTGGAATTCTATTGTTCATTTAGAGAGACAAATAAGGAAGTTTTAGTCTTTCAAACTAATTCTAGGGCTTCCCAGATTGCTAGTGGTAAAGAACCTGCCTGTCAATGCAGGAGACCTGAGTCACAGATTCCATCCCTTGGTCTGGAAGATCTCCTGGAGGAGGGTGTGGCAACCCACTCCAGTATTCTTGCCTGGAGAATTCCATGGACAGAGAAGCCTGGCATGCTATAGTCTATAGGATTGCAAAGAGTCAGGCATGACTGAAGCGACTTAGCACATCTGCACACACTAATTCTATCCCGAAATTTTAGATCATGTAACACATATGTATATATTTCCAAGTATTTTCCAATGTCTGTGCATATATAAGGTAAATCTATGTTATATTAACCTCTCCAAAACAGACCATTTCTTATCAGATGTAGAGCCCTTGGAAAAAATTAAATTTCAACAGCATTTTAAAAGAATGAAAATGTTGTGTGATAATGCACAAAACCTCTGGAAGAAAAAATTAAATGAATAGTAACATTAAATGCATATCAAAAAAAAAAGGCTTTTAAAAATATCAAATAAATGGGAAGAGAATTGCTTATACAAGTACTATGCAAATTGGAAAAAGTGTCCTAAATTTCTATAACAAATAAAGCAAAGGACATTTACAAAGAAGCCAATAGTAGGTCAGATACAGAATGGAAGGAAATAAAATCTGCAAACATATGAGGTTTATAAATCTTTCTAAAAGAAAGTTAAATCCTACTGACCTTCCACCAATAAACACTGAAAATTTCAGTAAATATTCTCTGTAGAATCTAGTATAAAACAAGTGCAAATTTATTCATTACTTACATTTAACTCTTATGTGATAATTCTGTTAAAAAGTTCCTATGGTGGGATTGCTTTAGCTTCCTCAATGATAACACCTGCAAAATAAATAATGTAGTATACTTTTAATTTTACAAATAAATGAAATGAAAACAAGTGAAAAATATGATGCATAATGACTTTGAGATCTTTAATACATTAGTCAAGATACTTTTAAAATTAGTTGCTAAATAATTATAAACAGTTATTAGCATGTTCAAAATGAGCAATTATTCAGTAGTTTTAGTGTTATTTTCTCCATGCCACAAAAGTACTGAAATTATAATCCAAACAATGGGAAGCTCTCAGGATAGGATTTCATCAATATTAAATGCACTCCCCAAAGGAAACCGTCAGCAGAAAAATAAGAAAATTGTTGATGTGCAAAATAGCTGTGTAATTGATATTAACAGCAATTCAGGGGAAACAGTGTTAAACATAAGTTCCACTCATTCATCTCTTATGGTTTAATTTGAAACCAAATAAAGTATTATTAAAAAAACACAAAATGCATATTTTTTCTTTATAGAGTTTTTCCAATTAAAGGTGGGAAGAATTCGAATTCCTCTGATATTTTTTACCCTCAGCATTTCTTTTCCCTATGCCATTTAATTACTTATCAACAACAAAAGGAAATGAGAAAAGTTTATATTTAGCCAAATAAGAAGTTGGTGAGCAGGTAGATGCTAAATGCATCAAATGCCTCTTCAGTTCTATTTGCACCAGTTCAACAAAAATGCCAAGGCCTGTAACTTACATAGCAAAGTAAATTTTAAACTCCCTTAAATCACTGGATCCAGGATAAACTGGGGAGAGCAGGATGTGTCCAAAGATAAGGGGACACTCAATCAAAATGCCTGCTTTCTTCTGCTTTCATCCATAATGCTATATTTCAAAATCTTATATGGCCATAATGTCAAAACCAGATATCACACACACACACACACAGAGTTTTGGAAATAAATGATTTTACTCTCTCAGGAGGTCTGAGGAGTAAAAATAAATAAATAAGGCAAACAATTTAGCTCATTTATTTAGGTACAAGCAACTTTGCATTTAGCTTTAGAGTATTCGTGGTAGGATCTATGAACTTTCAGTGTTAACAGCTACAAGTTGAGCTTTACTGTGAGCCTTTTGTAAAACAAGACATCTTTGCTTGTCTATGACCAATTATAATTCAATAAAATGGATCCCCAAAGATTAAATATATAGGGCTTCTTTTTCAAACCCAGCCAACAAGAGAGTATACAATCCAACAAAGTATTAAAAGCACACAAAATAAGACACATATATGTAAAAACACACATATAGTCATGCACTAGGTTTACATCTGTCTTCTGTTTGCAGTCTCTATGAAATTTAACATTTCAAAATAAAATCTTACATACTGCTCTGTATATAGTAGATAGTAAATTACTCTGTAAATAGTCATTGCTATTACTATTTTTGGGCTATTTCCATGTATACTGGATAGAACCATTAAAGAAATCTTTTTCAATCAGGTCTTTGGACTTTTAGCCCTGCATGCCAAAGTATTAATATATTAAGCTAAGATTTTCAAGTGATCTGTCTGTATTTTAGCTATCCAAACAAATGTGCTGTTATACTAGTCGCTTAATGGTTGTTTCATCTTAAGAAACACATGTACTGTTGGTCTAACTAAGCTTTTGGTTTTCTGATCACCATTTGGTTTCTTCACGTATCAAAAGGTAGAATTTCTATCTTCTTTCATTCTTGATGTGTTGAGTGCACACTCAAGCTAAACTTCCAGCATCAGAATCTGGTTCTACCACCTACTAAAATAGAGAGATTAATGAACCATATTGGAGAGTGCAGACCTAGACTTTGTCATGATGGATATAAAAATTGATACTTGTATAATGAAAACTTGCATTAAAGACTGTCATGGAAATGGCAATTAAAAACAATTAAGAAACTAAAAAAGTAAATAAATAACAAAATACAGAGATCAATAATAACATATTTGGGGTTTGCACTGAAGATTGAATAGGCTAATATGCATATAAAAACATTAAAGAGTCCTGCCTTCCCCCCCAAAAGTGATTTTAAGTGTTGCCTATTATGAGCATTCATTCATTCGTAAGCTAGGACACATAAAAAATGAAGTTTACACAATTTCTGTAAAGAATATACCAAAATAACAGCTCTGAGGAGCACCAACTTGCTCAAATGATACCAAACTGTGGGAAAGACAAAGTTTATTAGAGATGTCTTAGGGAGTCACTGGCTCAGATGTATAAGAATCCGCCTGCCATGCAGGAAACCTGAGTTCAATCCTTGGGTTGGGAAGATCTCCTGGAGGAGGGCATGGCAATCCACTCCAGTATTTTTGCCTGGAGAATCCCCAAGGACAGAGGTGTCTGGTGGGCTACAGTCCATGGGGTAGCAAAGAGTCAGACATGACCGAGGGATGAAGCACAATACAGGGAGTTACAACCTCATCAATTTATTAAAGACTCTGAGAGGTTAAGATTTATTTAATGATGTTTCCCTAAATGTATTTGATTATATAACCCATTTTTGTCTCTTTGTTTATAAAACTTGAATGCAAAATTAACAATTTTCTGGAAGCAATATTTCTCCAGTGGATCCCAAGAAAGTGAGCACAAGTAACATTAAAGAAAGACTGGGAAGGCAACAAAAATTTTCATATTGCTTGTGGGGCTGCTTCAAGAGGGGACAGCCTAGCTCTGGGAATAGGAGAGGAGCTAAAAGCAAATCATTAGCATCAAAAGGTCTTCTCTAGGGAGAAAAAGGAGTAGAAGATATATTATTTAAAAAGTACAGGGGTTTTTTTGCCAGAATAATATGGTTTGGTGCTAAGGGAGAGATTAAGAACTCCACCTTTAAATCTTCTTTGGTCTGATGTTAAAAATTCAGACTTGTTGCAGTAACTGCAGATGTCTAAACCAGTCATTTCTCAATGATTTTAGTTTCTGAATTAATGGAATTGTCTGCTACACTAATCTCTGCTATTGCAAAATAATATGCATATTGATTTCAATATCTACCTCTTTCTATCTGAATCTCCTTTCTTTTGGTGGTCTTCATGGTCTAACCTCTTCCTCTCCTTCCCTCAATCTTATGCCTGACCTTCCATGACAAATGACCAATCCTCATACAATCTCAATTCCAAGCATTTCACTCTTATGAAGTTTATGTTCTCTGGTACCCTTCACTAAAATGCTTCAATTAGACCAAGATATCTTTTCACTCACCTTTAACTGATCTCTATGTCCTCAGTTCTCTCCTACCCAGCATGGACTACATGGGTAGTCCATCACTAAAATCTCTCCCTGAACAGACCCACAATTCTCCTGCCCTCTTTGCTGTACCCACTTGTTCCATTTACAGGGCAAAGTTCTAATCCTGCTGAAATCCAAGACAGTTCACATTTTGTACCTCATTCACACAGAAGAAAATAAATCCTTTTCTCTTCACTCTGAAGAGAAAGACACATGATTATGCAAAAAAGATTGGATTTTAAAATCAAAGATAATAACATCAAGTGGTCCCTAATTACTGTCTGGTCATTGTACCAATTCCCTAACTCCCTTTTTCCACTCTGGGTTCTCCATTTCTTCTCCCGGACTATTTTATAAATTCTCTTCTCTTCTAAGCTCTGATCTCCATCTGATTGTTCACATTCAGTGTCTCTTTTTTTGTTTTGTTTTTCCTTTTGCACTGAGAGAAATGGAAGTAAGTTGGAGGAGAATTTTCACAATTGTTTAGCATCACACTAACTCAACTGCATCTCTACCAAGAGATCAATTGTCTTTTCTCTTAGGTAATCCAACTGTTCACTTGTGCCCTGAATCCTAAGGTTTCTGATCTATACCTTCTTTCTCTTGCAGCATCAAGTACATCAAGTATGTAAATATCTCTTTTTCCCTCTCCAATGGCACTAGGAATCCAATATCATTTCTCAGTTGACTTATCACAAAAATTCTTCTGCAATCAGTCTCTCTGTGTCTGTCCTTGCCTCTTCTACAATTCAGCTCAACACAGCCACCAGGGTATGACTGTCCTCTGCTGAAATTCTTCTGATGTTTTCTAACATCATTTTAATTTACACAAATAGCTGCCTGGCATCAGTTTCCCTCCTGTTTCACTCCTGTTCCCTTGAGTTCATGGTTTTCCTTGAACATATTACCCTAGGGTCTTTGCAAAGTTTCCCTCAAAATCCATATGGATTTGTATTTCTTCCTCATCTCCTCAGGCCTTTCTTTGCCACCTAATTTTTAAGTCTTCTCTGACAACGCTATTAGGAATTGCATCAAGGCTGACCAGGAAATTTTATCCTCCTGTTTTGCTGTATTTTTCCTCATAATATTGCCACTATCTGTTATCTGGTTTGTTAATATTTGTTGATTTGTTGAATTATCCCTGTGTACAATTAAAAAACACAGTATGCAATCAACTATGAAAAGTGTTAGTCACTCAGTCACATCCATCATTTTGTGACACCATAGACTGTAGCCTGCCAGGCATCTCTGTCCATGGAATTCTCCAGGCAAAAATATTGGCGTAGACATCCATTCCCTTCTCCATGGGATCTTCCTGATCCAGGGATTCAGCCAAGGTTTCCTGCATTGCAGGCCGATCCTTTACCATATGAGACACCAGGGAAGCCCATCAATTTAAAAAAAAAAAGGTTGAAATGAAAGAAATTGAAAGGTTAACCTGCTGATGAGGGGGAAAACAGTGTGCAGGGTAGAATGGGATTGGCAGGTATTGGCAGGGAGCAGAGGAAAGATTATTAATATAACATCCCTTTGGGTTAGGCATTCTCCTCCCTTTCTATTACAGTAAGTCCCCTACATATGAACCTTTCACTTGCAAAATTTCAAAGACGTGAATGTGCATTTGCATGTCCAACCACTTAAGTTAGTTCATGTGTCTGGTGAACATTGTCGAATGTGTGCATCCCCTACCAATGATTGTGTTTTTGTGTACTGTACTGCACAGTACCATATAAAGTACAGTATCTTTATTTCAAGCCCAAGATGTCTGAAAACAAGTGTAAAAGTGATGATCGAGTTGGTACAGTATTATCCAGACATCACTAGATCATTTTTTTCAAGAGAGTAGATGGATGTGAACCGAGCAAGGAACCACAACCTGTCCATCAATGTCAGGCATGCGTGAAATTTCAGCTTTCCCTCCACCTGCTATTGCTGAAGAGCCTTCAGCTCTACTGTCTCATACCCCCTCCTCCAGTCAGTAACCTTTTGCCTGGTCACTCGATGTCAGCCCCTGTATGTCAGCAGTTTATACTGCACTACTGGACTTCTCAAAGTACTGTACTATAAGATTAAAATTTTCTTAATTTTATGTGTTTGTTTTTTATGTATTATTTATGTGAAAAGTATTATGAACCTATATAGCCAATTGTGTTATTTGGGTACCTAGACTAACTTTGTTGGACTTATGAACAAATTGGACTTACAAACGTGCTCTCAGAACAAAACTCATTCACATGTAGGGGACTTGCTGACTGAAATCATAGAAAACCGTGTAGATCTTGAAAAAATAGACATGACTTCCTCTCAAAAAAAAAAAAAAAATTAATGGAATACCAAGACTTTCTGGAGTACTACTCAACCGCCAAGCCTCTAAAAGATAAGTAGAACTGCTGGGATAGACAGGGGCACCCTGTGAAACAATAACCCAAATGTGGCTAAACCCATCATTGTTCTCACCACTATATCCACCTTCTCCCACAGTACTGATTCTTTGCTAATCCCATCTCAAATGACTCCTCCTGGCCTCATCTTTAACTTTTTCAATATGCAATTTTAACAATAAAATGGGAGACTTAGCTATTTCCTTTTGCTCTAGTGTGCTGTGGGATATAGTGGCACCCACTTTCGTATTATTAAGCAATTAACTCAAATATTAAGAACCATGAGCACATTACCTTCATAAGCAGGAGAGCTTATCAAGAATAGCCAATTCAAACAGTTCTTTTTTCCAAAAAATGCATAATGAAAATGAAATTCAGTAATATGTAAAAAATATTATACACAGTTTTTCAATGATATTCTGAAGCCCATTTTAAGGTAGTGAATTAGAATTAAGCAATAGCCATTAAATTCTATACATATCTATATAAAATAGATGACTAAAAGGACCTACTCTATCATACAGGTAACTCTATTCCATATTCTGTAATAATCTATATTGGAAAAGAATCTGAAAAAGAAGGAATTATGCACATGTATAACTGAACCATTTTGCTATGTACCTGAAAACTAACACACCATTGTAAATCAACTATATTCCAATAAAATTTAAAAAAAAATAAAAATAAGTTAGATGTTGTCATTCCAAGGTTCAAGCTCTTGTCAACTGAGAATCAGAAGAGGGAGATGACTCAAACTGCAAGTTTGCTAGTAAAGCTGCTCTCACAGTTTAGAGAACACACATAAATCAACACTGCGGCAGAGATTCCCACTCGTGCATTCATCATGTAACTTCCATTCTGACACATTGGACATAATTCAATCAAATTCTGAAGACAACCCTCCCCTAAATCATGAGACAGGAGAATTTATTATGATAGTGTAGATAATGATTTAAAAAAAAAATTAGAAACTACAGGAACAGACTATCGCTATGGTAATATGAGTAACAATATTAACAACTACTAATTTTGGAGTAACTACTGCCTTATCTTAGGACACTGACGTAAACCATTTTCAATACTTAAAGCAGATTTCCAAAGCCCATTCTTACTCTATATAATGAAAGTCAAGACTGAGATTCAGAGGAGTTAAATTATGTCTTTAATCAAACAACTAATAAACAGTAGAGCTGAAATTATATCCCAGGTCTATCTTATTTCAAAGCCCTTATTCCTTAAATTATGTCAAACTTCCTCTCATGATTGTACTTAGTAAAACCTTTAATAATAGACCACAAATATATTTGAAACCTAAAGCAAAAAGCTCTTAGTAACAATTATTAATCAAATTGACATATGGACAACTCAAAGACAAGTTGCAAAGGAGAAACGGTATATGATTTTATGTCACGGACTCTATGGGAATAATAAAAACGTTTGTATGAATATGGTTGGAAAACTCCAAAAATTAAACCTTATATCTTTAGTTATTATTAACAAATGGCCAAATACAATCAGAGATACATACAAAGTTAGGCAAACACTTATATGACTTTAATTCTAATACTTTCTGCCCTGTTATCATTATAATAACATTTCCAAATTTACTAAACTTAATAAACAAAACATAAGGAAATAAAATACAAGAAAAACATATATTTCATATATCTTTATGTACAGTATATAGAAAACACTTTTGTTTCTTATCTTACATTGACATTTCTGTATTCATATTTAGGATTAAAATATAAAACTGATTACAGCCAGCTTTTTTAAATGTCAAGGGCAAATACAACCATGCCTCAAAGCACAAAAAATAGTGAAATATTTTGCAATAATTTCTATGGTCAGGATGAGAACAAAGAGACTTGGAAGGAGTAATGGATTCTGGCCAAGGTGGAGGAGTAGGAGTTGGTAATAAAAAGACCTCAGAGAGAAGATATAATTCGAGCTATGCCTTGAAGGATAAATGAATTCCACAGGGTTGAAAAAGAGGAAATAGTATTTCAAACAGAGAATAACATGAGCAAAGGCCCAGAGGAACAAGAGAGCATGGCTAACTCATTACAGTGCTAGAAATCTTTGGGGCCTAGAATATAGGGTTCTTGGAAGTGGAGTTGGAGAAAAGTTTATAAGAAACAAGTCTAAAAGAGGGATTAAAGCTATGCATATTTTCACTAAGAGGTTGGAATTTATTATATAAATAAGGGGGCAAAGTGAAAGTAAAAGTGAAGTTGCTCAGTCGTGTCCGACTCTTAGCGACCCCATGGACTGTAGCCCACCAGGCTCCTCAGTCTGTGGAATTTTCCAGGCAAGAGTACGGGAGTGGGTTGCCACTTCCTTCTCCAGGGGATCTTCCCAGCCAAGGGATCGAACCCGGGTCTCCCACATTGTAGGCAGATGCTTTATCATCTGAGCCACCAGGGAAGCCCAAGGATTTAAATAAAGAAAAAATCAAATCTATATTTCCACAAAAATGATTCAACAAGCATCGCTGAGGTTGAATTCAAAGATAAAACTATCACAATAGTGTAGGTAAGAAAGGAAAAGCGATGGTTTGGATTAGGGGTAAGAAGTCAAGTCATGTTAAGGATTTTTTTTTTTTTTTTCATGTTAAGGATATTTTTGAACAGAAAGAATTTAAGGATCATTGCCTGTGGAGGGTATGAAAACTTAGGGACAGCTGAAAAGCCAAAGCATCATTAAATGAGCAGGAAACGTATTGAAGCTGCAAGAAATGTTCACTTTCAAGAGTAGCACTTGATTTCTCTGTAAAGCATCACAGAGAGATATGCTTAATAGATAGTTGGGATATGGGTCAGGAGAAATCTGAGAATTAGAAAGATTCAATATAAAATAATTAGAGAGTAATACAAGGTACTGGGGCTTCCCTGGTGGCTCAGTGGTAAAGAATGTGCCTGTCAGTGCAGGAAACTTGCAGGGGACCTGGGTTCAATCCATGGATCCAGAAGATACCCTGGAGAAGGAAATGGCAAACCATTCCAGAATTCTTGCTTTTGAAATCCCATGAACAAAGGAGACTGGCAGGCTATGGTCCATGGGGTTGCAAAAAGAATTAAACACCACTTAGTGACTGAACTACTACTACAAATACAGGGTACTAGTTAGACACTCAGAATCTGGTCTGCAACCTGTATCTGTAACCTGACTCCAACATAATTAACTGCATCATCATAAACATGTGATTTAATCTCTTGTTTCCTACTCTGTGATATGGAAACAATATAAGAATTTATACTTTTGGGTATGGTAAAAGAATACAAATTAATTTTCTAGAAACTGAAAGCATTTCAATAAATGTCAACTCATTATTATTCTTACCAGTTCAGTTCAATCGCTCAGTAGTGTCCGAATCTTTGTGATCCCATGAACTGCAGCACACCAGGCTTCCCTGTCCATCACCAGCTCCCAGAGCTTGCTCACACTTCTGTTCATTGAGTTGGTGATGTCATCCAATTGTCTCATCCTTTGCCGTCCCCTTCTCCTCCTGCCTTCAATCTTTCCCAAAATCAGGGTCTTTTCCAATGAGTCAGTTCTTTGCATCAGATGGCCAAAGTATTGGAATTTCAACTTCAGCATCAGTCCTTTCAATGAATATTCAGGACTGATTTCATTTAGGATTGACTGGTTTGATCTTGCAGTCCATGGGACTCTCAAGACTCTTATCCAACACAGTTCAAAAGCATCAATTCTTTGGCCCTCAGATTTCTTTATAGTCCAACTCTCACATCTATACATGACTACTGGAAAAACCATAGCTTTTGCTAGACACCTTTGTTGGCAAAGTAATGTCTCTGCTTTTTAATATGCTGTCTAGGTTGGTCATAGCTTTTATTCCAAGAAGCAAGAGTCTTTTAATTTCATGGCTGCATTCATATAGCTTAATAATTTAAGTAATAAAAGCAAATAAGATTGGCAAGGAAAAACATAGAGAAAGAAAACTAGGTAGAAATGGAAAAATCAATAATTTTACCCAAACCTAAGATATTTCCAGAGAAACATGAACAAAATTGCCTAAATAGTAATATGGTCAAATCCAGGGGACAAAAAGTGCAAGATAACAGTATTGTTTAAAATTGTCAACTACTACTGAGAAGTAAAAAGATCACTGCAGAGAACTGAAAAGCAAGCAATAGAATTGGCAATTAGGAGAGTTATTAGGGATATAAAAACAATATTAAACCTGTACCCATCTTTTCAAGGCTTATAATCTATTCAGGAACTGGTACATTATGAAATATTTCAATTAATTCCATTAATATTTATTTGAAGACCCACTATATGCTGGAAAATATAAGGCCAAAGTTAATAATGCAGACAAAAATTATTAGAGTCCCATAGAGCAATCCTAATGTTTGCTGCAGTAGCTGAAGAAAACCCACTATGATCAGCACAGGAGTTTTGACCTGGTCTGTTTTCCAACCTGGATTAGTTCACATCCCCTCCCAACTTTAAAGGACAGGGTGGTTCCCAGCTCCCATATTAATGCTGAACCTGGTGCCAACACCTAATCACACCTATAGCCCAGAACTCCTGGGCTCAAGTGATCCTTCTGCCTCGGCCTCCTGAGTAGCTTGGTATACAGGCTGCGCCATTGTGCCTAACAGTGAAAGAGAAAACCAAATAGCGGGTATTAACAAATATATGGAATCTAGAAAAATGGTACTGATGAACTTATTGGCAGGGCAGAAATAGAGATGCAGACATAGAGAAAATGACTTGTGGACTCAGGGGAGGAAGCAAAGGGTGGGGCCAATTGAGAGAGCAGCACTAACATGTATGTACTACCAGGGTGGACGACAGCTAGAGGGAGCCTGCTGATAGCCCAGGGAGCTCAGCTCAGGGCTCTGGGATGGCCTAGAGGGAAGCCAGCGTGGGGGGAGCGGGGGTGGGGAGGGATATATGCATACATACCGCTAATTCACATCGGTGTGCAGCAGAAAGCAAAACAACATTGTAAATCAACTGTCCTCTAATTAAAAAACAAAACAATATGAAAGAAGGGAGAACGATGATTAGGAAGACAGGAGTAGAAAAGACATTCTGTCAGGTACAAATGCATAAATAGAAACAATAATTGAGCTTTTGCCTATATTTCAATGAAAGAATTCCACTGTATTTCTTCCTTTGGAAACAAATATATAGAAAAGTAAAAAGAAAAGTGGGGAGAGGCAGTATCTAAAGAAATAAAATTGAATAAGCTTTAGTGATATATTCATAAATAATCCACTCAGCATATCCAACGTGATAAAATCAAGGAATGATTCAAAGAACAGTATGGCCATTAATGCAGTTGGAATAGAGTAATGCCTATTTTAAGTTCATTTTTCAAGTATATTATGGTTTATTGGATAAAAACATTTGAGTCATTATCAAATTTATTATCCAAATATAAATGATTCTATTAGTACAAACAAGGTCTCCAAATGCTCATTTTCTGAAAAGAAGTTCAGCAGCCCTGTTTGTGTGAAAGTCACCTTAGTGGTGAATTATATTATTTTATTGCCTTTTAAATGTAATCTGTATCATCATGTAATAAATCATAGTGAATATATCTTATAAATAATACAGGTAATCCTCAAAGCTATAAAATAAAAATTTTCTTGTAATTACATTATACATTTTTTATATATAACTGAAGCCATACTGTAGTTTTCTTTGGATACTAAATTCTAAATAAAATGCTTTTTTTCTAAATATTTAATTAAATTTTGGGTGGTTGATTGTCCATTTTATATTTTATGTGTCCATACAACACTTGCAGTATATGCAACCAAAGAAGTATTTGGTCCAAGACAGTCACGTGCTATTCATTCCCTAATGACTTTAAGTTGACAAGGTATCTCACAAATATCCATAATAATAGTGAGAACACATAACTGGTAATGTTAATAAGATTTAATGCTGTTTAAAATAAATGAGGAGCTAAGTAGCATCTTTAATGTGATTTATATGACTGATGCTTGAGTGTCTGAACAATTTATATTTAATGGCACTTCATGAGAATTAAATTTTTTAAAAGTCTGTACTGATTAGCGATTTTAATTTATCATTGTGTTAACTAAAACTGAAATAATTGATTGCAATAAGTAGAAAACTTCTCTTGGCATAAGGCACAGAATTTTTTACAATTTTAAAAAATAAATAAATAAAAAGATTAAAAGCAATACCTTTACCCAGAAAGTAGTGAGTGTTTTCTAGAGGTGATCATATGTGAAATGATGGCAAATAATATGATTAAATGTACTTGCAGTTTACAGTTATTCCAGCAAGATACATTTAAGGAAAAAAATTACTATTTAAAAAATCAAATCAAACTTCCCGTTTCCAGCCCAACATGAAAGAAATCTGGAAATCACCACTTTGTCCCAACACCAAGTGAATAACTGAACTGAAAAAGTAGCAGCTCTTAGGTCCACAGTAGAAGTAAGGTCACAGGGCAGACTACTTATCTTCTGTTCTGGCTGCTATAACAAATGCCACAGGCTGGATGGCTTTCAAATAACAGAAACTTATTCCTTGCTGATCTTGAGCCTGAAAGTCCAAGATCAGGGTGCCAGCATGGTTGAATTCTGGCCAAGGACCCTGTAACAACTGCTGACTTCTCTCTGTGTCTTAAAAGAGTGGAAGGAACCAGAGATCTCTTGGGTCTTTTGTAAGGGCATTGATCTCATTATTGGGAATCCTCATGACCTAATCACCTCCCAAAGCCTTACTTTCTAACTTCATTACCCTGGACATCAGTCTCAACATATGAATTGTGCAAGGTAGTATGGGGTGGGTACAAACATTCAGACTACATGTAATACCACGTAGTGCAAAATTGGAGCATCTAACAGGCAAATAATGAGAATCACAACCTAGTTGAGTAGAAATTCACGAATTGAAACCTCTGTGGGACCCAGCGCCAAAGTAGGAAAACCTGAATTGTAATTGACAAATGCCTGAAGTTTCAGTGTTGGCAAAACTGTGTCAAAGCTGCAGTGGGGTGGGGGTGGGGGGGTCTAGTCATAGGGGGCCTCACACATTTATTCTTCCAGAAGTTCAACCTTGTTCTTACAGTAAATATCAACAATATCCCTCATGCTTCCTGTAGGAGGAGAAGAGAGGCATATTGGAAGTTTTGGCCACAGCAATCAGAACAGAAAAAGAAGTAAAAGGAATCCAGATAGGAAAAGAAGAAGTGAAACTCTCGCTGTTTGCAGATGACATGATCCTCTACATAGAAAACCCTAAAGACTCTACCAGAAAATTACTAGAGCTAATCAACGAATATAGTAAAGTTGCAGGATATAAAATTAACACACAGAAATCCCTTGCAGTCCTAAACACTAACAATGAGAAAACAGAAAGAGAAATTAAGGAAACAATACCATTCACCATTGCAACAAAAAAAATAAAATACTTAGGAGTATATCTATCTAAAGAAACAAAAGACCTATACATAGAAAACTATAAAACACCAATGCAAGAAATCAAAGAGGACACAAACAGATGGAGAAATATACTGTATTCATGGATTGGATGAATCAATATTGTCAAAATGACTATACTACCCAAAGCAATTCAATGCAATCCCTATCAACCTACCAATGGTATTTTTCACAGAACTAGAACAAATAATTTCACAATTTGTATGGAAATACAAAAATTCAATGCAATCCCTATCAAGCTACCAATGGTATTTTTCACAGAACTAGAACAAATTATTTCACAATTTGTATGGAAATACAAAAAACCTCGAATAGCCAAAGTAATCTTGAGAAAGAAGAATGGAACTGGAGGAATCAACCTGCCTGACTTCAGACTATACTACAAAGCCACAGTCATCAAGACAGTATGGTACTGGCACAAAGACAGAAATATAGATCAATGGAACAGAATAGAAAGCCCAGAGATAAATCCATGAACCTATGGACAACTTATCTTCGACAAAGGAGACAAGAATATACAATGGAAAAAAGACAACCTCTTTAACAAGTGGTGCTGGGAAAACTGGTCAACCACTTGTAAAAGAATGAAACTAGAACACTTTTTAACACCATACACAAAAATAAACTCAAAATGGATTAAAGATCTAAATGTAAGACCAGAAACTATAAAACTGCTAGAGAAGAACATAGGCAAAACACTCTCCAACATAAGTCACAGCAGGATCCTCTATGACCCACCTCCCAGAATATTGGAAATAAAAGCAAAAATAAACAAATGGGACCTAATGAAACTTAAAAGCTTTTGCACAACAAAGGAAACTATAAGCAAGGTGAAGAGACAGCCCTCAGATTGGGAGAAAATAGCAAATGAAGCAACAGACAAAGGATTAATCTCAAAAAATATACAAGCAACTCCTGAGGCTCAATCCCAGAAAAATAAATGACCCAATCAAAAAATGGGCCAAAGAACTAAACAGACATTTCTCCAAAGAAGACATACAAATGGCTAACAAACACATGAAAAGATGCTCAACATCACTCATTATCAGAGAAATGCAAATCAAAACCACAATGAGGTACCATTACACGCCAGTCAGGATGGCTGCTATCCAAAAGTCTACAAGCAAGAAATGCTGGAGAGGGTGTGGAGAAAAGGGAACCCTCTTACCCTGTTGGTGGGAATGCAAACTAGTACAGCCGCTATGGAGAACAGTGTGGAGATTTCTTAAAAAACTGGAAATAGAACTATCATATGACCCAGCAATCCCACTTCTGGGCATACACACCGAGGAAACCAGATCTGAAAGAGACACGTGCACCCCAATGTTCATCGCAGCACTGTTTATAATAGCCAGGACATGGAAGCAACCTAGATGTCCATCAGCAGATGAATGGATAAGGAAGCTGTGGTACATATACACTATGGAATATTACTCAGCCATTAAAAAGAATTCGTTTGAGTCAGTTCTAATGAGATGGATGAAACTGGAGCCCATTATACAGAGTGAAGTAAGCCAGAAAGATAAAGACCAATACAGTATACTAACACATATATATGGAATTAAGCAAGATGGTAACGATAACCCTATATGCAAAACAGAAAAAGAGACACAGAAGTACAGAACAGACTTTTGGACTCTGTGGGAGAAGGCGAGGGTGGGATGTTTGGAGAGAACAGGATTGAAACATGTATATTATCTAGAGTGAAACAGATCACCAACCCAGGTTGGATGCATGAGACAAGCGCTCGGGCCTGGTGCACTGAGAATACCCAGAGGGAGCGGGTAGAGAGGGAGGTGGGAGTGGGGATCGGGATGGGGAATACATGTAAATCCATGGCTGATTCATGTCAATATATGACAAAAACCACTACAATATTGTAAAGTAATTAGCCTCCAACTAATAAAAATAAATGGAAAAAAAAAAGCAGAAAATCAAGTAAATAAACAGATAATTCTAAACAGATCTTACCAAGTTCACAAAGTTAACTCAAAATGAATCAAAGACCTAAAAGTAAAGCATAAAATTACACCATACTGTAGGAGAAAACCTGGATGACTGGGTTTGATGATAACCTTTTAGATACAACATTAGGGTCAGAATCCATAAAAGACGGAATTGATAAACTTGGCTTTGGTAACATTAAAATTTTTGTTCTGTGAAAGATACCATTAAGAGAATGAAAAGATAAGTCACAAATTGTGAGAAAATATCTGAAAAATGTACACGTCATAAAGGACTGTTAGACAAAATGTGTAAAGAATTTTTAAAACTCAGTAATAAAATGAAGACCCACATTTTAAAATGGAAAAAAGACCTTAACAGGCCCCTCATCAACCAAGATGTACTGATGACAAGTAGGCATGTGAAAATATGTTCTATATCATATGTTACCAGAAAAATAGAAATTAAAACAATGAGATATCACTGCACATCTAATAGAATGGCCATTGGGCAGAACACTGAAACACTAAATGACGAAAAGGATGTAGAACAATAGGAACTCTCGTTCACTGTTGATAGGAATGCAAGATGGCACAGCCACTTTGGAAGACTATTAGGCAGTTGTTTACAAAACTAACCAAACTCTTACCATACAATCAAACCATAGCACTGCTTGAGATTTACCCAAAGAGTTGAAAATAGGTCCAAACAAAATCCTAACACCAAAATATTACAGCAGTTTTATACATAATTGCCAAAGCTTGAAAATAATCAAGGTGCCCTCCAGTAGGCTAATGGGTAAAAGAAATCATTATACATCCAGATAATGGAATATTATTTGGTGATAAAAAGAATTCAACACTAACCTAAAAAATAAGAGTATAGTTCAAGTGTTTATTTGGATCAACAAATTGAAATTTGGGATACACAGATTCAGGTAGAAATCTAAACATTGTCCTGATTACAGGATAAGGATTCAGGGTATCCATGGGAAAAGAGAGGAAAATGAGCTAAACAACTTTTAAGAAAAGTTTATGAGTGCATGATGAGATAATTGATCACAGGAGGTGTTTATTGGTAAAACATGGGATAAAGATGCATTTGTACTTCATTAATTGTTGAAGTGAAGTGGTCTCTAGGTAACAGTTCACTTTTATCAGTCCTTTCAGCAAATTATTCTTGTTTCTTTGCTGACTTGGAACGTACCAGTTCAAAGGCACAGAATACAGGACACAAAGGCAGTTGCTCTGGAACGGCTGCTCTGGCTCTATTTTGAATAGCTCTACCTAGCCTGTCTTTCACACTTATTAAGTCACGAAAAAGACATGGAGGACACTTCAAGGACACACATTTTCACTTAGAAATATGTATTGTTACATACTGAAACCTGTCTTCCATGATCCAACATGTAACGTGTTGCTCTCACATATTGCTGAGTGAAGCCAACTGAAAAACCTACATACTGTGTAACTCCAACTGTACAACATTCTAGAAAAGGCAAAACTATGGAGATAATTGAAAAAAAAAAATAAGTGGTTAAGATACAATTGATGGGGTGAGGAGAAATGATTTGGAGAAGCAGAGGATGTTTTGTTCAGTGAAACTACTCTATGATATTATAATGATGGAAATGTCATTAAAAATGTGTTCAAGCTCACAGAATGTACAACAATGCAGGTGGGTCAATGTAAGTCAGGGTCTCTGGATGATAATGATATATAAACCAAGATACATTTGCTTGTAACAAATCTGTCATTCTTGTGGGGCAGGTTGACAATAAAGGATGGTATACATATGTGGGATTGGGGAATTCTCTGTACCTGCTGTTCAATCTTCCCATGAACTTAAAACTATCTGAAGTACAGAGTCTAGTTTTAAAAAGTTGTTGTTTAAAATGACAAGATAGTAGTCATCAAGTTGTGAGCATGTTCATTTCATTAAATTCCCTTCCTGGGTCACAGCATGAAGCTATGAGCCAGGATGTGCAGGGCCAACCAACACAAACAGGTCATAGTGAAGAGTTCTGACAAAAAGTGGCCCACTGGAATAGAAAACGGCAAACCGTTCCAGTATTCTTGCCCATAGAACCCCATGGACAGTATGAAAACACAAAAAGATATGACACTGGAAAATGAGCCCCCCTTCAGGTCTGAAGGTGTCCAGTATGCTACTGGGAAAGAGTACTGAGCAATTATTAATAGCTCCAGAAAGAATGAGGCAGTTGGGACAAAGCTGAAATAACCCTCAGTTGTGGATGTGTCTGGTGGTGAAAGTAAAGTTCAATGCTACAAACAACAGTACTACATAAGAATCTGCACTGTTAGGTCCATGAGTCAAGGCAAATTGGATGTGGTCAAGCAGAAGATGGCAGGGGTGAGCATCAATATCTTTTGAATTAGTGATTGAAATGGATGGAAATGGGCAAATTTAATTCAGATAACCAATACATATACTACTGTGGGAAAAAAAATCCATTAGAAGAAATGAAGTAGCCCTCATAGTCAGCAAAAGAGTCTGAAATGTAGTTGCTATTGTTGCGCTTCAGCTGCTAAGTTGAGTCTGACTCTTTGACCCCATGGACTGCAGTATGCCAGGCTCCCCTGTCCATCCCCCTCTCCCTGAGTTGTCTAAAACTCATGTCCATTGAATCAACAATGACATCCTACCATCTCATTCCCTGTCACACCCTTCTCCTCCTGCCTTCAACCTTTCTCCACTGAGAGGGTAACAGGCGGGAAGGCTGCGGTCCTCAAGCAGAGGAAGTAGGCTGCAAGTGTCAGACGTTTTTTTCCCCTTCTCTGTACAAAATTAAAAGATTTCTTTTAAAACTCTGTGTTGCTATGACAACACCTGGTTCCACCTGAACTTAACTTTTCTCAAACCTTGAGCTAACCAATGCACTTTTTCTTATGAAAATGTTTTACTTAAGCTATGTTAATGAACTATGTATTTACTTTAGACTCTGTCTTTCTTCAAGTCAGTTCCACCTAAGACTCAGAACCAATAATGGCTCGAAAAACCAGTATGTTTTACTCATGGAAATGCTCTCTTAAGCTCTGTTAATGAAACTATGTATTTTCTTGGAAACCTGCACTTCTTCACGATTCATGTCAATTGTTTTATGACCCAGGATGACTCACCTTATGCCAAGGTTATCTCAAAACGCATGTTGTGAGTGAGGGGCCTGGTGCCACTCTCTGAGTTTTGAGACATTTCCTTTTTCTAATTAGCACCTTGCTAATAGGTATGTAACTTCTTGCTAAAAACTAGCAAGGGGGTATTCTTTCTGCCCCCTTCTTATGTCTGTATCAGAAGCTTTCTCTATCTCCTTTATTCCTTTTTTTTTTTTTGATTGGGCTTCCTTTATTTTTATTTTTTTAATTTATTTTTATTAGTTGGAGGCTAATTACTTTACAATATTGTAGTGGTTTTTGCCATACATTGACATGAATCAGCCATGGATTTACATGGGTTTCCCATCCCGATCCCCCCTTTCACGTCCCTCCCCATCCCATTGCTCGGAGTCTTCCCAATGCACCAGCCCTGAGCACTTGTCTCATGCATCCAACCTGGGCTTTATTTACACAAAAGCTCTGAGCAATCAAGGCTTGTAGGTGACCCCAAATCAAATTCCTCTCCTCCGGAGGACAAGAATCCTGGCGTCATTCATGGCTCATAGCAGCAACCTTTCACCAGCATCATGGTCTTTCCCAGAGTCGGATCTCCACATCAGGTGGCCTAAGTATTGGATTTTCAGTGTCAGCATCAGTCCTTCTAATGAACACTCAGTGGTGTTGATTTCCTTTAGGATTCTGATTTTATTTCCTTGCTATCCAAGGAATACTCAAGAGTCTTCTCCAGCACCACAATTCAAAAGCATCAATTCTTCTGTTCTCAGCCTTCTTTACGATCCAACACTCACATCCATACATGACTACTGGAAAAGCCATAGCTGTGATTATATGGATCTCTGTCATCAAAGTGGTGTCTCTGCTTCATAATACATTGTCTAGGTTTGTCTTTACTTCCAAGGAGCAAGAGTATTTTTTTTTTTTAATTCCATGGCTGCAGTCACCATCCAAAGTGATTTTAGAGCCCAAAATATAAAGTCTATCACTGTTTCAATGTTTTATCCATGTATTTGACATGAAGTGATGGGACCAGATGCCTTGATGTTAGTTTTCTGGATGTTGAGTTTTAAGCCAGCTTTTTTCAACCTCCTCTTTCACCTTCATCAAATGGCTCTTTAGACCCTCTTCACTTTCTGCCATTAGTGTGGTATCATTTACATATCTGAGGATGTTGATATTTCTCATGGAAATCGTAATTCCAGGTTATAATTCATCCAGCCTGTCATTTCACAAGATGTAAACTGCATAGAAGTTAAATAAGTAGGGTGACCATATACAGTCTTGATGTACTCCTTTCCCGATTTTGAATCAGTCTGCTGTTCTATGTCCGACTCTTACTGTTGCTTCTTCACCTGCATACAGGTTTCTCAGGAAACAGGTAAGGTAGTCTGGTATTCTCATGTCTTTAAGAATTTTTCACAATTTGTTGTGATTCACACAGTCAAAGGCTTTAGCATGCCAATGAAGCAAAGAATTAGAAGGTTTTCTGGAATTCTCTTAATTTTTCTATGATCCAAAAGATGTTGGCAATTTGATTTCTGGTTCCTCTGCCTTTTCTGAATCCAGCATGCACATTTGGAAATTCTTGGTTCATGTACTGTTAAAGCCTAGCCTGAAAGATTTTGAGCATTACCTCGCTAGCATGTGAAATGAATGCAATTCTATACTAGCCTGAACATTCTTTGTCATTTCTCTTCTTTGGGATTAGAATGAAAATTGACCTTTTCCAGTGCTGTGGCCACTGCTAAGTTTCCCAGTTTGCTGACATATTGATTGTTTCACTTAAACAGCATCATCTTTTAGGATTTGTAATAATAGCTCAACTGGAATTCCATCATTTCCACTAACTTTTTTCATTGTAATGATTTCTAAGGCTCACTTAACTTCACATTCCAAGATGTCTGGCCCTGAGCTTTTGACCACACCATCGTAGTTATCCAGGTCATTAAGACCTTCTTTATGCAATTCTTCTGTATATTCTTGCTTAATCTTCTTAATCTCTTCTGCCTTTTTTAGATCCATACTGTTTCTGCCCTTTATTGTACCCATCTTTGCATGAAATGTTCCCTTGGTATCTCTAATTTTCTTGAAGAGATCCCTAGTCTTTCCCATTCTATTATTTTCCTCTATTTCTTTGCATTGTTCACATTAGAAGGATTTCTTATCTCTGTCTGTTATTCTTTGGAACTCAGTTGGGTATATCTTTCCCTTTCTCTTTTGATTTTTGCTTCCCTTCTTTTCTCGGCTGTTTGCAAGGCCTCCTCCGCCAACCACTTTGCCTTCTTGCATTTCTTTCTATCTTTTTTTTTTTCTTAAGATGTTTGTGATCACCACCTCCTGTACAGTGTTATGAACCTTCATCCATAATGCTTCAGGCATTCTGTCTACTAGATCTAATTCTTTGAATTTGTTTGTCACGCCCACTGTATAATCATAAGGGATTTGATTCAGGTCATACCTGAATGGCCAAGTTGTTTTCCCTACTTTCTTCAATTTAAGTCTGAATTTTGCAATACGGAGCTGATGATCTGAGCCACAGTTAGCTCAGGTCTTGCTTTTGCTGACTATATAGAGCTTTTCAATCTTTGGCTGCAAAGAATATAATTAGCCTGATTTTAGTATTGACCATCTGGTGACGTCTATTTGTAGAGTCATCTCCTGTGTGTTGAAAGAGGGTGTTTCCTACGACCAGTGTGTTCTCTGGTCAAAACTCTGTTAGCCTTTGCCTTGCTACATTTTGCACTCCAAGGCCAAACTTGTCAGTTACCCCATGTTATCTCTTGACTTCCTACTTTTGCATTTGAATGCCCTATGATGAAAAGGACATCATTTGGGGATAGGGATTAGTTCTAGAAGATGTTTTAGGTGTTCATAAAACCATTTGACTTCAGCTTCTTCAGCATGAGTGTTCAGGCATAGACTTGGATTACTGCAGTGTTGAATGGTGTTCCTTGGAAATGAACTGAGATCATTCTGTTGTTTTTGAGATTGAACCCAAGTACTTCATTTTGTACTTGGTGATGTACTTGATGACTATGAAGACTACTCCATTTCTTCTAAGGGATTCTTGCCCACCGTAGTAGATTACAATGTTCATCTGAATTAAATTCATCCACTTTAGCTTACTGATTCCTAAAATGTCAGTGCTCGCTCTTGCCATCTCCTGTTTGACCACATTCAACTTACGTTGATGCATGACCACCACATTCCAGATTCCTATGTAATATTGTTCTTTGAATATTTGGAAGTTACTTTCACCATCAGACACATCAACAGCTGGGCATCATTTCCAGTTTGGCTCAGCTTCTTCATTGTTTTTGGAGCTATTTTTCTGCTGTTCTCCAGTAGCATATTGGACACCTAGTGACCTGGGGGGCTTGTCTTATGATGTCATATCCTTTTGGTTTTCATATTATTCATGGCATTCTCAAAGCAAGAACACTGAAATGGTTTGCCATCCCCTTCTCCAGCGGACAATGTTTTTCTTCAGGCAAGAATACTTGAGGGGGTAGCCATTCCCTTCTTCAGGGAATCTTTTTGACACAGGGATCAAACCAAAGTCTCCCACATTTCAGAGAGATTCTTTACTGCCTGAGCCACCAGGGAAGCCCAAAATGTAGTACCTGAGTGCAATCTCAAAAATGACAGAATGATCTTAGTTTGTTTTCAAGACACACCATTCAACATCACAGTAATCCAAATCTCTTCCCCAGCCACTAATGTTGAAGAAGCTGAAGTTGAATGAATCCATGACTGCCTAAAACATTTTCTAGAACTAACACCAAAAAAAAAAAGATGTCCTTTCCATCATAGGGAATTGGAAGTGGAACATAGAAAGTCAAAAGATACCCAGAAAAACAGATAAGTTTGGTCTTGAGGTACAAAATGAAGCAGGACAAAGTCTAACAAAGTTCTGTCAAGAGAACACACTGGTCATAGCAAACACCTTCTTCCAACAATGCAAGAGATGGCTCTACACATGGTCATCAGCAGATACTCAATACCAAAATAGGATTGATTATATTGTTTGCAGCTGAAGATGGAGAAGCTGTATACAGTCAATAGAAAAAAATAGATTTGCATCTGACAGTGGCTCAGACCATTAGCTCCTTATTGCAAAATTCAGACTAAAATTGAAAAAAGTAGGGAAAACCACTAGGCCAATCAGATATGACCTAAGTCAAATCCCTTATTATTATAGACTGGAGGTAACCAATATATTCAAAGGATTAGATCTGGCAGACAGAGTTCCTGAAAAACTATGGACAGAGGTTCACATCATCGTCCTGATGGAGTGAACAAAATCATCCCTAAGGAAAAGAAATACAAGAAAACAAAATGGTTTTCAGAGGAGGCTTTACAAATAGCTGAGGAAAGAAGAGAAGGGAAATGCAAGGGAAAAAGGGAAAAATAAACCCAACTGAATGCAGAGATCCAGAGAACAGCAAGGAGAGATAAGATAGCATTATTAAATGAACAATGCAAAGAAATAGAGGACAACAATGGAATGGAAAACCTAGGATCTCTTCAAGAAAATTGGAAATAGCAAGGGAATATTTTATACATGGATGGACTGAAACCATAAGGACCCAACAGAAGCAATAGAAAATAAGAGGTGGCAAGGCTACAAAGAAGAACTATACAATAAATGCCTTAATGACCCAGGTAATCATGATTGTATGGTCATTCACCTAAAGTCAGATATCCTGGAGTCTGAAATCAAGTGCACTTTAGAAGGCATTACTACAAAGTTAGCGGAAGTGATGGAATTCCAGCTCAGCTATTTCAAATCCTAAAAGTTGATGCTGTTAAAGTGTTATACTTGATATGACAGCAAATTTGGAAAACTCAGCAGTGGCTAAAGGACTGGAAAAGGTCAGTTTTCATTCCATTCTCAAAGGAGGACAATGTCAAAGAATATTCAAATTATCATAAAATTGCACTCATTTCGCATGCTAGCAAGTTTATGCTCAAAATCCTTCAAGCTAGGCTTTAGCAATTCATGAATCAAGATTTTCCAGATGTACATGCTGTATTTAGAAAAGGAGGAGGAGAGATCAAATTGCCTATATTCCTTGGATCATGGAGGACGCCACGGAGTTCCAAATATATATATATATAATTCTGATTCATTCAATATGCTAAAGACTTTGACTGTGTGGATCAGAAAAAACTGAAGAAAATTATTCACTAGATGAAAGTACCAAACCATCTGACCTCTCTCCTAAGAAACTTTCATGAGAGTCAAGAAGCATCAGTTAGAACTGGACATACAACAACTGACATTTTCCAAATAGGGAAAGGAGTATATTATCACTCTGCTTGTTTAACTTCTATGCAGAGTACATCATGGGGGGAAAAAAAGGCTGGAAGAAGCAGAAGCTGGGATCAAGATTTCCAGGACAAATAATAATAGCCTCAGATATGCAGAGGACACCACTCTAAAGGCAGAAAGCAAAGAGGAATTAAAGAGCCTCTTGTTAAAGGTGACACAGAAGAGTGAAAAGGCTGGCTTAAAACTCAACATTAAAAAAAACTGTGATCACGGTATCCTGTTCCATCATTCCATGGCAAATAGAAGGGGAAAAAAAGGAAACAGTGATGGACTTTATTTTCTTGGGCTTTAGAATCACCACAGGTGATGACTGCAGCTATGAAATTAAAAGATGCTTGTTCCTTGGAAGAAAAGCTATGATGAACCTAGACAGTGTATTAAAAAGCAGAGACATCACTTTACCAACGAAGCTCCACATAGGCAAGTTTTTCCATTAGTCATGTATGAATGTGAGAGTCAGTAGAAACATTAAATAAACAACTTAACCCTACACTTAAAGCAACTAAAAAAAGAAGAAGAACAACAACAACAGCAACAACAACAACAACAAAAAACCCAAAGTTCATAGAAGGAGAGAAAATATAAAGATCAAAGCAGAAATAAATGAAAAAGAAATGAAGGTGACTATAGCAAAGATTAAAAAACAAAACTAAAAGCTTGTTCTTTGAGAAGATAAATAAAATAGTAAACATTAGCCAGATTTATCATGAAAAAAAGGGAGAAAATAGAAATCAATAAAATTAGAAATGAAAAAGAGGTTACTACAGACAACACAGAAATACAAAGGATCATAAAAGACTACTATGAACAACTATAGGCCAATAAAATGGACAACTTGGAAGACATGGACAAATTCTTAGAAAAGTATAATCTTACAAAGCTGCACTAGAAAGAAATGGAAAATATGAACAGACCAATCCCAAGTTATGGAAATCAAAACTATAATAAAAAATCTTCCAACAAACAAAGCTTAAAACCAGATGGCTTCAAGGTGAATCCTACCAAAAATTTTTAGAAGAGCTAACACCTATCCTACTCAAACTAATCCAGAAATTTCAAAGGAAGGAAAACTCCCAAATATGTCCTAAGAGTCCACCAACATCCTGATACAAAAACCAGATAAAGACGCCCCCGAAAAAGAATATTATAGGCCAGTGTCACTGATGAACATAGATACAAAAATCCTCAACAAAATTCTAGCAAACAGAATCCAACAACATATTAAAAATATTATACATCATGATCAAGTGGGCTTTACCCCAGGGATGCAAGAATTCAACAATACAGGCAAATCAATCAATGCAATATACCATATTAACAAGTTGAAGGATAAAAACCATTTGATTATTTCAATAGATGCAGATAAAGCCTTTGACAAATTCAAAACCTGTTTCTGATATATGTTCCAGAAAGTAGGCAAAGAAGGATCTTCCCTCAACATAATAAAAACTATATATGACAAATCCACAGCAAACATTATCCACGGCAAAAAAATTGAAAGTGTTTCCTCTAAAATCAGGAACAAGACAAGGATGCCCACTCTCAGCACTACTATTCAACATACTTTTGGAAGTCCTAGCCACACCAAACAGAGAAGAAAAAGAAATAAAAGGAATCCAGATTGAAAAAGAATAGTAAAACTCTCACTATTTGCAGATGACATGATTTTCTACATAGAAAACCCTAAAGATGCCACCAGAAAATTACTAAAGCTAATCAAGGAATATAGTAAAGTTTCAGGATATAAAATTAATGTACATAAATCCCTTGCATTCCTATATACTAACAATGAAAAATCAGAAAGAGAAATTAATGAAAATATCCCATCCAGCACTGCAACAAAAAGAATAAAATTTTAGGAATAAAGCAACAAGAGACCCATATACAAAAACTATAAAACACCAATGAAAGAAATCAAAGATGACACAAATCAATGGTGAAATATATGATGCTCTTGGATTGGAAGAAACAATATAATGAAAATGAGTATACTACCCCAAGCAATCTATAGATTCAATGCAAATCCTATCAAATATTTTTCATAGAATTAGAACAAATAATTTCACGATTTGTATAGAACCACAAAAGACCCTGAATACGCTAAGAAATATTGAGAAAAAAGAATGGAGCTGGAAGAATCAACCTTCTTGCCATCAGACCATACTACAAAGTTACAGTCATCAAGACAGTAAGGTGCTGGAGCAAAGACAGAAATATAGATCACTGGAACAAAACAGAAAGCATAGAGATAAATCCATGCACCTATGGATACCCTATCTTTGACAAAGGAGGCAAAAATGTACAATAGAGAAAAGAGTTCAACAGGTGGTGCTGGGAAAACTGGTCAACTACATGTAAAAGAATGAAAATAGAACAATTTCTAACACCATGCATAAAAATAAACTCAAAATGGATTAAAGAACTAAATGTAAGACCAGAAACTATAAAACTCTTAGAGGAAAACATAGGCAGAACACACTGATATAAATCACAGCAAGATCCCCTATGACCCACCTCCAAGAGTAATGGAAATAAAAACAAAAATAAACAAATGGGACCTAATTAAACTTAACATCTTTTTCACAATGAAGGAAATTATAATCAAGGTGGAAAAGCCCTCAGAATGGGATAAAACAACAGCAAATGCAAAAACTGATAAATAATTAATCTCCCACATATACAAGCAGCTTGTATAGCTTGATATCAGAAAAATGAGCTACCCAATAAGAAAGTGTACAAACCTACAGATACTTCTCCAAAGAAGACAAACAGATGGTTAATAAACACATGAAAAGATGCTCAATATTGTTCATTATTAGAGAAATGCAAATCAAAACTACAATGAGGTATCATTTGGTCAGAATGGCCATCATCAAAAGGTCTTCAAACAATAAATGCTGGAGAGGGTGTGGATAAGAGGTAACCCTCTTGAACTATTGGTGGGAATGTAAACCAATAAAACCACTATGGAAAACACTATGGTAATTCCTTAAAAACCTAGAAATAAAACTACCATACAACCCAGCAATTCCACTACTGGACATATACCCTGAGGAAACCAGAATTGAAAAAGACATGTGTACCCCACTGTTCATTGCAGCACTATTTACAATAGTTAGGACATGGAAACAATCTAGACGCCCATCAGCAGGTGAATGGATAAGGAAGTTGTGGCACATATACACAATGGAATATTACTCAGCTATAAAAGGGAACACATTTGAGTCAGTTCTAATGAGGTGGATGAACCTTCAGCCTATTATACAGAGTGATGTAAGTCAGAAAAAGAAAGACAAATATTGTATATATATGGAATCTGGAAAGGTTGTACTGATGATCCTACATACAGGGCAACAAAGGAGACACAGATGTAAAAAACAGACTTTTGGACTTGGTGGGAGAAGAAGGTGGGATGATTTAAGATAATACCATAGAAACATATACAATACTGTATGTAAAACAGACAACCAGTGTGAGTTTTATGTGTGAAGCACGGAAACTCAAAGCTGGTGCTCTGTGACAAACTGGAGGGGTAGGGGAGGGAGGGAAGTAAGGGGGAAGGGTTCAGGATAGAGGGGATGCATGTATACATATGCCCGATTCATATGGATGCATGGCAAAAGCCATCACAATTATGTAAAGTAATTATCCCCCAATTAAAATAAATTATTATTTTTTTAAAATCATGACATCTGGTCCCATCACCTCATTTCAAACAGAAGGGGGGGAAATGGAAGCAGCAATATATTTTCTTTTCTTGGTTTCCAAAATCACTGCAGACAGTGACTGCAGCCATGGAATTAAAAGGCACTTTCTCCTTGGAACAAAAGCTGTGGCAAATCAATACAGCATATTAAAAAAGCAAAGATGTCACTTTGCCAACAAAGGTCCATCTAGTCAAAGCTATGGCATTTCCAGTAGTCATGTATGGATGTGAGAGTTGGACCAAAAGAAGGTTAAGTACTAAAATTTTTATGCTTTCAGACTGTGGTGCTGGAAAAGACACTTGAGAGTCCCTTGGATAGCAAGGTGGTCAAACCAGTCAATCCTAAAGGAAATCAACCCTGAGTATTCATTAGAAGAACAGCTGCTGAATGTGAAGCTCCAATATTTTGGCCACCTGATGTGAAGACCTGACTCATTGGAAAAGACCCTGGTGCTGAGAAACATTAGAGGTTAAATGAAAAGGAGACAGCAGAGGATGAGATTTTTAAATAGCATCACTAACTCAATGGATATGAGTTTGAGCAAACTCTGAGAGATAGTGGTGGACAGGGGAGCCTGCCATGCTATAGTCCATGAGGTCATAGAGTTGAGCATGATTTCGCAGCTGAACAAAAGCAACAATTTCATAAAATTATTTTAAATTAGTTATCAAAAATGTACAATGATGATAATTACCTTCTAGTGAACAGAGGGCATTAGGGTTTTTTCCCAACAATCTTTTATACTGCCCACAGTTTGATTTCTGTGAAACAAAACACAATATCTGATATTATACACCTTTCTATATAATGAAATTTTATCAAGATTCCCAAAGCAATTTTCATCATTATGCAAAAAACTTTATTCTTTACCTCACATATTCCTCAAAATTTTTCCACTGCAATACACAACACATTGCAACAGGGGAAAATCCAACATCACAAGAGATTTTTAATTTGTTTTATTTTTATACCCAGGCATCAAGTAAAAACTTTAGCAAAATATTACAGGTACAATTTTTTACTGGACTAAGTCTAATAAAACAACTTCTGTTAGTTGCAACTTGTACAGACTTGGGATAATAAAAAGAGTTTGCATATGGAAGAAAAGTTATTCATTAAAAAAAAAACTTTATAGTTGAGAAAAAGTAACTTGAATTTTTGATGTTGAGGTGCATCAGTTCAGCTCAGTTCAGTCGCTCAGTCGTGTCCAACGATTTACGACCCCATGAGCTGCAGCACGCCAGGCCTCCCTGTCCAACACCAACTCCCGGAGCCTACCCAAACTCATGTCCATCGAGTCGGTGATGACATCCAACCATCTCATCCTCTGTCGTCCCCTTCTTCTCTCACCTTCAATCTTTCCCAGCATCAGAGTCTTTTCAAATGAGTCAGCTCTTCACATCAGGTGGTCAAAGTATTGGAGTTACAGCTTCAGCATCAGTCCTCCCACTGAATATTCAGGACTGATTTCCTTTAGAACTGACTGGTTGGATCTCTTTGCAGTCCAAGGACTCTTAAAAGTCTTCTCCAACACTAAAGTTCAAAAGCATCGATTCTTTGGTGCTCAGCTTTCATTAGAGTCCAACTCTCACATCCATACATGACTACTGGAAAGACCATAGCCTTGACTAGACAGGCTTTTGTTGGCAAAGTCATGTCTCTGCTTTTTAATATGCTGTCTAGGTTGGTCATAACTTTCCTTCCAAGGAGTAAGAATCTTTAATTTCATGGCTGCATTCACCATCTGCATTGATTTTGGAGCCCAAAAAAATAAAGTCTCACTCACACTGTTTCCACTGTTTCCCCATCTATTTGCCATGAAGTGATGGGACCAGATGCCATGATCTTAGTTTTCTGAATGTTGAGTTTTAAGCCAACTTTTTCACTCTCCTCTTTCACTTTCATCAAGAGGCTCTTTAGTTCTTCTTCACTTTCTGCCATAAGGGTTTGTGTCATCTGCATATCTGAGGTTATTGATATTTCTCCCAGCAATCTTGATTCCAGCTTGTGCTTCTTCCAGCCCAGCGTTTCTCATGATGTACTCTGTATATAAGTTAAATAAGCAGTGTGACATACAGCCTTGACGTACTCCTTTTCCTATTTGGAACCAGTCTGTTGTTCCATGTCCAGTTCTAACTGTTGCTTCCTGACCTGCATACAGGTTTCTCAAGAGGCATGTAGGTGGGCTGATATTCCCACCTTTGTTTTCTTTGTGAGCCCAGGGACTGTAGCCCATCAGGCTCCTCTGTCCATGGGGATTCTCCAGGCAAGAATACTGGAGTGGGTTGCCATTCCCTTCTCCAGCGGATCTTCCCCACCCAGGAACCTGGATGTCCTGCTTTGCAGGCAGATTCTTTACTGTCTGAGCCACCAGGGAAGCCCCAATTAAAGCAGTGTAGTGCTGGTATAAAAACAAGACATATTACCAATGGAACAGAAGACTTCTGCAAAGCAAACCCACAACTACATGGTCAATTGTTTATCAACAAGGATGTCAAGCATACACAGTGAGAGGGGATAATCTCTTCAATAAATGGTGTTGGAAAAATTGGATATCCACAGGCCAAAGAATGAAACTGGAGCCTTATCATGTATGTACACAGAACTTAATCCAAAATGAATTAGGCTTAAATATAAAACTTGAAACCATAAAACTATTAGAAGAAAATATGGGAGCAGTTCTTCATGACATTGTTCTTGGCAATGAATACTTGGATCTGACACTAAAACCACAAGTAACAAATGTAAAAACTGACAAGTGGAAGTTCATCAGGCTAAAAAGCTTCTTCACAGCAATGGAAACAGAGTACAAAAGCAAATACAGAGTGGGAGAGAATTTTTATAAACCATGTATTTGATAAGGTGTGACTATTCAAAATATATAAAGAACCCATTCAATGCAATAGCCAAAAAGCAAATAACTTGATTTAAAAATGGAAGGACGGAATACACCTTTCTTCAAAGAAAACAAACAAACAAATGACCAACAGATATTTCAAAACATTCTCTACATAACACATCACTGGGGAAATGCAAGTCAAAAATACTGAGGAATATCTCATACCTTACCAAATGGCTATTATTGAAAAAAGCATTGGCAAGGATGTAGAGAAATTAGAACCTTCATGCATTTATGATGGTAATGAAAAAGTAGGCAGCAGCTATGGAAAACAGTATGGAGTTTCCTAAGAAAAAATTGAAAATAGAAATACAATAAGATCCAGCCATATTAATTCTAGGTATTTATTTTAAAAAATTGAAATTAGGATTTTTAAGAGATACTTGCATGCTCATGTTCATTGCAGCACTATGCACAATAGCCAAAGTGTAGAAATAATCTAAATGTCCATTGACAGGTGAATAAAGATGTATGTGTTATATACATGGGATGGAACAGTCTTATAAAACAAGGAAATCCGGCCCTATGTGACAGCATCTATTAACCATGAGGATATTATGCTAAGTGAAATAAACCAGTCAGAGGACAAATACTTCATGATCCAATTAAATGAGGTTTCTAAAATAATCAAACACATAGAAGTAGACAGCATAAAGGTGGTTGCCAAGGGCTGCAGGAAGGAGAAATATGACATTACAGCATACTAACACATATATATGGAATTTAGAAAGATGGTAATGATAACCCTATATGCAAAACAGAAAAAGAGACACAGATGTACAGAACAGACTTTTGGACTCTGTGGGAGAAGGCAAGGGTGGGATGTTTCGAAAGAACAGCATCGAAACATGTATATTATCTATAGTGAAACAGATCACCAGCCCAGGTTGGATGCATGAGACAAGTGCTCAGGCCTGGTGCACTGGGAAGACCCAGAGGGATCGGGTAGAGAGGGAGGTGGGAGGGGGGATAAGGATGGGGAATACATGTAAATCCATGGCTGATTCACGTAAATGTATGACAAGACCCACAGCGGTATTGTAAAGTGATTAGCCTCCAAGTAATAAAAATAAATGAAAAAAAATTATGAATTATTTAGTTACTTAATTATTTTTAACTGTGTCGGGTCCTCATTGCTCTGTGACCTTTTCTCTAGTTGTGTGAGTGGGGGCTATACTCTAGTTGCATTGCATGGGCCTCTCATTGCCTTAGCTTCTCTTGTTGCAGAGCATGGCCTCTAAGGCACATGGGCTTCAGTAGTTGTGGGTCCTGGGTTTTAGAACACAGGCTCAGTAGTAGTGGTGCTTGGGCTTAGTTGCTCTGCAGCATGTGGGATCTCCTGGACCAGGGATTAAACCCTTGTCTCCTGCACTGACAGGTGGGTTCTTTACCACTGAGCCACCAGGGAAGCCCTGCTATTTTCATTGGGCATGAAGTTTCAATTACATAAAATGATTAAGTCCAAGAGATCTGCTATAAAACATTGTGCTCTAGTTAACAATATTGTGTTACATACTTAAAAACAAGAGGATATATCTTATATTCAGTGTTCTTACTACATTAAAAATTATAAAAGTTAAAAATAAAAAATCTACTAATCTAATTAGGTAAAACATGCCAGAAAATATAAATACATATTAAAATTTGTTCCCAAAGTGAAAGTGTTCAATTCTATTTGATTGATAAAACCTACTTTTTCAACACCTATATCCAGTTTATATTAATAATTTCTGTTGCACTTTTCAAAATATAGAGAGGGTTTACACTCAGCAAAGTGCAAATAAAGTAAAATGCTATCTGGAAAATAAAAGAGTTGAATTAATATTTTGAAATTATTGAAATGTATTGGCCAATTCAGTGCCAAGAAGACATTGTCAACAATGAATTCTGATGTTAAACCTCAAAAGTGAATTTTCTGTAAATATTAGCAACATTCAAACTGATAAAATGAAGAGTAGAAAAGAGATAAAGATGAAGGAAAGAGATAATAGAAAGTGTGATGAACATCACTTCCATCATTGGGATATATGGTTGATGTTCTTCTCATAATCAATGAGAGTGATTCAAGTGTCTTTACTTCTTATAAAATATGCCACTCAGACTATTAGGCTATCTCTTTACAATGTGAGCTAAAGATTAAGGATGTGGGATACTGAACAGCTATTTTTCAGACAATGATAAAGTAGTTTGGAAGTTCCTCTTTCTTTCTTTTCCAGTGTTAGCATTTTGTTATGCTATATAGGACACCTTTTATCAGTGTTAACCCTATTTTGGAAACTATTTTTATATACATCAATGACATCAAATTATCATCTAAACACAAGCCTGTTTTCCAAAGTCACAGTATATTTTCATGAAGTAGGTCATTAGTTAATGCATCATTAGGTTAGCTGGAAATTTATGACTTGATTTTTTTTCTTGTTTAATAGCTTTTTTATAGACATTTGTATTGTAAATTGTCTTAACCTTTTTAGTTTGCCACTGATCTTTGTTAGAAAGCATTATTGTGTCTCTGCCCTGGGGTTTTATTGCCCATTATCAACTTAACTGATGCCAACTTTAGTAATCTCTCACTCCTTCTTTATATTATGTTGTCTAATCTGCCCTTCTTGGTGAATAAAGTAAGTGCATGCCTTGACTTACAAATTCTATGTAACATAGAATCTTAGGAAGAAGCATCAAGCAATTCTCGTCATTAAAAAACTAACAGGGATCTGAATTTGCAATGTAAGTAATGTAAGGTGATTTACTAGGAAAAAAAAAGTTTATGTAACTTCTGAAACTCAAACTTTAGGATTATATCCTGCATGCTGTCTGTATTAATTATAAACATGTCCAATGTTCCTTAGGGCTTATAATGGTCCAGACATATATTCTATGCTTGTCACATGCTCTAATTTATTCCAACCAGAACTTTGTCTTATCAAGATGGTGCAGAGAAGATGTTTGATAATGGAAAGGTGAGTTCATTACCAAAACTCAGGTTTTAAAAAAGTACAAAACCTCTTATATTTTAAAATCAGTTGTTCTCAAATATGAATATGTGTTAGAATAACCCAGTGATCACAGAAAAAGACAATGGATGAAGCCCACCTCGAGAATCATTGATGGTGGAGATTCAAAAAATATACTCTTTAAAAACCTAACTTGTGGTTCTGATGTGCAGTTTAAAGTGTAGCTTATTGCTTTTCAGATGAAGAGTGTTGACAGAAAATATAACATTTTATTTTAATACTAAATATAAGGTTTTATTTTAATACAAAAACTATAACATTTTATTTTATTTAGTATGTGTTTTTGACTTAGGTTCTTGCTATAATGGGGAAAGAATTATCCCTAATGTCTTGTGAGTAAGTGCAAAAAAAGCCAGAAAATTGAATATATCCCAGAACCTGCATAGCTTAAAATAAATACTACACTAAATATCCAGAATTCTCTATCATAAGATAGGGTGTATGTATATATATATATATATGAATGAATGAATGCAAAAGTTCATGGGCAAAACTTTTTAAATTTCTACCTATATTACAAAATTAAATCTTGATAATCAAAAAGGACATATTAATATAGATTGAATATCTTTTCCAAGAACTTCACCTAGAATTATACTAGTATATTTAAAATGATTTATGTAAAGGGCTATTCACTGAAGCATTTTTATAATAAAAAAGATTTAATATTTCATCAATAAAGACTAGTTACATAATTTAAATTCCAGTATATATATACCATAAAATATTGTGTAACCAGTTAAAAATATGTTAGTGTTAGTCACTCAATCATTTCCAACTCTTTGTGATCCCATGGACCATAGCCTGCCAGGTTCCTCTATCCATGGGATTTTCCCAGCAAGAATACTGGAGTAGGTAGCCATTCCCTTCTCCAGAGGACCTTCCTAACCCAGGGATTGAACACGGGTCTCCTGCATTGCAGGCAGATTCTTTACCATTTAAGCCAGAGAGCCCTGGCTAAACTTTATTAAAAATAAGGAAGATAAGTACTATGGAAAAACTCCAGATATATTAAATTAAAAAAAAAAATACAAGGAATAAATTAGTGTCTATAATGATACCTTTTGTATAAGTAATGGGTGTATATATATATATATAAATATATTTATATATATTTATGTATACATGTATATATATTTATGTATACATGTATATATATTTATATATACATATATACTTTGTATAATATTTTATATAAAATGAAATATGTGTCTAATACAGATAATGTTCAGGTTACCTGTCCTTCATATTTAGGAAGGCAAATCCTTGTCTTAACTTTTTAATTTTGTATAAAATACAATCTTAGAAAGCTCATTAGTTCTGGCATATTAGTTTTTGCTCACATTATATGAAAAACTTCAGATGGATACAGAGAAAAATAACTAGTTCTCTCTTCAACTTTTTTAGTTTTCTACTAGAATTAATTACAGATACGTAGCTAATTTAAAAGTGCAGGCACAGTGATGGACAGCTGTGGAGACTACTCTAACTTATAAACTGGTTCTAATTTTGCCTACTTAAGAAAGAGAAGCAAGGAAATAGATAAGTTTGTCAGAGAGGCTCAGTTATCTGATGGGTCCTCATTTCCTTGATGTCTCATTTTTTTGGTATTTCCCCTGAACATTACAGCTCCAGTAAAGGACACAGATGCCAAATTAGCAGCAAAACTGATAGTGATCCTAGCAAGTCAGGTCAGTCTGAGGTCAGATAGTCTGAGGTCATGAAGGAGTGCTTCTTCACCAGAGTCAGCTTCAAAATTTCCCAAGAACTTATAAAAACAAAATTGCTGGCCCTTTGACCTTAGAATGCTGGAGACAGATGTGCAGGAAATGGATGAGGACAACTCTTCTCTGGTCTGCAGATCAGTGTCCAACAAATGGTGTTGAGAGAACTTGAGGGTCTTATTCCCTTCAGGCTGTTATAACAAAACATCATAATCTGGGTGACTTAATAACAATAGACCTGCATTTCTCACAATTGTGGAAGCTGGAAGGTCCAAGATTAAGATGCCAACAGATTCAGTGTCTGGTGAGAGCCTGCTTTCTGGTTTACAGATGGTTCCTTCAACTGGAACCTCACATGGAAGAAGTGACGGATCTCTCCAGGATCTCTTTTATAAGGGCAGTAACCTCATTCCACCACTTTTGTGACCCCATCATTTCCCAAAGACCCCACCTGCTAATCCTATCACACTGGAGATTAAGATTTTAGCATGCAAATTTTGAGGGGATATAAACATTTAGTCCATTGCATTTAGATAAATATAAATAGGGAGGATAATTAGATCAAGAGATTTTAGTAATAAAAAACCATGTGGAAGTCTTGCTGGGAAATCCTGAATACACAACAGTGTACTCAGTGAAATCCATCTGTATCTAGTCCATGCACAGACTGGCTATCCCTCCAGAGAAAATTTACCTCATTGGGTATAAATTAGAAATAGATGTTTTACTGAAGATTATGGACAACAAGTTAAGGCGATGACATTTACCACACAATATATAACATAATAAATTAATACCGTGTGTTTCCTAATTTCTCTTCCCAATTATAATCTGGGTTCTAAACTCATTCTTGAATATAGCCTCTCAACACCCAGGCTCCTGTCTCTTTCATTTTGGTCTTTGTGTCTCTTTTGTATGAAGAGAAATTTAACCCCATCTGAGTGCCACAGTTTTATCAACAGTAATCTAAAAGGTGTCTTTTATTATTTTGTTTACATTTTTGAAGACTCAGAAAAGTACAATATATAAGCATTCCCTGTGCATTTATGGAGAGCGGATGAATTACAAACATGTTTTCTATATTTTTTATATGAGGATATATTCATTGAAATCTTAATTGTACTCAGTAATAGAAAATGTTAGCTATAATTTTTAAAATGAGAAGTTTAGCCAAGAACAATGCAAAGAGCAAGCTGGCCTCATGCATTTTGGTGCAAAGTCACAGCAGGTCAGTTAGTGTTAACACTCCACCCAGCAGCCTTTTAACTTCAAGGCCAATTTCCAGGACAACCCTTTTTAGTGCTTATGAAACAGACAGATGCTAGGCAATGCATCAGTAAGGCACCTGAAAACTTAGTAATTGGACCCCAAGGTCATATAGAGAAAAGATGAGTAATGCTGTTTTCTAGCACAGGATTGCCAATTAAGGAGTAAAAGGCAGGACTTTGGTGAGCCTAAAGTGCAGTTCAGAAGTTGATGAGATGAACATGTCTTCAGAAATTGGTTTTAAGGTACATTTATCAATTTAAATTAGGAACTGGGCTTTGAGAAGACCATCACTGGCATTTTGACTAATTGAAGGGAGATGTTCAATTAGAGCAAGACAGAGCAATTTTAGAACTAACTTTTGAAGTAGGAAGAAGTTAAATCTTTCACCATTTGCCATGTGATATTATTGGTGTATGAATACTTCTGGCAGACTTTCCACACAATTTATGATAACAAAACAAGTATCATTAAAAAATTAAGTACATACTTGAGTACAGGGTACTGATTTTAAACATTCTTCTGAATTATCATCCTTTAAATCCTTATTTATAAATGCTGGATAGATCCTACACCTAGCAAACAAGCTCTTAGCAGAGTTTTCAGAGACCTTTGGATAAAAAGAAAACTTCTTATAGTTTCTTAGCCTTGAGTGTAAGAAAGTATTTGGACCAAGATGTGTTAACCTGAAAATAAGAGAAAGAGAAATGAGGATTGTGTTTATGACTAGTTTATTGCACTCTTTTCTAGGGTTGTATTATATGTCTTACAGCCTTGAGATTATTGATGAAGTAAACTGGCTCAGATAAAATTTTGCTATCATCCAGACAAGCATATATGTTGGATGACTCCAGCCTTGGAGTTTGGAGGGAGAAATTCATATTCCAGAAGGTCTAATAAGAAATCTCAGCAGCAATATTGATGACAATTTCAGATTGATAGTAATTTTCCTAGCAAAATAATCCAAAACATCCAACATTATTTTAATAAATTTTCAGTTTGCTAATAAAAATAACAATGAAGAAAAAGACAAGGAGACAATCACCATAGAGAATAATATGAAGTGTTAGCTTGATGGAAATATTTTGAAATCATATTGCTAACTCTTGAAATTTTGCTTAAATAATAAAGAAAATAGATTACATTATAATTATCTTGTGAAACAACCAAAGATAAAATTTATTCTTTCCAAGCTAGGAATGCAAAAACACAATTTGTAATATTTTCTTTATCTGGTAATCCTTTCATGATATGTCTATACTTAGGGGTAGTAATGTTTCCCAGTTTTACTGAATCCATGGTAGATGTTAACATATATATATATATATATACATATATATACACACAGACACACACACACACATATATACATATAAATATATATGTATATATATACATATATATATATATATATATATATATATATAAAAGCACACTTTATAAGAAATGGTCTGAAATAGGTCTTCTGAAAAGGCTTGTTTTTGTCATATACTTCAAATTGTATATAAGAGAAAGTCAACCTACCAATCTTTTCTATTTCTTAAAAGTACAGTAAATTTAATGACTGTGTCCATAGGATTGCTGGCTACTTAGTTTACTACATTATCCAAAATGTTTTAACATCATGTCTTAAATTATGTAATAATAATACTTTATGAGCTCACATCCTGACATTCTAATGAGGTTAGAGAGATGCTGTTTATTTGCTCAGTCATGTCCGATTCTTTTGTTAACCCCATGAATTGTAGCCCACAGGTTCCTCTGTCTAATGGAATTTCCCAGGCAAGAGTACTGTGGTGGGTTGCCATTTCCTTCTCCAGGGGATCTTCCAACCCAGGGTTGAAACTCACATCTCCTGCATTGGCAGGTGAACCCTTTACCACTGATCTACCTGGGAAGCCCCAGAAAGAGATTAAATAACTACAAAAATAAAAATAAAATTTCAAAAGCCAGAGAAGAAGAGTATAATGTAATTTGTACATATAAAACAGGAATCCTATCCTGATATGGGTGGACAGTGAAGATGAATAGGAGTTAGCTAGGGAGGAGCATGGGGCTTCCTGGGTAGCTCAGCTGGTAAAGAATCCACTTGCAATGCAGGAGATCCTGGTTCGATTCCTAGGTCAGGAGTTCCCTTGGAGAAGGGATAGGCTACCCAATTCAGTATTCTTGGGCTTCCCTGGTGACTCAGATGGTAAAGAATCTGCCTGAAATGCAGGAGTCCATGGCGACCCACTCCAGTATTCTTGCCTGGAGAATCCCACGGACAGAGGAGCCTGGCGGACTACAGTCCAAGGGTTACAGATGAGTTGGTCACGACTGAGTGATTAAGCACAGCACAGGCAAGAGCATAGGAAACACTTACAGGCAAAGAGAACAGTGAATAAATGGCACTGAGGCTGATCAGAAGTCCCCTGTGACCCGGGTGTAGAAAGTGCCAGACAGAAGGTGGCACAAGCTGAGAACGGAAAAGCAAATGTCAGACCATCCAAGGCCCCTGGTTCATGACAAAGACTTTATCTTATCAACAGTGGGAAGTGCTTAAAGATTTCAAGAGTGTTGAAAGGAGGCAGGAAACTCAGCAGAAAAAAAAAAAAATGCAGGGAATTTTATTTATAGGGATTTGTTTCCCTACAGTGGAATGGAAGAATGAAAAGTGGAGACAAGATCAATTAATTGGGCTATTACAGAGGATCAAGCATAAAGGTTCAAAGCATTACTTATTGTTGAGAATTACTATAAAAAAGAATGAAAAAAGTAGGCCTTTTGCCTCAAACTTCCACTTACCATAATGCGTTTTAACCTCTTTTCATGATAATGTTTCACATTTTTGTTTTGTTATTCTAAATTAAAGCTGTCATCAAGTTTCTATTTCAAAATGATTATCTAATGCATATGTTTCACTCTAGTACTGTATCAATGCTTATGTGATACTCCTGAAATTCAATTTCTCTGGTTTTGTAAATGAATAGAAATTATGTATTCTAATTCAATACTGAAGTTCCCTAGCTTGAATGAAATGTAAACTTTTGGCTCCATGGATTATTTTTTTTCCAAAATATTAACTACCTCTAATTATAATGTAACTAAAACCTTCTTTCTCTAAACTCCCATATTCTTTATTGTAAAGCTATTTAAATTATATAGTTGTTCAATTAAAATCTTTTTTCCCCTCAGGGCAGTAAGATTAAAAAAACACTCTTCTAAGGCAAACTATTTTTTTTTAAATTGGTCTTAAATCTTATCAGTGCTAAGCAATACATATATAGTTAATTAGCTTAATTAATTGAAACCATCATGCCTTATATCTTTACACCAGATGTCAGGAAATCTTTCAGTTGTCTTCCATTTGGAATTCTTGAATAACTAGAGTCTGTTCTTGTTCAGTTGCACAGTCATGTCCAACTCTTTGTGACCCCAAGGACTGCAGGACACCAGGCTTCCCTGTCCTTCATAATCTCCTGCAGCATAATCTCCTGCTCAAACTCATGTCCATTGAATGGGCAAGTCCATCCAACCATCTCCTCCTCTGCTATCCCCTTCTCCTCCTGCCTTCAATCTTTCCCAGCATCAGGGTCGTTTCCAATGTCAGCTTTTCACATCAGGTGGCCAAAGTACTGGAGCTTCAGCTTCAGCATCAGTCCCTCCAATGAATGTTCAGGGTTGATTTCCTTTAGTATTGGGTAGTTGGATCTCCTTGCAGTCCAAGAGACTCTCAAGAGTGTTCTCCAGCACCACCATTCAAAAGCATCAATTCTTTGGCATTGGGACTTCCTTATGCTCCAACTCTAGTTTGAGATCCACAGAATTTATTCAAACTTCTTATAGTTGTTATTGCTGCTTTCTTTAGCAGAGAGAAGGAATCATTATAACATGTACATACATATCTCATTCTGGCTTTACTATTTCTCATCTTTAATCATGGTTAAGCCTACCAAAAATTGTCTCATACTTCATATGATAAAACATAAAGATAAAACTGGTTCAGTTCAGTTCAGTTCAGTCGCTCAGTCGTGTCCGACTCTTTGCGAACCCATGAATCGAAGCACGCCAGGCCTCCCTGTCCATCACCAACTCCCAGAGTTTACTCAAACTCATGTCCAACAAGCCGGTGATGCCATCCAGCCATCTCATCCTCTGTCGTCCCCTTCTCCTCCTGCCCCCAATCCCTCCCAGCTTCAGAGCATCAGGGTCTTTTCCAATGAGTCAACTCTTCGCATCAGGTGGCCAAAGTATTGGAGTTTCAGCTTCAGCATCAGTCCTTCCAATGAAGACCCAGGACTTATCTCCTTTAGGATGGACTGGTTGGATCTCCTTGCAGTCCAAGGGACTCTTAGGAAGTATCAAAAACCTGACTCAGACAGACTCAGATATGGCAAGGATGCAAAAGAATAAAACTGGACCCTTATCTTACACCATACAGAAAAATTAACTTATATGTAAGACCTGAAACCACAAATCTCCTAGAGGAAAATATATAAAATATAGGAAATATTATATTTTGAATATGAAACCAAAAGCATAGGCAACCAAAAAAAAAAAATTAGACAAGCGAGATAACATCAAAAACTGAAAAGCTGTTGCACAGCATAGGAATCAATAACAGATTAAAAAGGCAACCTAGTAAATTAAATAAAATTTTTACAATCTGATAAAGGATTAATATCAAAAATATAAAAGGAAATCCTATAACTCAATAGCAAAAACACAAAGAATCTAATTAAAATGGCAAAAGACTTGATAAGACACTTCCCCAGAGAAGACATACAAAAGTCCTACAGGCTTAGAGGAAGATACTTAGTGTTGCTAATCATCAAGGAAATGCAAATCAAAATGATAACGAGATGTCACTTCATTTCTGTTAAAATTTGTTATCAAAAAGAAAAAAATATGGAGGTTATGGCCAAGATGATGGAGTAAAAAGACCTTGGGCTCTTCCCACAGGTAGACAGAAATTACAACTGCTTACAGTGTAACTACCTATGAGAAGGACCTGGAGACTAGAAGAAAAGATTTTTCATAAGAAAAGGAACCACAAGACAAGTAGGAGGGGTAAAGACACCCAGAGGGGAGTTGACCCACAAAGTGGAGGAGAGTCATAGTTGCAGATGTTCTCCCCAAGGATCGAGGAGCTCAAGCCCCACATTAGGGTTTCCAGCCCTAATGTCCTACACCAGAAAAATGAGCCAAAAAAATTCTGGCTTCCAAGATGAGGAGTTTGCTTATGGTTTAGCCACAGAGGTATAGAGAACAGAATGATGTGTAGAATCTCACACACTCTGAGACCCAGTTCAGTGGCTGTTGTTATTAAGAAGCCTGGGTCAGAAGCACTTGCTGATTTTGGAGAGCCTCCCAGGCAGTCAGGAGGCAAGTGGGATTTCCCCTGGGGACATAAAGATCAGCAACAGCCATTTTGCGGAGCTCGTTCTACCAAGAGGGCATGGTTGCTGGTAAGCATTATCTTGGAATCCTCCTTCTAGTGCCGAGGACTGACTTGCCCACCAGTGGGCCAGCACTAGTTCTAGAATCCTCCAGGCCACACATATACTTTGCAAGAACCAGTAGGTGGGAACTAATAGGAGATACCCCAGGCCACGCAGCCAGTTGCTTTGGAGACCTGGCCCTGCCCACCAGGAAGCCAATAGCCACCACACAAGGGATGGCCTAGCAGACAACTGGGTGAAGTTCAGCCCCACTTATTAGCACACCCACAATAGCTGGCCCTACCGAAATAGAAGGGCCCACACACCTCACATAGGGAGCACCCTTAGAGAATACAGCTCTGTTGACCAGAGAGAGGTGTGCTGCTGGCCCCCACAGGACAAATCCTATGTAATGTCATTTCTCTAAGATAAGGAAGTATAGCCAAGCTACCTAACACATGGAAATAAACATGGATAATTAGGCAAAATGAGAAGAGGAATATGTTCCAAATGGAGAAACAAGACAAAGCCTCAGAAAAACTGACAAAGTAGAAATAAGCAATCTATCTGATAAAAAGATGCTCAATGAACCGGTGAGAAAAATGGATGAATGCAGTGAGACGTTTAAAGGAAAACTAGAAAATATGAAAAAGAACAAAGAGAGCTGAAGAATACAATAACTTACATAAAAATACACTGGAAAGAATCAAGAGTACATTAGAAAACACATAGGAAATACAGTACTAGGATGATACAGTGGAGGCTAAATGATATGCCACTAAACAACCCATGAGCCACTGAAGAAATCAAAGAGGACATTAAAAAATACCTGGAGACAATGGAAAATAGAAACAAAGTAATCCAAAATATATGGAAAGCAGCAAGAGCAGTTCTAAGAAGGAAGTGTATAGTAACAAGACAACCTCAGGAAGCAAGAAAAATCTCAAAAAAAAGAAAAGAAAATCTAATATTATTCTTAAAAAAACTAAGAAAGGAAGAATGAACAAAACCCAAAGTTAGTAGAAGAAAGAAATAATAAAGGTCAGAGCAGAAATAAATGAAATAGAGTCTGAAAAAAAGAAGAGATCAATGAAAATAAGAGCTGGTTCTTTGAAAAGATAAGCAAAGTTGATATCTATATATTGATATAAATACACAGAGCAATAAAATTGACATAAATTGATAATATGTAATTGACAAATGACAAATTAATATATACATACCATGGAATATTATTCACCCTTAGAAAGAAAGGCAATTTTTATATTTCATACAGCAAGGATGAAATGAGAACATTATGCTAATTGAAATGAGAGTCACAAAAAGACAAATACTGTATGATATCACTTATATCAGGTGTTTAGAGAAGTCAAAATCATAGAAACAAGGTGTTTACCAGCGGCTGAAGAAGGAGAGAATGGGGAGTTCAATGGATTCAAAGCTTCAGCTTTACAAGATGAAAAGGGTTATGATTAATGGTCGTGATGGCTACACACAACTCTGCAAGTATTTATTACTGTAAGTTTTTAAATGATTAAGATGATACATTTTGCTACATGTATTTTATCACAAAAGTACTACTGAAAAGGTAGTAGAGGCTGAAGCAATGTTAGTAGACACATCTTAATGTAATTAATCATGCTAGAATTAGAATATGTACATACACAAATCATAAAGTTTGATCTAACAATATTGAGTTCCTTTATTTTCACTTTCTTTTCAGTCAGTGCTTTCATTTCCTTTATACTGAGATAAAGACTTCCAAATTTAGTACTGTCCCAAATCTAGTATGGCATTTAATGAAAACATATGTCACGGAAAGTTCTCACTTTGTTTACTCCAATTCAACTTTTGACTAGAAAAGTCAAATCATTTCTTTGTCCAAATGCGTGGAGGGAAGAAATTAAATCATAAAAGGGTGAGCAAGGATGTTCTATTTGCCTTCAGGTATTTCTTCAATTTCTGTGCATTAAAAGATCTGGTCTAAATGTTTCAAAAGTGATAGAGGGTGAGGGTACACGGTATTAGTCCACAATTAAGAGAAATTTAAAAGTGTTGTGCACAGTATTTTATATTCTGGCAATGGGCCACTTGAATATTTGAATGCAATACACTTCTCATTCATATCCCCTTTATTCAATTAAACTGCATTCAACAAATATTTAATATTCAGTTCAGTTCAGTCGCTCAGTTGTGTCCGACTCTTTGTGACCCCATGAATCGCAGCACGCCAGGCCTCCCTGTCCATCACCAACTTCCGGAGTTTACTCAAACTCATACCCATCGAGTCGGTGATGCCATCCAGCCATTTCATCTTCCGTCATCCCCTTCTCCTCCTGCCCCCAATCCCTCCCAGCATCAGGGTGTTTTCCAATGAGTCAACTCTTGGCATGATGTTGCCAAAGTATTAGCAGTATTAAAAAGTCAATGCTTAATTGCTTCAATAGTGAACTCATGAAAAAGGAAAAAAAAAATCACAACTCTGTCTTCAGTGAATGTACAATATACCTGAAGAGTAGAGATGAATACACAAAACAGTTGTGGAAAGATTAATATTAAATATTGATAAACATCAATTAATATTAATTCTAATTAATTAGCTATTAATGCTAAATTAATTAATTTAATAAATTGTGTATTAAATAAATCATTTATTAAATAAATAAATTTAATTAATTAATATTAATACTCTAAGAATTAGGGTTTGATGGGAGGTAAAATTTCATAGTTAAAGGACTTAAGATTTTCTTGGAAAAGAATGACTGTAATAGTCTCTTTTCATAAGAAACATGAGAACTGAATGAAGAAGTACTGGGAATTAGGCTTTCAAAGCAGAATGGTACAACTAATAAGAACTTGTAGGACTCAACACCACTAACATGCTGCCATTGTTGCTAGTGAGTCTGATACCTATCATTCTTCCTTCAGCTATCAACAAACCATGAATCTTGGCTTTTTCCTTCATTTCCCAGAGTGGAAAGATCTATTTTAAAAGAATTTTATTAAAACCAATGGCTAGTAAAATAGGAGATAAGAAAACATAGTATAAAAATGTCATTTGCATTTTAGAGTTTTGGTTTGATTTGATTATAAAACTTAATGAGAAATATATTATCTATTTTAGGGTTTTTTCAATTAAGTAAAGGCAAAAAACTCAATTCATTTTCATCTTATTTAATATATTTAAGTAATATAGCATTTAAAAGCTGTGTAACTCCCTTTAGTAAAGGCCAATTATGACAATGTAAAACTTTTAGAAATGGTAAGTTTTTAAAGTAAAATGATTATAGAAGGTTATTAGTCAGTGTGTAGCCTATCCTTCTCAAGAACTTGTAAAAGATTGACTCATATTTTATAATTTAACACTGGTTAGGAAACTGTAAGAACTTTTGAAAAACCTAGATATTCACTAAATCTATTTATGTCAAATAAATCTATATTATGCTAAGAAAATAATTCAAAATATGCATGTTTTAAATATTTAAGCCCTAGAGGTATTAAGGGATGATAAAATTAATTATTAATAAAATTATCTCCTTAATCAAGAGACAGACCTAAGGAGTCTTTCAACTGTCTATGTGCCATACACATGATTGGTTTTGAGGATGAAAAAAATTTAGGAGTGATGGTAAATGGCTTTAGTGAATTTACAGTACAGAGTATCACACTATCAATATGGTTTATTTTTTTAAATTTACTTTTATTGGAGTATAGCTGCTTTACAAAGTTGTGTTAGTTTCTGCTGAATAGCAGTGTATCAGCTATATGCTTATATATATATATCCCTTCTTTTTTCGATTTCTTTCCCATTTAGGTCACTGCAGAGAACTGAGTAGAGTTCCTTGTGCTATACAGTAGGTTCTCATTAGCTATCTATTTATACATAGCAGTGTGTATACATATATATATATATATATATATATATATATATATATATCAGGGCTTCCCCAATAGTTCAACAGTAAAGAATTCCTCTGGAATCCAGAGGATTCAGATTCAATCCCTTGGTCAGGAAGATCCCCTGGAAGAGAAAGTGGTAATCCAGTATTCTCCAGTATTCTTGCCTGGAAAATCCCATGGACAGAGGAGCCTGATGTGTTACAGTCCATGGGGTCGCAAAGAGTTGGACATGACTTAGCAAGTGGGCACATATATATGTCAGTCCTAATACTCTATGCTGTTTCTCTGAACCAAAAGCAAACACCCATTGAAAACCTTAATACTTTTCTGGCTAAAAAATCTATATCAATCTATCTTCCAGCCAAAATGGAGTAGAAGAGATCTTACAGCATCAAAGTGAAAAAGGAAAGTGAAGTTGCTCAGCTGTGTCTGACTCTTTGCGACTCTATGGACTATAGCCTACCAGGCTTCTCTGCCCATGAGATTTTCCAGGCAAGAGTACTAGAGTGGGTTGCCATTTCCTTCTCCAGGGGATCTTTCTGACCCAGGGATTGAACCCAGGTCTCCCACATTGTAGGCAGACGCTTTATCCTCTGAGCCACCAGGGAAGCCTGGATCTTACAGCATAAATCAATTTAAAAATCTGAACAAAATATATAAAGCCATGGTTTTCATAGCATTGTCAACAAGCAACAGAAGACAGTGACTCCAAAGACGCAGGAAACAGATGAACGAGTCCTATGACTGCCCAGTTTACTGTCTGGAAACAATGACAGTTAGTTAGTGTTAGTCTCTCAGTTGTGTCTTACTCTTTGCGACCCCATGGACTCTAGCCTGCCAGGCTCCTCTTGGCATGGAATTCTCCAGGCAAGAATACTGGAGTGGGTTGCCATTTCCTTCTCCAGGTGATCTTCCCAACACAGCGATCGAACCCCAGCCTTTTGCATTGTGTATTCTTTACCATCTGAGCTCCAGGAAAGCCCAGAAAAAAAATGACATGGGGAACTCAACTGGATCCCAGTCTTCTCCCTGAGTTGAGTCACATCTGGCAAAAGATATGCCAAGCCTCTCCACAGCAAACAATAAAACATTCCTGACAGACATGAATTTAGAGATATACCTTTGCTATAAGCGAGAAGACTAAATATCAATAGGATAACAATTTTCCCCAAACTGATGTGCAGATTTGGTACAATCCCAATAAAGATCCAAGAAAAATTTTTCCCTTAATACGTGTTGATACAAATTCAAAGAACTTAAATTAACCAAAAATTAAAAGGAGAAAAAGAACTTTAAAAAGGAAAAAAGAAAGATAAAGTGATTATACTGTTTGATATAACAGACTTTTTATAAAGCCACAATAATCAGTACAGTGTGGTTTGGGCATAGAAGTGAAGTCGCTCAGTTGTGTCCGACTCTGCAAACCCATAGACTGTAGCCCGCCAGACTCCTCCGTCCATGGGATTTTCCAGGCAAGAATACTGGAGTGGGTTGCCATTTCAGACAAAATAATATTGGCACAGGATAAAGAGCCCAGATATAGACCTACATATATGTGTTCAATTGATTATCAAATACGATCTACAGATAATTCAAAGGAAAACTAGATTGCCTCTTCAACAATTGATGCTGGGAAAATTGGATATTTAAAAAAAAGAATAAGTAAGTAAACAGAATTTAATGCATACTTACAGCATCTACAAAAATTAATTCAAAGGATGTTGTATAACTAAACATAAAAACTAAATCTAGAAAATATGTGGAAGAACAAATAGAGAAAATTTTTATCTTAAATTGGTATTTCTTAGATACTAAAAGAAAATATGATCCATTAAATTTGATAAATTGTACATAAAATTTGAAAGCTTCTAGGCTTTGAAAGTTAAAAAGTAAATCACTGAGTGGAGAAAAATAAAAGAAAATCATACATCTGATTTAAAAAAAAAAGAAACTTGTAAACTGGTGGTAGGAATGTAAAATAAAATAGCTACTTTGGGGAAAAGTAAGCAATTTCTTAACAAATGGAAAAGCCATTTTGCTCTTAGGTATTTAGTATTTACATAGGAATAGAAGTGTATGTTCCACACAGGTATTTGTATAGACATATTCACATAGGTCTATATACAATACCACAAAACTCTAAATAAACCAATGTTTATTGACTGGTGAATGGATAAACCAGGTGTGCTATAGCCATAGAATGGAATAGTATCCATTAATAAAAAATCACAAACCACTGGCACGCAACAATACGGATGAAATTAAAAATAGTTAGTTAAATGAAAAGAATCAGACAAAAAAGAGTTAATTTAGCTTTCATAAAGTTCCATAAAATACAAACAAATATCTAGTGACAGAAAGCAGATTGGTAATTCCCCAAAATGGGGTATGATAGAAAAAAAAAGAGAAAGAGTTAAGATTAGGAAAGAAATTATGCAAAGAGACAGAACAAAATTTTTGTGGGAGATAAATAAATTTGTTTTCTTGGTTGAGGAAATGATTTCATTAGTCAAAACATAAAATTGTCTAGGATTTATCCTGGCAGCAATATATAGCCAATGAAATACAATTCCTTTGGCTTTTCTAAATATTTACATTTTTCATAATAAATGCTGAGAAAAGCTAGGGAACAATTCTAGGGAGAAACACATCTTTTTCCACATCACTGTTGACAGAGTTTGGTGAAAATTTCCACTAACTTTTAAACAGAATTTTCCAATTTGTACTTTCACCTGTAAGTATGAAATAGAAACATAATCTCAGTCTGTATTTTTTTCTTTTCATAGAAAAGGAAAGGAAGAGGAGTGTTTGAATGTTTAGAATTCACCAATATTGTACATATTTTCATGCAAGATAAAAAATACTGGCCTCAATGATATTTAAAGCAATACATCTTCATCTTTGTAACAGTTAATCTTTATAACAGTTAATGATGCAAACTCTCAAAACAGATGGATATCTAGGAATGTATCCAAAAACAAACTCAGAATATTTCCATGCATGATATGGTAAGGTTCATGAGAGACTAGCAGTGGAATCTGTCCTCTTTGCTAATAAGACTTCCAGCTTGGCATCTGTATCACACTTGTTTAATTAATAGACTTTTTAGCACAGTTTTATGTTTAAAAAGTTGGAACAGAAGGTGTGGAGACTGCTCATACTCCCTTCTCCTCCACATTTCCTGTCTTTCCCAGCACAGTTTCCCTTAACATTAACATCCAGCATTAATTTGGTATATTTGTTTAATTGATGAGACAACACTGATCCACTATTATTAACTAAAGTTCAATAGTTTATGCTAGAACCCACTATTTGTGTTGTATATTTTATAGATTTTGACAAATTTAATGACATTCACCATCACAGTGTCATACAGAAATTTCACTGTCATAAAAATCCACTGTTCTCCACATATTCATGTTTTCCCTAACTTTAAAACCTTGGCAGTCATTCATCTTTTTACTGTCTCCATAGCTGTGCCTTTTCAGAGTGCCATATAATTCAAATCCTACATATGTAGCATTGTCAGATTGGCTTCTTTCACTCAGAACTTTGCATTTGGATTTATCCATGTGTTTTGAGACTTTATAGCTCATTTCCTTTTATCACTGAATTATATTTTATTGTATAGATGTCACACAATTGTCAATTTATCTATTGAAGAGCATCCATACTTCTTCCAAGTTTTAACAATTATGAATAAAGTTGCTATAAAGATATGTATGGAGGTTTTGTGTATGCATAAATTTTCATCTCATTTGAGCAAATACCAAGAAACATATTTTCCAGATAATATGGTAAGCATAATGACCTTTTGTAAGAAAGGCCAAATTGCCTTCCAAAGTGTCTATACCATTTTGCATCACCATCAGCAGTGAAAAAGTGTTCCCATTTCTCCACATCTTCAACAGTACTTGATATTTTTAATGTTTTGGATTTCAGTCTTTCTATGAGATGTGTTGTGATATCCAATTTTTTGTTTTGTTTTGTTTTACCTTGCTATTCCCTCATTACAACAATATTGAGCATTTTGTATATGTTTGTTTACCATCTGTACATCTTATTTGGTGAGATATCTGTTTATTTCTTTTTACCAGTTTAATTATACTATTTTTTCTTAATGTTGAATTTAGGAGTTTTTATGTATATTATTTTGGTTTTGGATACAAGTTCTTTATCAGATATGTGTTCTATGAAGATTTACTCCTAGTTTGTGGCTTGTTTTGTATTTCTCCATACAGCCTTTTCCACAAAACAACTTTTCATTATTATTTTATTCATCTCCAACTCATTGATTCTTTTTTTTTTTTCTTTCATGGATTCTTGGTGTCACAACTAAAAACTCATTTCCAAAGCCAATGTCACAAGTTCTTCCTCCTGTTATCGTCTAGAAATTTTATAGTTTTGCATTCATTTTGCATTTAGGATTATGATACATTTTGAGTTAATTTTTTGTGAATGGTATATGACCTGTGTCTATGTGTAAAATATATGTCTAAGTTGTTTGTTTCATGAATATTTTGGGTTGTTCCAAAATCATTTGCAGAAAAGACTATTCAACATTAAGTTATCATTGCTCCTTTATCAAAGATTAATTTGCTATAGTTACGTGGATCTACATCTGGAGTTAGCTGGACATGGAACAACAGACTGATTCCAAATAGGGAAAGGAGTATGTCAAGGCTGTATGCTGTCACCCTGCTTATTTAACTTATATGCAGAGTAAATCATGAGGAACACTGGGCTGGATGAAGCACAAACTGGAATCAAGATTGCCGGGAGAAATATCAATAACCTCAGATATGCAGATGACACCACACTTATGGCAGAAAGTGAAGAAGAACTAAAGAGCCTCTTGATGAAAGTGAAAGAGGAGAGTGAAAAAGTTGGCTTACAGCTCAACATTCAGAAAACTAAGATCACCGTATCTGGTCCCATCACTTCATGGCAAATAGATGGGGTAACAGTGGAAACAGTGACAGACTTTATTTTGGGGGGGGCTCCAAAATCACTGCGGATGGTGACTGCAGCCATGAAATTAAAACACTTGCTCCTTGGAAGAAAAGCTATGATCAACCTGGACAGCATATTAAAAAGCAGAGACATTACTTTGCCAACAAAGGTCCATCTAGTCAAGGCTATGGCTTTTCCAGTAGTCATGTATGGATATGAGAGTTGGACTATAAAGAAAGCTGAGTGCCAAAGAATTGATGCGTTTGAACTGTGGTACTGGATAAGAGTCCCATGGACTACAAGGAGATCCAACCAGCCCATCCTAAAGCAAATCAGTCCCTAATATTCATTGGAAGGACTGATGTTGAAGCTGAAACTCCAATACTTTGGCCACCTGATTTGAAAACCTGACTCATTTGAAAAGACCCTGATGCTGGGAAAGATTGAAAGTGAGAGAAGAAGGGGACGACAGAGGATGAGATGGTTGGATGGCATCACTGACTCAATGGACATGAGTTTGAGTAAACTCCAGGAGTTGGTGATGGACAGGGAGGCCTGGCATGTTGCAGCCCATGGGGTCACAAGAAATCAGACATGACTGAACAACTGAACTGAACTGAAGACCTGGGGTATCTATTCTTTTCATTTTACATATCACCTATTCTTATGTAATACCACATTGTCTTAATTATGATAACTTTATACTGAGTATGAAATCAGGTAGAATTATTCCTTAAATTTTGTACTTCTTTAACACTGTGATGATTATATGAGGTATTTTGTCTTTCCATATAAACCTGAGAATTACTTTGTTGTTATCCACAAAGTAACTTGCTGAAATTTTGCTTGGGATTGTATTAAATATACAAGTCAGGTTAGTAAGGACTGATATCTTAAAAATATTGAGTATACTAAACAGAATACTACTCAGCCATTAAAAAGAAGAAAATAATGCCATTTATAGCAACATGGATGGACCTAGAGAATGTCATACTGAGTGAAATAAGTCAGACAGAGAAGGAGAAATATCATATGGCATCCCTTATATGTGGGATCTAAAAAGAACTCACTCACAAAAGAGAAAGACACTCACAGACTTAGAAAATGAATTTATGGATGCCAGGGGAAGGGATAGTTAGGGAGTCTGGGATAGACATATGTGCATTGCTATATTAAAAATGGATAACCAACAAGGACCTACTGTATAGAGCATAGAACTCTGCTCAGTGTTATAAAGGCAGCCTGGATGGGAGGGGATTTGGGGTATGAATGGATAAATATATATGTATCCCTGGGTCTCTTCACAATCACCTGAAACTATCACAACATTGTTAATCAGCTATACCCCAATACAAAATAAAAAGTTTGAAGTTTGAAAAAATAAAATTATTGAGTGCTCTACCCATAAACATGAAAAGTATTACCATTTATTTGGCCCCTCTTTGATTTTTCATCTGAGTATTTTACTCATATAGATTTTATTCATATTTATTTAAATTTATTCCTATGCATTTCATTTTACATGTTACTGTAAAGACATTGTGTTATTAAATTAAAATTTCATCTCTTTGTTGTTGATATATAGGCAAGCAAATGAGATGTATCTATTCTGTTCAGTTCAAGGAGATCCAACCAGTCCATCCTAAGGGAGATCAGTCCAGGTGTTCATTGGAAGGACTGATGTTGAAGCTGAAACTCCAATACTTTGGCCACCTAATGTGAAGAGCTGACTCATTTGAAAAGATCCTGATGTTGGGAAAGATTGAGGGCAGGAGGAGTAGGGGCAACAGAGGATGAGATGGTTGGATGGCATCACCAACTCAATGGACATGGGTTTGGGTGGACTCTGGGAGTTGGTGATGGACAGGGAAGCCTGGCGTGCTGCGATTCATGGGGTCACAAAGAGTCAGACACGACTGAGCAACTGAACTGAACTGAGGAGATACATCTCATTTGCTTTCTTATTAATCTGCTACTTAATAATTTAGGGGGAGGGTTTTTTGTTTTGTTTTTGTTTTTTGGTTGATTTTTGGTGTTTTCCACATAGTTAATTATGTCACTTGTGATTAAGGAAAATTTTATTCCTTCCTTCTTATCTGCATACATTTTATTTTACTTTCTTGTCTTATTGCATTACCTAGGACTTCAGGGACAATACTGAATGAAAGTGACAGAGAAGATATCCTTAACTTGCTGCTTATTTAGTGTGAAGTATCTAATTTTTCACTATTAAGTATTATGGTAACTGCAGGTATTTTATAGATATTCTCTATCCAGGAGAGTGGTTTCCTTAATTCTTAGTTTGCTGAGAGAACTTTTTTTTTTTTTTTAAATAAATGAGTTGGACATGACTTAGCTATTGAGCAACAACAAATCATCACTGCTAGTTTTTAAATAAATTTTTCTTTTTTTTTTTTTTTTTTTTTTTTTTTACTTTTTGGCTGTGCTGGGTGTTCCTTGCTGCACTGACTTTTCTCTAGTTGTGGAGAGTGGGGGCTAATCTCCAGTGGCTGTGCACAGGCTTCTCATTGTGTAGGCTTCTCTTGCTGTGGAGCATGGGCACTATGTGCTTGCGCTTCAAGAATTGTGACATATGAGCTCACTAGTTGCAGCACTTAGGTTCTAGAGCACAGGCTCAAGAGTTGTGGTGGACAGGTTTAGTTGCTCTATGGCATGTGGTCTCTTCTCTGATAAGAGATTGAACCCATGCCTCCTGCATTAGCAGGTAGATTCTTTTTACCAACAGGAAGTCTGTTGTGAGAGATTTTTAAGTGAATGGATGTTGGATTTTGTCAAATGTTTGCATGCATGCATGCTAATTCACTTCAGTTGTGTTTGACTCTTTGCAATCCTATGGACTATAGCCTGCCAGGCTCCTCTGCCCATGGAATTCTCTAGGCAAGAATACTGGAGCAGGTTGCCTTGCCCTCCTAAAGGGGATCTTCCCAACCCAGGGATCAAACCCGTGTCTCTTCCAGCTCCTACACTGGCAGGTGGGCTCTTTACCACGAGCACCACTGGGAAGCCCATCAAACGTTTACTCTGCAGCAATTAACATTATCACATGACTTTTCTTATTCTGCTGTTGATATGATGAATTGTCCCCTTCTGGATCACAGCCTTTTTGTAGAGAAGGGGCTTGCATGACTCAATGAAGCTATGAGCCATGCCATGCAGAGCCACCCAAGACAGATGGGTCATAGTGAAGAGTTCTGAAAAAATGTGGTCCACAGAAGTATGAGATGGAAACCCACTCCAGCATGCTTGCCTGGAGAACCCTATGGACAGTATAAACAGGCAAAAAGATATGACAATGGAAGTTGCACCCCTGCAGGTGAGAAGGTGTCCAATATGCTACTGGGGAAGAGTGGAAGGCAAATACTACTAACTATAGAAAGAATGAAGTGTCTGGGCTAAAGTGGAAATGGCACAGAGTTGTGGATGTGTCTGGTGGTGAAAATAAAGTGTGAGGCTATAAAGAACAGTATTGCATAGGAACCTGGAATGTTAGGTGCATGAATCAAGGTAAATTAGATATGGTCAAGCAGAAGATGGCAAGACTGAATATCAACATCTTAGGAATCAGTGAACTAAAGAATGGGCAAATTTAATTCAGATGACCATAGCTACTACTGTGGGTAAGAATCTTTCAGAGGAAATGGAGAGCCCTCACAGTCAACAAAAAAATACAAAATGTAGTACTTGGGTACAACCTTAAAAATGGCAAAATGATTTCAGTTACTTTCCAAGGCAAACCATTCAGTATCACAGTAATCTAAGACTATGTTCTAACCACTGATGCTGAAAAAGTTGAAGTTGACCAGTTATATGAAGACCTACAGCAATTTTTAGAACTACCACCAGAAAATATGTCCTTTTCATCATAGGGGATTGGAATTCAAAGATAGGAAGTCAAGAGATAACCCAAATAACAGGCAAGGTTGGCCTTGGATTACAAAAGGAAGCATAGAAAATTCAACAGAATTTTGTCAAGATAACAGGGTAGTCATAGAAAACAAACTTTTCAAACAAAACAAGAGAAAACTCTGCACAATGACATTAGCAGATGGTCAATACTGGAATCAGATTGATTATGTCCTTTGCAGCCAAAGATAGAGCTCTATACAGTCTGCAAAAACACGACCTAAAACTGACTGTGATTCAGATCATGAACACTTTATTGCACAATTCAGCTTAAGTTGAAAGAAGTAAGGAAAACTACTAGGCCATTCAGTGAGTGAGTGAGTGAAGTTGCTCAGTTGTGTCTGACTCTTTGCAACCCCATGGATTATAGCCTATCAGGCTCCTCCATCCATGGTATTCTCCAGGCAAGGATACTGGAGTGGGTGGCCATTTCCTTCTCCAGGGGATCTTCCTGACCCAGGGATCAAACCTGGGTCTCCCGCACTGCAGGCAGACGCTTTACCATCTGAGCCACCAGGGAAGCCCGCTAGGCCAGTCAGATATGACCTAAATCAAATCCCTTATGATAATACAGTGGAGGTGATGGATAGACTCAAGGGATTAGATCTGGTAGACAGAGTGCCTGAGAAACTATGGATGGACGTTAGTAACATCATAAAGGAGGAAGTGACCAAAACGATCCCAGTGGAAAAGAAATGCAAGAAGGCAAAGTGATTGTCTGTAAGGGCTTTACAAATATTAATAGCTAAGGAAAGAAGAAAAGAGAAAGGCAAGGGAGAAAATGAAAGATACACCCAACTGAATGCAGAGTTCCAGAGAAGAGCTAGGAGAAACAAGAAGGTCTTCTTAAATGAATAATGCAAAGAAGTAGACGAAAACAATAGAATGGGAAAGTCTAGAGATCGCTGCAAGAACATAGGAAGTGTCAAGGGAATATTTCATGCAAGGATAAGCACAATAAAGGACAGAAACAATAAGGATATAACAGAAGATGTGGCAAGAATACAAAGAAGAACTATACAAAAAAAGAAAAACCATGATGGTGCAGTCACTCACCTAGAGCAAGATTTTCTAGAGCATGAAGTCAAGTGGGGCTTAGGAAGCGTTACTATGAACAAAACTACTGGAGGTGATGGAATTCCTGCTGAGCTATTTATAATTCTAAAAGATAATGCTGTTAAAATGTTGCAATCAATATGTCAGCAAATCTGGAAAACTCAGCAGTGGCCATGCGCTGTACTTAGTCACTCAGTCATGTCCAACTGTTTGTGATTCCATGGGCTGTAGCCTGCCAGGCTCCATTTTCCATGGCGATTCTCCAGGCAAGAATACTGGAGTGGGTTGCCACGCCTGCCTCCAGAGGATCTTCCCAATTCAGTGATCTTCACCACGCAGGGATTGAACCCAAGTCTCCTGCATTGCAGGATTCTTTACTATCTGAGCCACCAGGGAAGCCCAGCAGTGGTCATAGGACAGGAAAATTTTAGTTTTCATTCCAATCCTAAAAATGGGCAATGCCAAAGAAACTTTCAGACGTACAATGTGGGTTTCAAAGAGACAGAGGAATCAGAGATTAAATTCCTATCATTTGTTGAATTACAGAGAAAGCAAGGAAGTTCCAGAAAAATATCTACTTGTTTTATTGACTATGCTAAAGCCTTTGATAGATCACAATAAACTGGAAAAAATCTTAATGAGATGGGAGTACCAGATCACCTTATCTGTCTTCCGAGAAACCCCTATGTGGGTCAAGAAGCAACAGTTAGAATCAGGCAAGGAACAAGAGTCTGGTTCTAAAATGGAAAAGGAATATGACAGGGCTGTATACTGTCACCCTGTTTATTTAAATTTATATGCAGAGTAAAACATTTCAAAAGCCAGGCTGGATGAATCACTAATAAAATCAAGATTTCTGGGAGAAATATCAACAACCTCAGGTATGCAGATGACACCACCCTTATGGCAGAAAGTGAAACGGAACTAAAGAGCCTCTTGATGAAGGTGAAAAAGGAGAGCAAAAAGCTGGCTTACATTTCAACAGTCAAAAAACTAAGATCATGACATCTGGTCTCATCACTTCATGGCAAATAGAAGAGGAAAAAGTGGAAATAGTGACATAATTTATGTTCTTGGTCCCCAAAATCACTGTGGATATTGACTGTAGCCATGAAATGAAAAGACATTTGCTCCTTGGAAGGCAAACTATGATAAATCTAGACAATGTATTAAAAAGCAAAGACATCACTCTGCCAACAAAGATCTGTATAGTCAAAGGTATGGTTTTTCCAGTAGTCATGTACAGATGTGAGTGTTGGTCCATAAAGAAGGCTGAGCACCAAAGAAATGATGCTTCTGAATTGTGATCTTGACAGACTCTTGAGAGCACCTTGGACTGCAAGGAGATTAAACCAGTCAATCCTAAAAGACATCATCTCTGAATATTCATTGAAAGAACTGTTGCTGAGCTTGGAACTCCAATACTTTAGCCACTAGATGTGAAAAGCTGACTCATTGGAAAAGATTCTGATGCTGGAAATTACTGAAGGCAAAAGAAGGCAGCAGAGGGTGAGATGGCTAGATAACATCACCAACTCTTTGGACATGGATTTGAGCAAACTCTGGGAGATAGTGGAGGACAAAGACTGGAACACTGCACTCCATGATGTTCCAATGAGTCACACAATTTAGCAACTGAACAACAAAAATAACAATGATGAATTGTATTACCTGATTTTCAAATGTTGAACTAGGATTACATGACCAGAATAAATATCAGTTGTTCATGATGTACATTTTTAATATATTATTAGATTTAATTTGTTAATATTTTTGTTGTTTTTTATTTATGTTCATTTAATACATTGAATGTATTAAATGTCTAAGCATAACTATGTTTTACTTTCCTTACTGTATATATAAAAAATAAAAGCTAAAATATTCATGTCTATAAGTTGTGATTCAAAGTAAAAAATTTACACATCTTTCAAAAATTTACAATTGATTTTTCAGTTGGTATTCTGAGAATTTTTTTTCAAAATAATGTTTTCAGAACCCCAGATTAATTCAGATAGTCTTAAATCAGAAACAGACATAATACAAATGATTTGTTAGAAAGATTAATGTGGAAGTATTACAATATACCAATGGGAAAAGAAGAACAACTGGTCAGCAGTTCATTTAGAAAGATATTCAAAGTTAGGGATGAGGTATTTGAAAACATAGTGATATGGAAAACAGACTTGAACTTAATATCTCTCTTCATATTAGAAAGAGTCAAAACACAATATGATGGACTAATCAGAGATTTGTGCTTGGATAACTGAAAGAAAAACTGCAATAGATTAAGTAAATTCAGAAAAGCAAGATCTTATTAACGGGACAATAGCAAATTAAATTTTAAGATTTTACACTGGAGTCAAGGTCAGGGAATTTGAGCAGAGTTCTTGTAGTAATTAGTAATGTAAGACCAGATGTCTGAAGAAGATAGCTCAATGTTTGACTTCCACTGTATTGCTCTTCCTACCATAACCTTTTGCAATTTATCTCTATGTGCACAAGTTTAACTACTTCTAAATCTCCACAGTGAATTCTTTAATGACTTCTAAATGTATGTCACTAGTTCAGAATTTTCCTCAAAATTTCAAATCTAAGTGAATATAAAAAATATTAAAATTATTTCCCTCAGTTAATTCAAGGTGTCAGAATTAGAAATCTTTCCCAAAAACTTTGTGCCAAATTTGTTTGTGTCAGGGATTCTCAATCTTAGGTTATGGGACCATTAATTTTTCAGTCATTCAAGTAAAAAACTAAGAAAGCCCAACTTCTCTCTCCTTCCTTTCTCCCAATCCATCTCTTCTCCCCACCCGACTCCTCACAACACAAACGCAAACACCCATCTTGCTGTATTTATATCCTAACTCACTGTCAATGCACATCTTCCTCTCATGGCTTCCAACTACTCCCTTCTTTCTGGTTTCTATCATTTCTTACCCTTGTTTTGGAGACTCCCAACACTAGTATTTTTATTCCACAATTGAGCCTTCTTCAGCAGAGTTCAGGGCAGCTCTTTCTACTTTTTTTATTTCTTTTCCTTTTTAAAGGTATTTACTTGTTTGGCTGCATCTGGTATTAGTTGCAACACACAGGATCTTTGTTGTGTCATCTTTTGTTTTGGCACATGGACTCTCTAGTGTGGCTCCCAGGCTTGAGTAGTTGCAGCACTGAGTTCTCTAGTTGTGTTGTGTGGTGTCTGTTGTGTGCAGGCTCAGTGTTGGAGTGAGCACTGGCTTAGTTGCTCTGTGGTATCTGGGATCTTAGTTCCATGACCAGGGATTGGACCACCAGAAAAGTCCCCAGAGTAGCTCTTTTTATACAAACATAACAACAGGCATAAGCCCTAGCTTACCCAAATTAAAAAAAAAAAAAAAATTCTTCACAATTAACTTACCATAAATTTATAAAACTTTCTGTTTTTATCTCTTTCATGCACATTTCTATCTATACTTATAATGAAGTATATGTAAAGTGTTGTGGAACAAATAATAGTCATTTTCATTTAGTGAATCTTCTTTTCCATTTCCTGTTATAATTATGAATCGTTTTTGAGAGAGATTTCTGGGAGGCCAGATAAGAAACATCAGATTTAAATACACACACACACACACCTATATTAACAGATTATCAATTATTTTTAGTAATTCTTAGTACCCACTCAGGACAAATCTGAAGAGCAAAACATCTTCAATCAAATAAAACAGCATTTGACACTGCTTGATACAGATTATTGATACTAACTCTTTTAAATGTGGCTGAAATGCTTTATTATACAATAAAAATTCTTTTCTTCCAAGAAGCAAGCATCTTTTAATTTCATGGCTGCAGTGACCATCTGCAGTGATTTTAGAGCCCAAAAAAATAAAGTCTGTCACTGTTTCCATTATTTCCCCATCTATTTGCCATGAAGTGATGGGACCAGATGCTATGATCTTAGTTTTCTGAACGTTGAGTTTTAAGCCATCTTTTTCACTCTCCTTTTTCACTTTCATCAAGAGGCTTTAGATCTTGTTTGTTTTCTGCCATAAGAGTGGTGTCATCTGCCTCTCTGAGGTTATTGATATTTCTCTCCATAATCTTGATTCCAGCTTGTGCTTCATCCAGCCCGGCATTTCACATGACGTACTCTGTATACAAGCTAAATAAGCAGGGTGACAATATGCAGTCTTGACATACTCCTTTCCCAATATGGAAACAGTCCATTGTTTCATGCCTGGTTCTAACTATTGCTTCTTGACCTGCATACAGATTTCTCAGGAGGCAGATCAGATGGTCTGGTATTCCCATCTCTTTAAGAATTTTCCACAGTTTGCTGTGCTCCACACAGTCAAAGACTTTAACTCAGTCAATGAAGCAGAAGTAGATGTTTTTCTGGAACTCTCTTGCTTTTTCGATGATCCAATGGATGTCGGCAGTTTGATCTCAGGTTCCTCTGCCTTTTCTAAATCCATCTTGAACATCTGAAAGTTCTCGGTTCACGTACTGTTGAAGCCTCTCTTGGAGAATTTTGAGCATTACTTTGCTACAGTGTGAGATGAGTGCAATCATGTGGTAGTCTGAACATTCTTTAGCATTGCCTTTCTTTGGGTTGGAATGAAAACTGATCTTTTCCAGCCCTGAGGCCACTGCTGAGTTTTACAAATTTGCTGGCATATTGAGAGCAGCAATTAACATTATAATATAGTATTAGTAAGTTAAGAAAATAAATGTAATGCCTCATAGGTTCTTGTTATAGGAAACAAACTTTGAAATTACACATAAACCCACATTAACATATGTATACTAATTTATATGCATATAATTGTTATTAAGAATTTATGTAAAATCAATAAAAAATATTAGATAGGTAGAATTAATATTATACTAACCTTTCAAACTCTTTATATTTTATTATATGAGGTGACTCCAAAGAGATAAATTGATTGAAAATAAATTATTAATATAAAAATTTTTACAGGGAATAGGATGTAAATAAAGTCTGAGGTAAAAGAAAAATGTAAACTTCTGAATGTTAAAAAGTAGTCGTCATGTTTAAACCTGAGTACCAGTAGATATAAAATCAAACTGCTATTTAGATCCCATTGGTTATATTTTTTAAAGTGATACAACAGTTTTATTTTTTTTTTTCCATTTATTTTTATTAGCTGGTGCACTGGGAAGACCCAGAGGGACAGTTTTATTTTTTAATGTCAATATTTGCAATATTTCAGAAATTATATCCTTATGAACTACTTAAACTGGTAATAGAATATTTACAATGAAAACTTAAGCAAGTTTTCAAACTTACAAATATATACGAGAGAGCATAGATTTCAAAATTATTTCAAATGGAATACAAGTAAAAATGATTGAACACCTTAACTGATCTATGAATGTATATATTTCTTTCCATTCAGGATTTTTTCTATGCAATTCCATAGAAAATACTAACTTCCACATGAAGCTGTTTCATTACTTTTCCAATGTATCTAATACTTGCCAACAAATTATTTCCTGAATCTAGTGATATGTTAAAATTTAAAACAAATTTTTCTATCCCTGTAAAGATACATAACTATCATCAAAATGCTTCTATTAAATAACCCAGCATACATAAAAACAACATTTATTCTTTGCACTTCCCTTTAATTCATTTATCTATTTAAATCAAACACTTCAAGTATAACTAGGAACTCTATGTAGCAAAGTTGAAATTCTGTTACTTTTGACTTGAGAGCAATGTATAGGATTTTGAACTTTTGTAATGCCAGATAAAGCTTAAATGAGGTTTTAAAACCAGATTACCTTTTATAGGTGAAATCCTGAGCTGCTTTGAACTGGAACTTACCATCCACAAAGGAAAACAGTGGATTTATTAATTAAAATGGCTTATAAACTCCATGTTAATTATCAATTTACACAAGAAAAAAAGCATTTTCAGAAAATACAGAATAAGCTGTTGGAATACAAAGCAGTGATGACCTTCTAACACACTAGCAAAATGAAGTTAGGTATTTTAATTGGCTGAGATCAAACAATAACTGAAAAACCAAAAAGCTAACATATCAGAAACAGGAGACAAATAAAACAACCTCTGAGAATAATTTTTTAGTGAACCTAAGGGTCAAATAATACTAAGTAACATTTTAAAACTTGTTTAAAATGAGGATACAAAGAGATTCAAAAATTTAATATATAAAGAGATTCAAAGTACACAAAGACATTTAAAGATTCTGGAATAGTTTATCCTGAAAGAATAATAGCACCCCAAATAACCTCCAACCCTTTCTGTAAGACTATTATCCAGAGTACTTGCTTAGGAAGAAAGAAGCATTTGATATATGAACTGATATTTAATATGTAAGATGACAAATTAATCCCACCTGATCTGTATTCCCAAATATGATCAACAAACATGCCAAAACCACTTTTATTAACTTCTACAATTACCTGATATTCTACCATTAAAGTCCCATGATACAGGCAGAATAATACTTTATGAGAAGATAAAATGAATTGCTGATAAAATTGAAATGTTGATAAAGAATAATAGCTTGTTTTGCTGTTAAAAAGTACCCAAATTGAGCTCCGGTCCTCATCTATCTAGATTTCTAGTTCCTACTACTGCATAACAACTAAAAAATTTAATGGCTAAAAATAACAGTTATTTCATTGATATTTCTCATGGTTCTGATGGCTGAATTGGCTCAGCTAGGTTGTTTTTTACTTAAGAGTCTACACAGCTACATTAGGTGGTGGCATTGATGCCTCCATAGCAACTTCCTCCCTCATGTCTGGTCCTTGATACTGTCAACTGAGATCTTTCCTGTGGCTATCAACTACAACACCCACATGCAACCACTTCATAGGTTACTTGACTGGCTTCCTTAGAACATTATCAGTATGTTTGTGTGTGTCAAAAACAAAACAAACAGACAAAAAAAGAACAGAAAGAAGTGACTCAAGCTTCCTCCTGCCACAATCAAAATCCACCCAGTTTCAAGGGTAAAGAACAAATACTCTCACCTCTTTTGGGGATTAGTGTTAAAAAATTCAGGTTCTTCCTTATAAATCAGTCATGGTTTACATGACAAATTATTCACATTTCTCCTGCATAAAACATTGAGAAATCCACGATATAAATGTTAATTGTCATACTCTAAATCAGCTCATATATTTGATGATCCTTCTTTCCAAATCAATCCCTTGAGAAAAGGAGCTGCTTAGTCAGTTAAATTCCTGTGACCAGACTGAATTATTCTGTAAGACTCATAATAAATTTTAGTTTTTAATCCCATTCTAAGACACATCAAATGTCTCATCAATCAGGGCTATAGGTTCAAAATCATGCCATCCAGATCAAACCAAATTGAGAAGAGGCTCTTGGTTTGTTTTGGGAGGGATATAGCTTCTCTGATAAGATTCCTCTCAACTTGAAGTCTCTGAACTAAAAAAGACTAGTTAGCTGCCCTGCGTGCTTTGCCTAATAAGTTGCTTCAATCCTGTCCAACTCTGTGACCCTGTGGACCATAGCCTGCCAGGCTCCTCTGTCTAAGGGGTTCTCCAGGCAAGAATACTGGAGTGGGCTGCCATGCCCTCTTCCAGGGGATCTTCTCAATCCAGGGATTGAACCCTTGTCTCATGTCTCCTGCATTGGCAGGTGGGTTCTATACCACTAGTGCCACCTGGGAAGCCTGTTATCTGCCCTTACATAAACCCAATACAGAAGTATTAATGCATGATAGCAATAAACACTGCTGTTCAAAAGGGGGAGATGACTGCATGGGAAAGTCATGAGTGGGCCACGATTCTGAGATCTGGCTGGGCACACATTACAAGGTCTTGGAAACAGCCTCATTCTGCTTCCTTCCATGGTTATCCATGGATTGTGGCTCCATTTTCTGAGTTCTTGAAGCAACCCTCTGAATCATCCATCCTTTCTCCATAAGAAAACAGATTGAACTGAATAGTCTTGCCTATTCTTTGTCTGATTTATTGGGGGTCTGAAGACGTATTTTAATTTTATGTTCTCTCTTTCCCTTTTTGTCCAAGTCAGTGGTGTTCCCAAGAGAAACAATATCCTAACAACTTTGCAAAAGTTTTCTATAAATTTTACAGCAGTTCTTCTTTTAAATAAAATGCACAACTGTAAATAACCACCAGACAGGCCTTTCTGGACCTTTATTTCCCAATGAATCTGCTAAGGGACAAAACCCTTGAGATTCTTAGAATCCCTATGTTTACAAAGAGGATTTGTAACATATGCCCATAAGATTCATAAAAGGTCTTTTATCTTTCTAAATGTTTCAATGAGGCACCACTTTCTATTTCTTTGAAGTCTTCACAAAGTATTTTATAGTCTTACCCTGGATGTGATCTGAGCATGGAAGGTTTTTATTACTTTTTCTTGGAAAATTTTTGCCATCTGGAAAGGAATGAGAAAGAAAAATAATTTAGAAGGTTCTATCTCTTTGCCCCAATTTTATTACACCTTTTCCTTTTTTCTCACCTGTCTATTCTCACATTTAATATATTCAACTAGAAAAAGTCATGTGGCATATTTAGTTTTTGTCTGGAAATCATTTTAGTTAGATTTTCAAGGTCCTTAGGTACATTCCCTATTTTCTATGCTATTTTACATGACAGTGTCCACCAAGCTTTCTGCCAAATAGTCTTCTTCCTTCTGACTTCTCAAAACATTTCATCATTTTCCTTTAAGGTCTCATGCCCTCCTGATCCCTTTAGATGCTTGTGTTGCTTCTCCTCATGCCCTTTATGCTTTCTCTACAACACTCTTTAACACCCTTTTGGCCAACTACACATGTTGCAAGCTTTTGTTACAGAACTTTCAAGTACAAAAATTAGTTCAGTTACTATTGCTGTGTAAGAAATCACCCCAAGAAGTAATGACATACAAAACAGTTACCACTTTATTATAATTGTTTCTAAAGATTCACTATGCTCAGCTAGGTGATTCTCACCCAGGGTCTCGCATGCTTTTGTACAATGAGATAGGGGCTGGGATTGGCATCACCACAAAGGCATCTCCCTTCACTTATCTTGTCAGTGATGATGGCTGTCCTTTGGAACCTCATCTGGTGCTGTTGACCAGACCATCACCACGCGGCTTCTACATGGGCTACTTGGTTTTCTCAGAGGCTGATGACTGTATTTTAGTGTAAACTTCCCAAGACAATTAAACAGAAACTTTATCCTATCTAGCCTCAGAGCTATTTAGTGTCTATTTCTCCACAGTCAGAAGTCATTCAGATTCAAAAGGAGGAAATATAGATTCTGACTTTTGATGGGAAGGGTGCCAAAGAATTTGGGGGCATTAAAAAATAATATTAATACCACAATGGGGAGATAACAAAGCAAGCATGTTAGAGTTAGGAAACTCTAACATAGTTCCTCGATCCATTTCCATAAAATGCAGAGATGCTTTATTTACTGGAAATGAAGGATCTCTGTATTTACCTTGGTCTATCTGTAACAAAGATCAAGGATGTCTGTCATTCATGGGCTTATGAGTAGATTGGACACAGACAAGAAAAGATTCTCTGATTGAAGAACCTTTGCAATTGAAAAGGGAAAAAAATGATTAAAATAATAATACTATGTATAATATAAATATATATATATATATACAATCCAAGGACCACAAGACAACCAAAAATGGTGTAAAATAGCCACAATGAGAATACTAGAATGAGAAAAGAGAGAGAAAAGAACAGAAAATATGTTTGAAACAATAATGACTGAAAGCTTCTCTTCTTCAGCATCATAGTAGAAGTACTGGCTAATACAAGACACAGAAGTATAATAAATGGCATATACATTGGGAAGAAAGGAATAAATCTTTTTTTGTTCACAAATGATATGTTTACCTATGTAGAGAATCCACAAGAATCTACACAAAACTCTTGGAACTAATAAGCAATTAAAGTAAGGTTGCAGGATATAGGTTAAGTTACAAAAGTTAATTAACTTTCCTGTATACTAACAGTGAACAATGGGATTTGAAGTTGAAAGTATAATTTCACTTACATTAATACCTACTCAAAAATACTTAGATGCAAATTTTAAAATAAATATGTATAAGATCTACATGAGGAGAAGTTCAAACTCTGATGAAATAAATCAAAGAAAACCTAAATAAATAGTAATACATTTCATGTTCAAGGATAAGATGACTCATTATTATTAAACTTTCTGTTCTTACCAACTTGATCTATATAGATATTTTTTAATAACTGTATTTATTTTTTGGTTATGCCGGGTCTTTGTTGCTGCATACAGGCTTTCTCCAGTTGTGGTGTGTAGGCTTTTCATTGTGGTGATTTCTCTTGTTGCAGACAACAGGCTCTAGATGCCCAGGCTTCAGTAGTTACAACATGTAGGCTCAGGAGTTGTGACTCCCACTCTCTAGGGCATGGGCTCAGTAGTTGTGGCACATGGGCTCAGCTGCTCTACAGTATGTGGAATCTTCCCAGACCAGGAATTGAACCTGTGTCCCCTGCATTAGCAGGCAGACTTCTCTCCATTGTAATACCAGACGAGTCCTGATACATATAGTTGATACAATCTGCACCACCCCCCCAAAAAAAAAACAACTCTGCAACTTATTTTGTATGTGTTAGAAACTGATTATCAAGGTAGTGTGGAGAAGCAAAAAACACCTAAGGTAGCTGACAAAATGTGGAAAAGGAAAAAAAAAAAAGGTAGAGCATTGACACTATCCAACTTAGCATAGTAATCAGTGCCATGTGGTTATAGCAAAATAATAGGCAAATAGATCAACAGAACGGAATATAGAGCTCAGAAGTACATCCACATAAACAGTCAAATAATCTTTAACCAGAAGAATAAAGGCAATGCAATGGAGAAAAGATAATGTTTTCAATAAATGGTACTTGAAAACCTAGACATCCCCACGCTGAAAAAACAAAAAAGAATCTGTGCAAACATCTTACAACCTTCACAAAAATTATCTCAAAAAAGATCACAGATCTAAATGTAAGTCAAGTCACAGACTGGGAGATGTTTACAAAAGACACATCTGATAAAGAATCATTGTTTAAAATATACAAAGAATTTTAAACTTAACAGTAAGAAACAAAACCACCAAATATAAAGTGTGTTAAAATGTTAAGAGACACTTCATCAAAAAAGATACATAGATGGCTAACAAGCATGTGTAAAGATACTCCACATCGTATGCCATTAAGGAACTGCAAATTAAAACAATGAGATATAACTACACACTTATTCGGCTGGCCAAAATCTGAGATATTGACACCACCAAATCCTAGCAAGAATGTCAAATAACAGGAACTCTGATTCACTGATGGTGAGAATGCAGAATGGTACAGCTGCTCTAGAAGACAATTTGGGAATTTTCTACAAAACTAAACAATCTCTAGCCATATAATCCTGCCATTATGCTCCTTGATATTTACCCAAAAGAACTGAAAACTGATGTTCACACAAAAATCTGCACACAGATGTTTATAGAAGCTTTATTCATAAATACCAAAACTTGAAATCAACTAAGATGCCCTTCAGAAGGTGAAAGAACCAATAAACTGTGGTACATCCAAACAATACAATATTGTTCATCAATCAAAAATGAACAAATCTTGAAGAGATACGGATGGATCCACATATGTTGCTATGTTGTTGTGTTAGTTGCTCAGTCATGTCTACTCTTTGTGACACCATGAACTGTAGCCCACCATGCTTCTCTGTACATATAATTTTCCAGACAAGAATACTAGAGTGGGTAGCCTTTCCCTTCTTCAGGGGATCTTCCCAAACTAGGGGTGGAACTCTGCATTGCAGGCAGATTCTTTACCATCTGAGCCAGGAGGGAAGCCCAATGCATATTAGTAAATGAAAGAAGCCAATCTGAAAATGCTACATACTCTATGATTTCAATTGTATAACCTTCTGGGAAAAAAAAATTATGGAGGCAGTAAAATGATCAGTAGTTACTTGGGGTTTGGGTGCAGGAGGAAAGATGACTAGAGCATTTTAGGGTAGTGGGAATACTTTTATGATGTTAGAACTATGGATACATGTCAGCACATATTTGTGAGAACTCCTAGGATGTACAACACCAAGAATAAACTCCAACGTAGGAGTTTATCAGATGGATCAAATGAGGTTTATCAATTGCAACAAATATAGTACCTGGTGTGGATGTTAATAGTAGGGGAGAATGTGTATGTGTGAAGGTAGAGGGTATGTATGTAGAAAATATCTGTTCTTCCCACTTTATTTTACTGTGAACCTACAACTGCTCTAAAAAATTATCTTTTTTAAAAATGGAGGGAAAAAGTTTTTAAAAGAGTGTGTAAATGTATCTTATTTTTCTATGCATATCCATTACAATCTCAACCACTAATTTCTTCCTGAAAAATATCTAAAGCAAATAAAATCATAATTGCACTTAGTTAGAGCTTAAAGTGATGAATGGTTCTATAACAAGCTTGGCCCTAAGATGATCCATATTTCTCTACATTCTGAGAGTAACTGCACATGGTCAATTTCTATTAAAATATAAAATATATAATGATTTCAGAAACTGCCTCTGATGATTTAAAATGTGTAAACACACAAAGTTATATACTGGAGATATTGAAATATACCTACATGTGATTGAAATTATTTAAAATTTATACCACAAAATAAACTCATATATTTGTATATTATGTTTTGTTAAAGAAAAACTTTGTGTAAAGTAAAAGAAATTTATAGTGCTTTTGGATTCTGCCTGCCAGGATTTCCCCCGACAAGAATCAAAGATTTTTAAATGAGCCAGCTTTCACAAAAGGGCTATAGCTCAAATGTGTTTGGATAGCCTTCTGCTTTTCCATTTGCTCCTGTTATACATCTTACAATGACTCTCACAATAAAATCCCACATAAACACATGCGCTAGTCATCAGGTGGGCCCACAGTAAATCTGGAAGGCAGATGGCAAGCATTCCTCTTCTGACTTTGATCATTTTAGTTTCTCTTTTTTCTCTCCTTGGATCCACTTTATCCATACTTCCCCTCATATTAAAATTATTAGATTTTTTAGCACTTTTATTCTTTAATCTTCCTAGGTCCAGCCTTATGACTTTTAAATGATTTATATAACATTTTAGATTGTGTACCAAGACCTAGACCAGAAATGTCTTATAAGTAGCAGATTATCTACTGCAGTTGTACAACGAGATCTGGATAAAATGGAAAGAAATATAGCTCTTTAAAAATCACCAAATGATATTGCCAGGTATCTACCTGATAATTTGAGGCATTTGAATTTTAAGGAAAGTAAGAAATTACAGTACTACATATGGTACTAGACGTATATGGTCACCTTATGTCATAGCAAGGCAAAGGGTAGCTTTAAGTGTAGCTAGTATTTAGTGAAAAGTGAAAGTGTTAGTCACTCAGTTGTGTCCGACTCTTTGGGACCTGAAGGACTATAGCCTGCCAGGCTCCTCTGTCTGTAGAATTCTAGCAAGAATACTGGAGTTGGTAGCTATTCCCTTCTCCAGGGCATCTCCCTGACCCAGGAATCAAACCTGAGTCTCTTCCACTGCAGGCAGATTCTTTACCATCTGAGCCACCAGGGAAGCCCCAGTATATAAGACTAAAGGAATCAAATGGATATTTTAAGTCAAAGGACATGTGATAAAATCCAGATGTTTCATAGGTATATGGGAGTTTTTAAAAGTCCTATCAGTCACTTTAAAAAGTTAGAGATGTGCAGTTCTCATGTATCAATGTAGAAAGGAATACCTGTCTAAAAAGTAGATGTTGGCACCTATGAACAAAAATAATAAAATGAATATAACCTTTAAAAGTATTTCCCTCTGGGTTCATATATGAAATACAGTGCTAAGAAATGCTATTAAATTCTCTGACATCTTAGGAATTTCCAGTTTATCCCAGATAAAGGGTCCTGTCCTAATTTCTTAAAAGTTGTGACATTCCTGTCTTTATCAGTAAATAATCATTGCAATAATGCTGCATGACAAGACGACTCTAACCCTCATTGGTTTAAAACAATGCAACACTTATTCTCCTGGGTAAAGTGGGCTGGCTCTGTGCCAGCTTGTCATGGCTGCACATGGCACACTGAAGATCTGAGAGTTGCATCTGTTCTGCATACCTCTCTCCCTCCTTAGACCACTGGCCTGGGAAAGCCATGTTTTTCTTCAAGTGATTGCAGGGGCACCACCCCTCATGATGACACATTTAAAGTTGCAACTATGTCCAACCCACTATCATGCCATTGACCAAATCAAGTTAGTTATGTGGCAAAATCCTACTTCAAACTATAGAGAAATAAAATACACTAGTTTGTGGAGTAAACTGCAAATTTATATAGCAAAATAAATGGATACAGAGAAAACTAAAGCATTGGGACCAATAATTCAATTTACCATGGTAATTCCTTAGAAGTGAGCACTTTTTTAGTGGAGAGTACTAGAAAGCTAGTGTTAAATCAGTTTTGGATTTCATCAACACAAGATGGCCCCAAGATGAGGCTCCAATCTCTAAGGCATTAATAGAAGATATATTAATTTTACATAAGGTATGTGTCCAGATCTTGTTTTAGGAAAGAAAGATGTTCACAGAGTTCTGTAAAATATCATTTTCTTAGTTCATTTGGTCAGTTATAACAAAACATCACAGACTGGGTAGCTCATAAACAGCAGACATTTATTTCTCAAAGTTCTGGTAGCTAGAAGTCTGAGGTCAGGGTATCAGCATGATCATGTTCTGATGAATATCTCCTTCCTTGCTTAAGCTGGTTCTTGCTCAATCTGTCCTCATGTGATGCTAGAGATTAGGGAGTTCCATGGGGTCTCTTTTAGATGAATGCTTGTCCATTTGTGAGGATTCTGCTTGCAAGGGCTAGGAATCTCCAAAATTTTCCAACTCTTAACACCATCATCTTGGGAGTTTAAGACTTTAACATATGAGTTGAACACATTCAGATCACAACAAAATTATTTTTACAAATTGTCTCAATTTAGAGAATATATATCAATCTTATGTACATTTAAAATATCCCAAGTGTTCTTCACTCATATATCTACATACATATAAGTATAACAATATTGCAAAAATATATAAAAATATATTTACTAACTAAAATTGCATATTCAAAAGTCACCTCTACTTTTTCCGAACACAGGTAGCACCACATTTTAATTACCCTCTGCTTTCCCAGTGAAAAACAGTGTTAAAAGTAAAGCTACTTGAGATGATTGGCATACAAAGGATTTCAAATCTATTCAAGTGGCATGAGCATTTTGAGAATATATTGCAAACAGATTGTAGCTGCATTGAACTAGCAATCTTATAAAACTTTGAAATACTTTCTAAAATGCAAATATCATTTATTTAATTTGTCTAACTTTGTAGTCAATAGTCATCTTCCGCCAGAACTGCAATTCCAATGAAAACAGCTCTTTAATAACCTATGTTCCCACAGCCAAGGAAAATTAAAGCCAACATATTTTGACCAAGGTCACAACATGACAATAGTTCTCTGTATTATCAAATCATTTTTAAGTTATTAATCATGTTCATATGTAGATATGCTTAGTTCAGTTTGCTATACATATATAAGAATTTTTGAAATAAAAATCCATAGCTTAGTACACCTAAATTATTTTACAGAGAGCCATAAAATTCTGAAAGAGGCAATGACTGATTCTTTAATCACTCTGCTAGTCCACAGGCATCCTTTGATTATCCTGCAATACCTTGTTACAGTGTTGCTGATCTGTGACTATCATTACTAATAGCATTTCCCCAGAATAAAGCAGATCCTCTGCTCTCATTGACAACGCTCTACAGATAGACAAATCTTGTCAAATACATTTTTCTAAAATTAAAAAGAGGATGAGAGACTCTGCACAGAGCAGGTGGTATCTACTCAAGGAGAGAATTCTATTTTTATGCTTCTAAAATGCATTTCTCCTTTCCTAAATGTGATACTGGAGTTGCAGGAGAAGATGAAGTAAACATAAGAGGGAATAAAACATATTTTATGTCAAATCAGAGGTACCAGGCCCCACATATCATGCCTTCAATTTATAATAATTTTTACCCAGTTTGCAAGACTGTCTATTTGCATCTGGCTTTACGTCAGTGCTTTGATTTCTATAAATCCCCATGTCTCTAGCAGTCACAAAGACATGGCTTTCCCTAACATCTTTAAGTACCTGGGTTAGTTGGGATAGAATAGGCTTTTGCTTGGGTAGCAAACAACCCCAAATCTCAGTGGTTCAACACAAGCAAAGTTTTTTTTCTCACTCACCAAAGCACAAAAAAAGTTTCATTTAGGCAAGAGGAATGCAGATTGCTCTCATCTGTGGCTCTGTCAGCTCAGAAAGTGGGTTTCTCCAAGACACTTGCTGCCAAGGAAGAGAAAGTCTGAATAATCACACAGTCAGTGTCCATTGCTTCTGACCAAGAGTGACAAATGTCCTGTATGCTCATGACTCATTTGTCAAAAATAGTCACAGGATGTGCTTAACAAACTAGGAAGTGTGGTTTTCCATGTGCCCAAGCACAAGCAATATAACATATTTTTTTTTTTTTGGTCTGTCCCATTACTCAATATATGTTGTAAATCAGTCATAAAAAAGAATGAAACAGTTCCATCTGCAGCAATGTGGATGGACCTAGAGATTACCACACTTACATGAAAAACATCAGAAAGAGGAAGATAAATATATGTTACTCATATATGGAATCTAATTTTTTAAAAAAGATACAAATGAACTTATTTACAAAACAGAAGGAGACTTATAGATATTGAAAACAAACATGGTTAACAAGGGGAGGATGTGGTGAGGGAGGGTTAATTCAGAAGCTTGGAATGAACACACGAACGCTACAATTTATAAGATAGATAACCAACAAGAACCTACTGTATACCACAGGGAAATTTACTGAATATTCTGTGATAAGCTAACTGAGAAAAGAATCTAACAAAAGGGTATATATATATATATATATACACATATATATATATATATATATATAACTGAATCAATTTGTTGTATACCTGAAACTAATAAAACATTGTAAATCAACTATACTCCAATAAAATTAAAATATTTTTAAAAGATATGTATGACAAGATTCAGAATTCCTGGGTTTAGTGAGTAGCTTAACTCTATTTAAATTTCCTCACAGGCCAAATTAAGATATTGGACTGAGTGATCTTTGGCTTTTCTTCAGTTAAATGCTCATCATTCCCTACTGTTAGGAAAGAAGCACTCTTATTTTCTATTGTACTATAATCATTAATCTTTAGAAAGACTGACAAGTGCCATACATTATAATAGCAGGATCAGCAGTATTTGAGGAGTGATTATACCACCTAAGGCTGGAAAGAAAATGGCAATGGTAAGAAAATTGTTCAATTGAGTATTTTTCCATATGAGTTGCATTAATATATGAAATAGAGCATAGACTCATCACCATAGGATTAGGGGAAATCATCACTGAGCACTTACACTTTTATGGGAGTAGCCATGCAAGCTGATGAATTTTGACTGAAATAACCATCACTTTTGAGCATTTGAGAGTACTTTCTTGTCTCTCTCCTGACTGCTTCCTGGCCCAGGTGTAGTCCAGGTACAGAGGTAGGGTGCAGACAATCTGAGACAGTAGGAAGGATGTGGAGTTTGATATAAAGCTAGTCTTGGATGACAGTGTTGCATTCACCAGTTTGATAGCCTAGTGTTTCCTATCTGATATTGAGATTGACATTTTTAAAAATTACAAACTCACTGAACTTACAAACAGGGAGTAAATTTAACTTTACAACATAGGCAATTTATTAGTAAGTCTCTGCTCGATGAAGGAAATCATAACTTAGCTCACATTCTAGTCAGTAATTTACTTTGTAGCCAAAGAAGGTCAAGATTCCTCCCATTTTCATTGACCAGCAGAATGTAGAAAAGGACACACAAAAAAACAAGGTTATACAGCTGTGCTACAATAGCAGGAAAGCCAGATACCACTACTTGAAATATAAATCAAGCAGCCAATATGTAGCAGAGCCTGCTGGAGGCAGACAAATCTATATATAAATTAATTGATATGATTTTTGGTTCAGATAAATAACTAGGTTAAGTGAGAGGAAGAGGCCCTAAAAAAGAAGAATGTCAGCACCATTACCAAAAAATGTGGAATAGTTTTCATTAGTTATTTGTAAAAAGGCCCTGAATGTTGATAACAAAGCTTCATGGTATAGTGAGAGGTACTAAGGTCATGGCACTAGTGGTAAAGAACCCATCTGCCAATGGAGAAGACATAGGAATTGAATGTTCTGTCCTCGGATTGGGAAGATCCTCTGGTAGAGCATATGGCAACTCCAGTGTTCTTGCCTGGAGAGTCTCATGGACAGAGAAGCCTGGCGGGCTACGGCCCATGCGGTCACACAGAGTCAGACACAAATGAAGCAACTTCACACTCAGACAAAGATAAAATATTATGATATATACAATTTTCTTTTTTTTTTTAATTTTTATTTATTTATTTTTTTGTCATACATTGATATGAATCAGCCATAGATTTACACGTATTCCCCGCCCCGATCCCCCCTCCCACCTCCCTCTCCACCCGATTCCTCTGGGTCTTCCCAGTGCACCAGGCCCGAGCATTTGTCTCATGCATCCCACCTGGGCTGGTGATCTGTTTCACCATAAATAGTATACATGCTGTTCTTTTGAAATATCCCACCCTCACATTCTCCCACAGAGTTCAAAAGTCTGTTCTGTATTTCTGTGTCTCTTTTTCCGTTTTGCAAATAGGGTTATCGTTACCTTCTTTCTAAATTCCATATATATGTGTTAGTATGCTGTAATGTTCTTTATCTTTCTGGCTTACTTCTCTCTGTATAAGGGGCTCCAGTTTCATCCATCTCATTAGGACTGATTCAAATGAATTCTTTTTAACGGCTGAGTAATATTCCATGGTGTATATGTACCACAGCTTCCTTATCCATTCGTCTGCTGATGGGCATCTAGGTTGCTTCCATGTCCTGGCTATTATAAACAGTGCTGCGATGAACATTGGGGTGCACGTGTCTCTTTCAGATCTGGTTTCCTCAGTGTGTATGCCCAGAAGTGGGATTGCTGGGTCATATGGCAGTTCTATTTCCAGTTTTTTAAGAAATCTCCACACTGTTCTCCATAGCGGCTGTACTAGTTTGCATTCCCACCAACAGTGTAAGAGGGTTCCCTTTTCTCCACACCCTCTCCAGCATTTATTGCTTGTAGACTTTTGGATAGCAGCCATCCTGACTGGCGTGTAATGGTACCTCATTGTGGTTTTGATTTGCATTTCTCTAATAATGAGTGATGTTGAGCATCTTTTCATGTGTTTGTTAGCCATCTGTATGTCTTCTTTGGAGAAATGTCTGTTTAGTTCTTTGGCCCATTTTTTGATTGGGTCATTTATTTTTCTGGAATTGAGCTGCAGGAGTTGCTTGTATATTTTTGAGATTAATCCTTTGTCTGTTTCTTCATTTGCTATTATTTTCTCCCAATCTGAGGGCTGTCTTTTCACCTTACTTATAGTTTCCTTTGTAGTGCAAAAGCTTTTAAGTTTCATTAGGTCCCATTTGTTTAGTTTTGCTTTTATTTCCAATATTCTGGGAGGTGGGTCATAGAGGATCTTGCTGTGATTTATGTCGGAGAGTGTTTTGCCTATGTTCTCCTCTAGGAGTTTTATAGTTTCTGGTCTTACATTTAGATCTTTAATCCATTTTGAGTTTATTTTTGTGTATGGTGTTAGAAAGTGTTCTAGTTTCATTCTTTTACAAGTGGTTGACCAGTTTTCCCAGCACCACTTGTTAAAGAGGTTGTCTTTTTTCCATTGTATGTCCTTGCCTCCTTTGTCAAAGATAAGGTGTCCATAGGTCCGTGGATTTATCTCTGGGCTTTCTATTCTTTTCCATTGATCTATATTTCTGTCTTTGTGCCACATAGTGTTGGAAGTTTTGGCCACAGCAATCAGAGCAGAAAAAGAAGTAAAAGGAATCCAGATAGGAAAAGAAGAAGTGAAACTCTCGCTGTTTGCAGACGACATGATCCTCTACATAGAAAACCCTAAAGACTCTACCAGAAAATTACTAGAGCTAATCAATGAATATAGTAAAGTTGCAGGATATAAAATTAACACACAGAAATCCCTTGCATTCCTATATACTAACAATGAAAAAACAGAAAGAGAAATTAAGGAAACAATACCATTCACCATTGCAACAAAAAGAATAAAATACTTAGGAGTATATCTACCTAAAGAAACAAAAGACCTATACATAGAAAACTATAAAACACTGATGAAAGAAATCAAAGAGGACACAAACAGATGGAGAAACATACCGTGTTCATGGATTGGAAGAATCAATATTGTCAAAATGGCTATTCTACCTAAAGCAATCTATAGATTCAATGCAATCCCTATCAAGTTACCAACGGTATTTTTCACAGAACTAGACCAAAGAATTTCACAATTTGTATGGAAATACAAAAAACCTCGAATAGCCAAAGTAATCTTGAGAAAGAAGAATGGAACTGGAGGAATCAACCTGCCTGACTTCAGACTCTACTACAAAGCCACAGTCATCAAGACAGTATGATATATACAATTTTCATATATAGTATAGATTCAGTCTTTCTCAGCAAAAGACTACCTAACTTATTCATGTCCAGTTCAGTTCAGTTGCTCAGTCATGTCCGACTCTTTGTGACCTCATGGACTGCAGTACACCAGACTTCCCTGTCCATCACCAACTCCCAGAGCTTTCTCAAACTTCTGTCCATTGAGTGGGTGATGCCATCCAACCACCTCATCCTCTGTCACCCCATTCTCCTCCCACCTTCAATCTTTCCCAGCATCACAGTCTCTTCAAATGAGTCAGTTCTTCACATCAGCTGGCCAAAGTACTAGAGTTTCAGCTTTAGCATCAGTCCTTCCAATGAATATTCAGGACTGATTTCCTTTAAGATGAACTGGTTGGATCTCCTTGCTGTCCAAGGGACTCTCCAACACCACAGTTCAAAAGTATTAATTCTTCAGCGCTCAGCTTTTTTTATAGTCCAAATCTCACATCCATACATGACTACTGGAAAAACCAAAGCTTTGACTAAATGGACCTTTGTTGGCAAAGTAATGTCTCTGCTTTTTAATATGCTGTCTATGTTGGTCATAACTTTTCTTCCAAGGAACAAGTGTCTTTTAATTTCATGGCTGCAGTCACCATCTGCAGTGATTTTGGAGCCCCCCAAAATAAAGTCTGACACTGTTCTCATTGTTTCCCCATCTATTTCCCATGAAGTGACGGAACCAGATGCCATGATCTTAGTTTTCTGAATGCTGAGTTTTAAGCCAACTTTTTCACTTTCCTCTTTCACTTTAATGTTCATCAGATCCAAATTTGAAGAACTCAGTCAGTTATTGTTATGAGCAGATGTCTCACCTTAAGATTGAATAAATAATCTTAGGCAACAAGGGTAAGATAATGAGATGCACAGAAATTTTTACAGGGCATTATCTTAGCCTAGTGTTTCTCATGACGTACTCTGCATATAGGTTAAATAAGCAGGGTGACAATATACAGCCTTGACGTACTCCTTTTCTTATTTGGAACCAGTCTGTTGTTCCATGTCCAGTTCCAACTGTTGTTTCCTGACCTGTATACAGGTTTCTCAAGAGGCAGGTCAGGTGGTCTGGTATTCCCATCTCTTTCAGAATTTTCCACAGTTTATTGTGATCCACACAGTCGAAGGCTTTGGCGTAGTCAATAAAGCAGAAATAGATGTTTTTCTGGAACTCTCTTGCTTTTTCGATGATCCAGTGGATATTGGCAATTTGAGCTCTGGTTCCTCTGCCTTTTCTAAGACCAGCTTGAACATCTGGAAGTTCTCAGTTCATGTACTGCTGAAGCTTGGCTTGGAGAATTTTGAGCATTACTTTACTAGCGTGTGAGATGAGTGCAATTGTGCAGTACTTTGAGCATTCTTTGGGATTGCCTTTCTTAGGGATTGGAATGAAAATGGACCTTTTCCAGTCCAGTGGCCACTGCTGAGTTTTCCAAATTTGCTGGCATATTGAGTGCAGCACTTTCACATCATCATCTTTTAGGATTTGAAATAGCTCAACTGGAATTCCATCACCTACACTAGCTTTGTTCGTAGTGATGTTTTCTAAGGCCCTCTTGACTTCACATTCCAGGATGTCTGGCTCTCGGTGAGTGATCACACCATTGTGATTATCTGGGTCATGAAGATCTTTTTTGTACAGGTCTTCTGTGTATTCGTGCCACCTCTTCTTAATATCTTCTGCTTCTGTTAGGTCCATACCATTTCCGTCCTTTATTGAACCCATTTTTCCATGAAACGTTCCCTTGGTATCTCTAATTTTCTTGAAGAGATCTCTAGTCTTTCCCATTCTGTTGTTTTCCTGTATTTCTTTGCATTGATCGCTGAGCAAGGCTTTCTTATCTCTCCTGGCTATTCTTTGGAACTCTGCATTCAAATGGGAATATCTTTCCTTTTCTCCTTTTCTTTTAGCTTCTTTTCATTTCACAGCTATGTGTAAGGCCTCCTCAGATAACCATTTTGCCTTTATGCATTTCTTTTCCATGGGGATGGTCTTGATCCCTGTCTCCTGTACAATGTCATGAACCTCCATCCATAGTTCATCAGGTTCTCTGTCTATCAGATCTAGTCCCGTAAATCTATTTCTCACTTCCACTGTATATTCATAAGGGATTTGATTTAGGTCATACCTGAATGGTCTAGTGGTTATCCCTACCTTCTTCAGTTTAAGTCTGAATTTGGCAAGAAGCAGCACAAGCTGGAATCAAGATTGCTGGGAGAAATATCAATAACCTCAGATATACAGATGACACCACCTTTATGGCAGAAAGTGAAGAGGAACTACAAAGCCTCTTGATGAAAGTGAAAGAGGAGAGTGACAAAGTTGGCTTAAAGCTTAACATTAAGAAAACTAAGATCATGGTATCTAGCCCCATCACCTCACGGGAAATAGATGGGGAGACAGTGGAAACAGTGACAGACTTTAGTTTTTTTGGGCTCCAAAATTACTGCAGATGGTGACTGCATCCATGAAATTAAAAGACGCTTAATCCTTGGAAGGAAAGTTATGATCAACTTAGATAGCATATTAAAAAGCACAGACATTACTTTGCCAACAAAGGTCTGTCTGGTCAAGGCTATGGTTTTTCCAGTGGTCATGTATGGATGTGAGAGTTGGACTGTGAAGAAAGCCGAGTGCCGAAAAATCGATGCTTTTGAACTGTGGTGTTGGAGAAGACTCTTGGGAGTCCCATGGACTGCAAGGAGATCCAACCAGTCCATCCTGAAGGAGATAAGTCCTGGGTGTTCATTGGAAGGACTGATGCTGAAGCTGAAACTCCAATACTTTGGCCACCTCATGAGAAGAGTTGACTCATTGGAAAAGACCCTGATGCTGGGAGGGATTGGGGGCAGGAGGAGAAGGGGATGACAGAGGATGAGATGGCTGGATGGCATCACCGACTCGATGGGCATGAGTTTGAGTAGACTCCGGGGGTTTGTGATGGACAGGGAGGCCTGGCGTGCTGTGATTCATGGGTTCGCAAAGAGTCGGACACGACTGAGCGACTGAACTGAACTGATCTTAGCCAGGCTATTTTCTCATAGGCTTATTTTAAGTTACTCTCTCCTGGATTTTTTTCAGTCTTTCACAGGGAGTTACTGTTTTTCCTTTGGAATTAATTTTATTTCTTAACTTTAAACTTTTGTGTAACCCTCAGGCTCAGTTCTTGAATCTGTTTTTTGTTGTTTTTTTTTTTTTTCATTTGATACATACTCAACCTACGATCTATCCTGTTTCATGGTTTTGAAAAAACAATCTAAAAAAATAAAAATAAAAACAATCTATATGATAACTCTCAAGTTTGTATCTCCTTCTTAAACCTCTTCTCTCAGGTTTGGACTCAAATATCTAAAGGCTCACCAGGTAACTACTTCAATAACTAAAAAGATCTCAAATTTAATGTGTTCAAAATTGCAGTACAGATTTCCACTCCATCCCAAATTGTTCTTCTCCCTGTCTTCTACTCTTGGTCAAATGGCAATCTAATCTTTCCAGCTTATAATGCAAAGCAAAACTTGTAGTCATACTAGAGTTGTCTCTTTTCTGACAACCCACATCCAATTCAATTTCACCTTTCAAAATACATTCAGATTCTGACTCCTTCTCAGGACTACTAATGCAACCACCTTAGTCTAAGCCATTCTTATTCTTGTTCTAGTCTAAATGACTACAATTGCCTTTTAATGTGGACACCCAATACCATGTCTGATATATAGTTAGTACTTTTCTCCTACCTATTATTCACAGCTTCTTTTCCATTTCCCTGGTTCCTCCATTGATTTGATCTTTGAGCCTTTAGTTATTTGGATTCATATTAATATTCATGGATCCTTTTAATCCATAGACCCTTCTAATCCTTTTAATTATCACCAAGGCATTATGATAGTTTTGTACATCACTGATTTCATGCAACACACAAGCAAAAACTGTATGTCAACAAAGCTAAAATTATGTCTTGAGCATCTGTCTCACCATAGATTATATCATATTTGTTTCTCAATGAAAGATAATGTTAGGAAACATCCAACTGTGTTTTTCATAGATTATAAACCAATCTGCTTCTATATCTTTGACAAATTGTGTTCTTCATACATTCATAGTACCTTCTGTAAAATGAAAATCATTTTTAAAATCTACCTGGAAATAAACCAGTGAAATCAACAGTAAAAAAAATGTCCCTTTTCATTTTACCTAGAAAACTTGGCAAACTGACATTTCTGATGTGCCCAAATATAAATTATAAATTCCCCATTGTCAGGAAAAAGAATGGCCTTTTTCCAAAACTATTAACAATTTTGATGTTTATCTAAGGGGGAAATTATGTCACCATGTTTTATCTTTATATAAAAACTAATGTTTTAAGACTGTTTAGTATGAGACCTTTATGACTCAATGGTGTTAATATTGGAGTTAAGTAAATTCTCAGTTAAACTTAGTGGGTAGATGATCTTTCTAGTGGCAGCATTGAAGAAGCTAAATTTTCACTTGCAAAAAGTATACAGGAAACAACAAATCTATACATGAAGGTACAGGGCCTAGAACAATTGACGAATAACAGAATAATGGCCATTCGCCATTTAGTGAACAGCAGCCCTATAACTGGCTTTAATGCTTGACAAGTTATTATCAAGATGTCATCCAGTTATTATAACAAAATTTGGGCACATGTCTATTTAACTCCATAGCCAGTATTCTTAACAAATGAGCCATATTCACTCTAAAAATAATGGTCATAATTTAATTTATGAACATGAATTTTATAAAAACAAAAAACTGTTATCACACACTATTTATGTAATCCTCCCAATAACTCTGCAAAGTATTTAACCATGTTCAACACAAGAAAATTGAAACCTACAGGGAGTAAATGAATATTCCAATTTTAACCAGGTAAGTGAAAGACTGATCTCTAAAGATCATGCTTGGATAAAAATTTTAAAAAGTTTTTAAAACAGGAGATATCTTAATGGTTTAAAAAAAAATCAGCAAGACAGCAGAATAGGAGTTTCCTACATTTTTGCCCACAAGGAACACCAGTTTTGGCAATTGCCTGTGAGTGAGAGTACCCTTGTTGAAGCCTAAAGATCCAGTGAAGAAGCTCTAGCACCACACTGGAATAAAAATATTTATGACTTTACATGCTGAAAAGGGTAAGAGGAATGGTTTCATTTGCATCACCCTGTTCCCACCATAGTGCCTCCTTTCTGCCTCCAGAAGATTGCCTACCCACTTAAGCTAGTTAAGGATTTTATTCTTAACTCCAATATCAATATTGTTGAGTTCTAAAAGTTCACATTAAACCTCTTGAAATGCAAATTTTATATAAAAGACAGCAATTATAGACTTAAAATAACTTGTGCAAAGACAAAGTGTCTCAGCCCACCATCTCACCCATCTGGCAAGATGAGAGCATGTGATTGAGGACCTGGCTTCCTCAGCTGTGCGGGATGCTTCCAAAGATGCCCACTTTCCTTTTGCTCCATCCAAAACACTGAGATGAGCTGCACAATGGGGCTGAGAAAGAGCTGGGGTAACAGCAGCACGGGGCTTCCCTGGTGGCTCAGTGGGAAAGAATCTGCTGCTAATGCAGGAGACAGGTCCAGGAAAATCCCCTGAAGAAGGAAATGGCAACTCACTCCAGTATTCTTGCCTAGAAGACCCCCGGAGCCTGGCATTCTACAGTTCATGGGCTCACAAAGAGTTGGACATGACTTAGTGATTGAACAAGAACAATAGCAGCAGCAGCAAGAGCTCTCAGAGAGCATGGAAGGCACATGAATCTTGGTAAGTACTTCATGGAGGCAACCAAGAAGGCTGCCCACAAGTCTCTGGGGATGTCTCACCTTCAGATTCCCCAACACTAGCTCATATGCCTGATGCACGATGAGGCAAAACCAACTGAAACATTGGAGTTTGGAGCAGATCAAGGTTTTTTGCAGGGCCATGCAAGGAGAACAGGTGGCTCATGCCCTAAAAAAAAAACGTGAGCTTCACAAAGGGTTTCAGCAAAACACTTTTAATAGCCTGTTGTTGGGAGGGGGTGTCCCCAGAATGTGTGATCATCTTGTGCACAATTCTCTGACTGGTTGATGTTGAGGTAACAAGGAGGTGTCACAGGGGCTAACAATATCAATCCTCAGGTGCCAGTAGGTCCATGGGTCATCAGGTAGTTAATTTGGATGTAATATTACCATCTACAAAGCAACTCAGGAAATATACATCAGATAATATTATCTAGGTCCTTCAGAGAGGAACTAAAGCAGAGGATATGGGCGAAGGCCTTTCCCAAGGGCCCATGAAGTCCTGCTCAGTTACAGGCACCCTCAATGTGCCATATCAGTCACCCACACATTTTGTGGCCAGCTCCCAGGTTACGGCCATGTGAACTGTGAATATAAGGCATCTCAGAGAGGTGGTTATTGTGCTCATGAAGCCAGCCCCACTCTGTAGGATTGGGGGATGACACACAAGCTTGAGGATTTAGGTAGCACACTCTGAAGGAAGCAAATGGGAGGCTATCAGTATTGGGCCTGGCTTTGCAGGATTTAAAGAAGATGTGCAAGTTTAACAATGCCCTATGAAAAAGGGAAAAAGAAAGTGGGGCAAGCACTCCCACAAAAAAGATCAAGAAAGCCTCAGAATTCCTAGCAAGGCTAACCATCTTTTTCTTTCTCTTCCAACAACTGTCAGTAAAGAATAGAGGAGGTGACTATTTGTTCAAATGCAAAGTCAGCAACACGAGACTTCCAAAAATACGATAAATCAAAAAAACATGACACCACCAAAGGAACACAATATTTGTCCAACAATCAACTGAAAAATAAAAGTGTATATCTGTGATTTGTTTGCTAAAAATTAAAAATAGTTGTTTAAAGGAAGGTCAGTGAACTAGAAAGAAAACCCAGAAAGACCATTTTACAAAATCAGGAAAACAAACCAAGAAAAAAACAAAAAGTTTAACAGAGAGATAGAAATCATGTAAATAACCAAACAGAAAATCTAAAGTCAAAGAATACAATGAATGAATTGGAAAACACGATAGAATCAATAGCAGACTTGACAAACAGAACAATCTACGGACTTAAAAATAGGTAATTTGATAATCTACTCAATGGAGAACAATAACAACAACAAAAAGGTTAAAAAAGGCTTAAAGCTTATGTAAAATATGTGATACCATTAAGCAAAATAATTTATACATTATTAAAGGTCCAAAAGGAGAGGAGAAAGGAGCATCTTATTTAGAGAAATAATGTCTAAGAACTTCCCAAATCTGAGGAAGGGTTGGGACTTCCAAGATCATGAAGCTTACAGGTCCCAAAATAGATTCAGCCCAAGGAAATTTTTTCCAAGACATAATCTAATAAACCTCTAAAATCAAAGACAGATAATTTTTTTAATTAATTGATATATTTATTTTACTTTACAACATTGTATTGGTTTGAAACATTCTTCATGTGAAAAGAAATCCCCATAAGGCTGTTAGCAGATTTCTCAGCAGAAAAGTTGCAGGCCAGGAGAGAATGGAGTGATATACTGAAATCGTAGCGGGGAAATGCCAAATAAGAACTGTTTACTTGACAAAATGGTACTTCAGAAATTTAAGAGCTATAGAGGCTTTCCCAGAGAAACAAAAGCTGAGGAATTTCATCACCACTAGACCTGACTTACAAGAAAGACAGAAAGGAGTTCTTCAACTGAAAAGGAATGACAATAAGTAATAACATGAAAATACATGAAATATTAAAACATATTGGTCAAGTTAATCACATAGCCCAATTCAGAATATTTTAACAGTGTAATATGGTGGCATTATAATTGTAGTATAAATGTTAAAGGACCAAAGTATTAAAATAACTATAGCTACAAGTTTTTGATGAATACACAATATAAAAACGTTGTGACTTCAAAAATATAAAATGTGTGTGGGGGGGGAAGGAAAAGGATAGAATTTTATATTTCATCAAAATTAAGTTGCTATCAACTTAAAATAGACTGCTATAATTTTCAGATGTTTTATGTAAGCCTCATGTTAACCACAAAAGAAAAGCCTACAATAGATATACAATGGTAAGGAAAAGAGAATCAAATGTGTAATTCTAAAGAAAGAACAAGAAAGGAAGAAAGAAGCAAAGGACTACAAAGCAGCCAGAAAGCAATTAATAAGATAGCATTAATAAGCCCTTATCAATGAATAATTGCATTCAATGTAAATAGATTAAAATTTCCAAACAGTAACCTAGAGTGGATGAAAGAATAAAAAACAAACAAACAAAAAAAACATTATATGTTGCCTACAAGAGACTCAGTGCGGATTAAGGGACACTGAAAATAAAGGGATAGAAAAATTCATGTGCCAAAGATGAAAATTAACCTTTATCTTACACCATTCACAAAAATCATTTCCAAATTGATCAGAGACCTGAACATAAGGATGGAAACCATAAAACTCCTAGAAGAAAACATAGGAGCTAAGTTTCTTGACTTTGGTTTGGCAATGAATTTTTGGATTAGACATCAATAGCAAGAGCATCAAAAGGAAAAATAAATAAGTGGGGCCACATTAAACTAAAAAGTTTATGCATAGCAAATGAAGCCACCAACACAACAGAATTAAAGAAAAAAAATATACCCCAAGAAAACAAAATTAGTATTTTGAAGAGATATCTACACGCCCATGTAACATTACTCAGAATAGAGAAGACGTGTGTAAACAGCTTAAAGATCCATTGATAGATGAATGAATAAAGATGTGGTACACACAGAAACACACTAGGATAGTATTCAGTCATGAGAAAAAAGGAACTCCTGCCATTTTCAACAACATGGATGAATCTGGAGAACATTACGTTAAGTGAAATAAATCAGACAGAGGAATCAAATACTGTATAACATCACTCATGTGTGAAAACCAAATTTAAAACAGCAAACTTATAAAAACAGAGCAAAATAATGGATATGGGGCTAGGGTGGGGTAATAAGGAGATGCCTTCAGTTAAAAAATGAGTAAGTGCTGGGAGTCTAATATAACGTATGGTGGTTGTAGTTAATGATACTGTATTGTACACTTGAAATTTGCTAAGAGGGAGGATCTAAAGTGTCTTTACCACAAGGAAATAAAAGAAAGACCTCTAAAGTTGGCTTAAAACTAGACATTCAGAAAACTAAGATCATGGCATCTGGTCCCATCACTTCATGGCAAATAGAAGGGGAAACAGTGACAAACTTTATTTTGGGGGGCTCCAAAGTCACTGCAGATAGTGACTGCAGTCATGAAATTAAAAGACACTTGCTCCTTGGAAAAAAAGCTATGACCAACCTAGATTACTTTGTCAACAAAGGTCTGTCTAGTCAAAGCTATGGCTTTTCCAGTAGTCATGTATGGATGTGAGAGTTGGACTATAAAGAAAGCTGAGTGGTGAAGAATTGATGCTTTTGAACTGTGGTGTTGGAGAAGACTCTTGAGAGTCCCTTGGACAGCAAAGAGATCCAACCAGTCCATCCTAAAGGAAATCAGTCCTGAATATTCATTGGAAGGACTAATGTTGAAGCTGAAACTCCAATACTTCTGGCCACCTGATGTGAAGAACTGACTCATTTGAAAAGACTCTAATGCTGGGAAAGATTGAAGGCGGGAGGAGAAGGGGGCAACAGAGGATGAGATGGTTGCATTGTATCACTGACTCAATGGACATGAGTTTGAGTAAACTCTGGTGATAGATACGGAGGCCTGGGGTGCTTCAGTCTATAGGACTGCAGAGAGTCAGACACAATTGAGTGACTGAACTGATGTGAGGTGATGGATGTGTTAATTAATCTGATTGTGGCAATCCTTTCACAGAGTATGTTTATAACCAATCATCATGCTGTACACTTTGTGGTGATGGTTTAGCTGCTAAGTCATACCCAACTCTTGTGACCCCATGGACAGTAGCCTGCCAGGCTCCTCTGCTCATGGTATTTTCCAGGCAAGATTACTGGAGTGGGTTGCCATTTCCTTCTCTGGTACACTTTAAACATGGACAATTATATTTGTCAATTATACCTCAAGAAGGCTGGAGAAATATTAAAAGAGGAGGTATCTGAAGTAATAATTCTGAAATTTGGAGAGAAGAGCTGAAGTCTGATCCACCAAATTAGGAGATAATGTAAACTTGTCTCTTAAAAGATAGAATAAGAAAATATTAAAAGCAATCTTTCTTTTAGATATAGACGGCCCATGTCTCAGACAGTGAGAAAGAGAGAATATTTCTGGGACAGGAATATCAGACTCATAAATCATATAAAATCATTCATTACATCTATAAGCAATATGCACTAAAGATGCTAATTAGCAGTTTATCAGTCAATGTCCAATTAGGAAAAAATGTTCAAAGTATTTCAGAGTGGATATTGAGTTCAACGATTTGTTACATAGATGTTATTAAAGATCAAAGAAGAAGCTGAGGTATATCAGGTTCCCCCAAGACCACACTCAGGGCCCATGATTCACCAGAACAATTCACAGAATTCAGGAAAGCTGCTATTCCTGTGGTTATGTTTTATTACAGTAGAATATATATTAAAATTTGCAAAGGGAAAAGATGAATTGAAGTCCAGGAGAAGCCAGACACATATTCCCTTGTGTCCTCTCCTAGTGAAATCATATAAATAATACTTCATTCTCCTCATCATGAAGGAGGAGAACACGGGCAAAGGGTTGTTAACTGAGGAATCTCACCAAGTCCTGTGAAACTAAGCAGGACCCTGTGGGGTCCTGGGTACAGAGCCTTTCTGTCCCCCATTTCTTGTCTGTAGGGAATAAACTCCAGTCTCTATGAGCGTCCTTGAATCCCAAAGGGCAGATTTGAACAGTTACCAATCAGGGAAGGAAGGGGACGCACAGACAAGGGAAGAGTCACCAAGAGACAGTCACCCAAGAGTGCAGCCTTGGGGCAGGGTCCTGGTACCTCCTCAAGTGATATGCATAACAATATCTTTGAGCTCTTCTGTAAAAGAAAAACCCCCCAACAAATGCAAGGTCTTAGCTACTTGATGAAGGTAAGAATCCTTCTGGCATTAAGAATATGCCGGAGAAGGTCAGTTGATAAGTTCGAGAATCAGAAAAGTTCATCAGGATACCACCTGAGGCCAGCTTAAAGGAGTGCGGGCCCTGCACACACCCTGAGCCTTACAGCAACACTGCCCTTGGACCATTGCTATGAAACTCCTCACCAAATCTCCTGGCTTGGGACACAGTTTTTCAGGGCATCAGCCTGCCGTGTTCCTCTTTGCCTGGCAAAGCAATAAAACTATTCTTTTCTACTTCATCCCAAACTCTGTCTCCAAGATTCAATTCAGCACTGGTACAGAGAGGCCAAGTTTTCAGCAGCCCTTGGTGTAAAAGGATTTTTAGGGAGTCAGGCAGGCAAGCACCCCAGAGTAAACTCAGCATTTGTTAGCATGGACTGTCTAATCAAACCGATAGCTCAAGCCCCAGAGTCTCAGACATACAGAAACAATTGTTTACCCTAAATCACAATGTTAGTATAAACTATCTGATCAAAGTTATTTCATGCTCTAAGACATGTAAAAATAATCATAACAAGCATAATATTCCAAGGACTCAGAACTCATTTTTGGTCTTTCCTGTGAATATGCAGGCCTATTGAGTGAATCCTTTTCTGCACATGAGATAATGCAGATAAAGTGATTAGAGAAGGTAGCAACTTCTACCTCCAGGACTGGAGACTCACTCCCTCTACATAGCTGGTGCTTAGATGGATTGGTGAGGTAGAGGTAGGGGAACGTGAACCTGGAGCTTGGAGCCACTGAAGGAGATGGAATTCCTTGGTCCTAGTCCCTTTGAGGGTCTGCAGCACAGCTGATGCTGCAAGTGCCCAAAGAAAGTGGAGCTGCAGTATCCATGCTGTGCAACAACACTATTGAAAACTGAAAATAAGAAGTCTCAGGACATCCCTGGGGGTCCAGTTAAGAATCCACCTTGCAACATGGATTCAATCCTCAGTCAGTAAACTAAGACGACCCCACATGTCACAGAGCGAATTAGCCCATGTGCTGCAACTATGGAGCCCTCATGCTCCAGAGCCTGCACCACAGTTAGAGTCCATGAGCCACAACGAAAAATCCCACATGATGCAATGAAGATCCTGTGTGCCCTAAGACATGATGCAGCCAAAAATAAATCAATAAATAAATATTGTTTTTTAAACCTTTCTTAAAAACCTTAAATATTGCTTTAAAAAAAAAAAAAAAAAGGCAGTCTCTTCTGTCTTCCCAGCATCTCATGTCCCTCTAATGACTGCTTTAGTTATTTCTCTCTATTGCCTTCCTAGCAAAAGAATCTGAAATTTAGTATTATGTCTTCTACTCCAGCAGAGAGTTGATAGTAAATAACCATCACACTAATCTATAGAAAACTACTACTTAGCAATACAATCCTCTCAACTTAAACATTTTCCTACTTCAACACCAGTGGTCTTTCCACGGTATCATGACAAAAGAGTTGGCACCAAGAGTAATTAGTTTGGATTTGGTTTGGATCACCAAAGGAGTATACCCTTCCATTTTTACAGGAAAGGATCTTTAAAATTAGATTTTCTAATAAAATTAAAAATTGAGACAAAATACTAGAGATCTTAGATTCTTATCAACTTTTTCTATGACCTTAGTTGACTCACAATTATCCCTCATTTCAGTATCCTTACCAGTAAAGCAAAAGATAGGAAATATGAGTTCATTTTCAAATTAATATCTGAAATAACCCAATGAAGACTAGGAAACTCAATTTGGTAATTTGACAATGCTTTGAATTCACATTCTTTTTAACTGTTCGGTATGAGTTGACCAGTCTTCATTTGCCTTAATTAGAGCATGCTATGGAAAATTCAATTAGTCTCTGCTCTGCAGGTGGTGACTGGGGAGCAGAGAGATCAGGAGTACCACCTGCTCAGTATCACTCACGGATGCTTTCTTTTGCTAAAGATGAATGTCTTTACGTGAAAAGACCATCTGTTGTCATAACCTGCCCACGATCTGTCTATTTGGAGGCAATATATAATTGCTTTTGCTGCATATTAAACACATGTTTTTCCAAGCTTCCACCTGTAAAATATCTTCAGGACATATTTACCTCCGTGTCAGTCCTTTGTTTGTGGAAAATAACTTCAATCTTTGAGTTTAGGTGATAGATAACTTCATCCAGTGAGACATAGAACGTGTTAAGCTTCCATAGTTTTGACACATTTGCCACAATGTGAAGTCAGCATCTCTGAATCTGGGCCTGGAGGATCAAGTTTCCCAAGCACTTCTGTTACCACAATGTCGTACAGTTTTATCTAATACAAATCCCCAGTTTCCTCTCACTAAGGAATGGACCATAACTCTTTACTCAAGTGGTTGTTTTCTTCCATTTCTAGATTCCTCATTGTACATGTGCTTTAGAGGCTGGAGTTCTTTGTTGTATTAACTTATTTCTAGAAAAAGAGTTACTCCATGATTGACTTGAAAGATAAATGTATTCCATATTGCACAGGAATTTAATACATTTCTTGTGTGGTATCAAATTCTCAACTCCCTCCTTCTCACTCCAGTAGTAACTTGGAACCTCTTTGTTTAACTGCACCTCATAATTAACAGGTGACACATGCAGAATTGATTTCTGAATCACTGATGACAAAGAGAACAAAATTGAAAAATATTGTTTATGTCTTCATATAAACCATATGTTTCAATTTTTTAAAGTGGTGGTTAAATGGTATTCTTCCAAAGGCCTGGTTTAAATTCTTGTCACTATAGCATTTTCAAGATTTATTTCATAGTTTAAAAATGATTTGCGTAAATTATTTTGAAGAAGTTTCGTGACATATCATTTTTTAAACTAAAGAGGGCATTTTGCTATTGCCAACTATAAGACATGTTGTTAAACCACATTGTCTTTACTTTTCAGATTTGGAGTTTATATAGAAACACGTTAAACCATTGTTATACTCAGTAGTCAATTCTTAACTTCAACAAAGACAAAGCAAATTGACATGTGATAGTCTTAATCCCTTATCTCTTAGTTACTGGATAGTGATTGTGCTCGCACATAAGGGACCTGGTAGGAATTCGCCTTCTCTCTTGGTATGTAGGTTAGTGTCTTCCTTGATGAAACAGAATATAAGTTTAGAAGAGATGTTGTATGTTTTTAAGAGAAGGATGATTGGTTTCTAGTTTCGAAGCGAATTTAAGTCTTAATTCTGTCTTTTTAATAGCTCTTGGGCCCTTTTCCACTAAGGATTATTGTAATAATCCGTAAGGATGCATCCCTTTATTATGTCAATGTTGAACTTCCATGTAGGTTCTTGAAAACTATGCTTTGTATCACTAACCTGGCTGGAGTCTTTCTCTGTCATTCACACATATCTTGTTTTCTAAAAAGCTCTGTGAATTTTTCTTTTTCTCTAAAAAACATTGAGCTAAAACTTCAATTTGCTACTAGATAAATCTGACTTTTATAACAAACTATATATGTAAATTATACTCTTTGCTTTTTATCATTTTAACTATTTTAATCATTTAAATTCTATTTTCTTTTTAGTTAATTGCATCTTTTGGAAAATTTTCTTCTTCCTTATATGTCCACCTAATTCTTTCCAACTCTTCAAGCTCTAAAGCATCATAAGGCATATCTTCACCAGAAATTATGAAAAAAAATTATGAAAAAATAACAAATTTTGTATTTCTGCAAGCTTTTCATCATGTTTTGTTCACTCTTCATCTCGTTTTTAGTCAGTGTACTTCTCATATTTATTTTCTTAATGGCTAAGTAAGTTTTTGTTATTATAGTTTCCCTTACATCAACTCACATCAAAGTAATTTTTGTATTAAAAAGACTTAAAAAGCATATCTTTACTTTTTCTTTATTTTTAAGCTACATTCAGAGTCTGAGACTTACAGTTAGTTTTTAAATTGTGTTTTTAAGAATTAAGGTAAATCAAATGTGAAAGTGACAGGCAGATAGAAACAGACAGATATGCTCCCTTAGCATTTAAGACTGTGTAGTTCTAACAGAGAATCTTAACTTTTTTCTCAAAACTCATTGATGTCATTGAAGGGACACAGGTATTTTAATTTCATCAAAGAAAATAATCCATAAATACACTATTTTGTGTACAAATTTAGATGATGCCATCTGTGCTTTCTCCTCTCAAAGGATTCATTATTTATATATAGTATTTGTATACAGTTTTACAAATGTGAACAGATACAATTATCACTCCCTGGATGGCCCTCTCATGTTCTTGGAAATGAACTATTGTTTTCTTTTTTTCTACAATTACATTAAACCTCTCCAGCACTATGTGTGTGTTCAATGTGCCATCTTTATATTATATCATTTAAACATAAGTTTTTCATTCATAGAATATGAATTTCATAGAGATCCTTTGGTTCCCCTTCTGATTCACCCAACTCTTGGTTGAAGATCTCTTATTATATTGTTTTATATCAAGCAGTTCTTACTTGTCAGATGGGGAAGAAAACTAACAATAAAAAACTCTAGAATGAAGCTAGAGAATAGCAAGATTAAATAATATAATCAATGTTTTAGAAGTAACTTAATTAGTTGAATTCAACTTCTTATCTGATAGTTTAATGTCTATTATCACATACCCATAAAAGGTTTGACAAGCTCCAAGCTTGAAGACATCTAGAGAAGGAAAACAGCCAGGGAAGAACACATGTTTTCTTTCACACTGACTCAAACTCTTGCCACACGACTACTTCTGCTTACTCTGCTGTTTCTAGCTCTTTGACCTAACAGAACAATGCCAATCCTTGCTTCATTTGGCAGACACCCTTATCAATATTTGAGAAAAGAAATGTACTGGATTCTCTTTTTGTACACAAATCTTTTCAAAAAACCTTTTCAAATTTAAATGACTACACATCATATTTTTAAATCCACTCATCATTCTAGTCCCAATCTTCTGTAAGAAGCTCTGTGATCAGCAGAGCTGAGCTATTTCTCCCATGAAAAACATTTGCTTTTCTGACACTGAAAGCCTGATGTCATACTGACTTTACTTATACTCAATTACAGGCTGTGCTTAGATGCTAAGCATGTCCAACTCTTTGCGACCCTATGGAGTACAGCCTACTAGGCTCCTCTCTCCATGGGATTCTCCAGGCAAGAATACTGGAGTGGGTTGTCTTGCCCTCCTCCAGGGGATCTCCCCGATCCAGGGTCTAACCCTGCGTGTCTCTTATGTCTCCTACATTGGCAGGCGGGTTCTTTACCGCTAGTGCCACCTGGGAAGCCCTAACTACATGGACGTCTTATATTGTACTCAGCCCCCTAAGCGCCATGTTTGACTCAATGATATCCCCCTCCCTAAAGGTATCACATCCTAATCCTTCAAACCTGCGAATGTGTTATTTTATATGGCTCTGCAGTGGGATGAGCTAAGGGATTTGAGATGTAGAGATTATCCTGGATTATCTGTTTGGGCCCCATGTAATCACAGGATCCTCATTAGAGGGAGGCAGTGGGATCACAGTCAGAGAAGGAGATGTGACCTCAGAGGCAGAAGTCAGAGTGATGTTGTTGCTGGAAGGGGACCAACAGCCAAGGGATATAGGCACTCTCTAGAAGCCGCAAGATGGAAGGTAAGGGTGCTGTTTTTATCCTTGGCAAGAAAAAATTTGGACTTCTAACCTCTGAACTGTAACATAATAATTCTGTGTTTTTAAAGCTAGTAAGTGTATGATAATTTGTTACAGCACTGACAGAAAACAAATATAATTCCTAAAGCATCTTCATCCACGCTTCTAAGTGTTGTCGTACTGAGGCTGGTATTCTTAGGAGTCCCATAAAACAAATTATATTCACTCCTTTAAAATTATAGATTGCTAGATTGATATCATTTCTTCATTCTTGCAATGCATTTTAAATGCTGATTTCTACTTCAGTGACTTGCCTTATTATTTGTGTTCCTCCTAGAACTTGGTAAGCATCCCTATGTTACTGTAACTCTGGGATGAATGTTCATTTTCCATCATCTACCACCTGCCTTGATTGGTCTCTGCCTCCGAGGAAGGACATGGCAATGAACTACTGCTATACCCTCCTTCCTCTCTTTATAGCACAGAGCTGAATTCTAGCTTCTTTCATTCTAACTATATTGGTGAAATAAGAATGAAGAAGAGTGGACTATTTTCCATTAGGAATCTAAGAATCTAGAATCACATAAAAACACAGGCTTACCACCCAGTTTACCAAAATTCCAACTACAAAGGAAAATGTTCCATAAATAAAATAACTTAATATATCTGGAATGAAACATAAATTGATGTACAACTTGAACTAATCATGTGCTATCTGTCAGGCACAGTAAGATGCATTTTTTATGAGTTATCATGTTTAATTCCTACACCTTCCACTCTGATGTTTATTATCTTTATACATGAAATTACTAACCTATGGTTAGACAATAATTTGTCTAACAGTCCCATACCTATCTATAAGTTTTGGAGGTGGAAATCAAGTCCTCTTGATATTTTATCTTTTATTATTATACTATTATTAACATAATCCTACAAATAAAAAGACTTTAAATATGTCACTATCGAGATTTCTCCACAAGCAAGAGAATTGATATATTTATTACAAGTAAATTCTGGGATTTTTAATTTGGAATCTGCAATAGAATAAAACATTTTTCAAAACACAGAAACATCAGCAGAGCAAAACAGAGAAATCACCATTGCTTACATTTTTATAATCTTGTTAACAAATTGTTGGTCAATTGTTGAGCTGTCACTCAAGTCTTTACTCCTTTGCTGACCTAAATATCTTAGGTGAAAAACATTTCTTTTAGTATCATTCTGGATTAAAAGTTTTACACTGACATGCACATTGAAGAAAAAAAAAACACATTTCCTGAACAGAACTGTCATCAATATCAATTTTAAAAGGATGAACCTTTATCCTTGAAATGTTCAGGTCACTGTAATTATCATCTTTAATTCTGGGAGATAGAATTTAAATTTAAAACAATAGATGTAGCGTTACACAGGGTCAGATACTATTAGGTATTCCAGGAACAATTAGTTGCTATGCAACAGACTTCAAACAGTAACTGAAAATAATTTTTTTACAAAATAATGTTTTTTATATTCTGGCAAGATAAGCTATACATGTATAAATAAGTATTTATTCTTACCCAAACTATGATCTTAATTGCCTGTCCCTTTAATGATACCTTAGGCACAGTAAGGAAGAATGCTCTGACAATGAAACCTGTATCATTATAAGCTTTAAATGCATTTGTCTATACAAAGATAGAAGTTGGCAGTTGAGCTAGCAGTATTTGATGTTTGTTTGTCATTCATCCCTGGGAAGTTCAATACACTACAAAAAAAATTATCTTTCCTACAAAGTAAGACATCTTTATTTTAACAAAATATAAACCACATAAATTTGTTAATAGTATCACTAACTCAAAATATGTTTTTGCTGATGAAGGAAGTAGAAATACATGGCTACTGTTCAGCATTATTGAAATAAGCAACAATTTACTTCAGAGGAATACAAGCAAATCCATTTAAGGGTCAAGATTTGCTGAAAAATGAGGTATTGATTTTCAGTATGAGGATGTGTGTAAGACACTTCAGTTTCTGCTCTGAAATCAGATGCCCTGTTCCTCTAATCTGAAGATGTGTTCTAGACATACCTTCACAACCCTAGTAATCAATTTCATACCTAACTATTGTGTCAGCATGATGGTAACTTCAGAAATGATTACAAAGGTAGTTCCCTCCTTTTCTCTTATTGATAGTGATTTTTATTCCTGGGAAGAATGAACAAATCATATACTGTTATATAATTTTGTTTCTTCTAAAAAGTCCACATATTTTGGAAATATATAAGAATGGCCCTATTTGCTCCCCTGTACTTATGTGTGCTATGTTCATGAATGATAGGATGAGATTAAAATACATGTAAAAATGCATTTATTATAGATATTTTCCCTTTAAAGTTTCTGTAATTTATTGGTTTGTGATTTTAGGGCATATATTTATAACACACATAAAATACAATTGCATGGTTTAAATCTCTGTGTTTGAAGTCAGGTAACCTGGCTGGTGTTTCAGTTCTGCCCCTACAAGCTGTATGATTTTGGTAAAACATTTATCTTAAGTTTGATCATCTGTAGGGTGAGCACATTAGTGTCTATCTTGTTTGATTTCTACAGTGATTAGTCTGAAGCAGAAAAAGTGATATAAAATTGCTTTATATATATATTTCATTTGATGAATCAAATAATGATGGAAGTCAGATATAGTTTGAATTTTAGGGTTTTCGGGTTCAGTAGCCAAGTCATGTCTGATTCTTTGTGACCCTATGGACTGCAGAATCAGTGATGTCATCCAACCATATCATCCTCTGTCATCCCCCTCTTCTCTTTCTGCCTTCAATCCTTCCCATCATCAAGGTCTTTTCCAATGAATTGACTATTCATAACAGGTGGTCAAAGCATTAGAGATTCAGCTTCAGCATCAGTCCTTCTAATGAATATTCAGGGTGGACTTCCTTTAAGATTGACTGGTTTGATCTCCTGCTGTCCAAGGGACTCACAAAAGTCTTCTTCAGCACCACAGTTCAAAAGCATCAGTTCTTTGGGGTTCTGCCTTCTTTACAGTCCAACTCTCACATCATGTGTAAACTACTGGAAAGACCATAGCCTTGACTATACTTTGACTTTGTTGGCAAAGGGTATATAATCATAAAAGTTCAAAGAGAGTGACACCTTTTTGATTGTTTTGTCAAGATGGCCTTAGAAGGATTAACAGCTCATTCTAAAAGATTAGAATGGACAGAATGCTCCTATTACGGGGAACCACACAACAAAAATGTTGGATCAAGAAAGAGAAACCATGCCCGCGAGCTGTGGGTAAGTTATCCTTCTTAGAATGAAATCTTCATTTTGATTAACAGGGGGTGACATGATTGAAAAGACTGGAAACAGAAAGATTGGACTTTGTAGGACTTTGATGTAAAGTAAGCTTGCTAAGGTGGTGCTAGTGGTAAAGAACTCACCTGACAAGCAGGAGACATAAGAGGCATGGTTTGATCCCTAGATCAGGAAAATCTCTTGGAGCAGGTCACAACAACCCATTCCAGTATTCTTGCCTGGAGAATCCCTTGGACAGAGGAGCCTGAGGGGCTAAGGTGCACAGAGTCTCAAAAAGCTAGACATGACTGAAGTGACTTAGCATGCACAAAAGCTTCATGATTATTCGGAAGAAAAAAGGAAGAGAAAGGGGAAAGGAAACAAGGGAGGAAGGAAGGAACAATGGGGGAGAAAATATACCGAGAACATGAACTGCGTGCATGAATCTTGCTGTCCGTCAGGCACTATGACAGGTCCTTTAATAAGATCTAATATAACGCACATGATCAGCATAAATAATTTCATCTACACTACAAATTTTGTTTAAATTAAGAGAAATTATATAGTGTGCCTAAGCCACAGTATGAATGAAAATAATGTTTTGAGTTCAGTTCTAACTGTATATCCTGAGCTATTTGGTTGTGGCATACTAGCTCTCCCTGTAATGTGTAGGTCAGAAGGCTTCTCAAGTGTGAGATAACAGAACCTGCAATGATATTAATGACAGCTTGTCTGACTGCATCATCATGTCAGCATGTAACACATTTCATTTTCCTAAACTACTAACAAATATTAGGAAAAATGCATTAAATCAAAAGGCAAAATCTGCTAGAACTCCGGATAGCTGATGGTGGCTTTAGAAAATCTTCATCAAAGGAGTATTTAGCATAAGGGCCAACCTCCTCAGAGATTTCAGAGTTGATTAAAAGTGACAATTTTTTTTAACATAATCATCTGCTCAGATAAATAGAAAGAATGATATCCTGATCTGTACTCAGATACTCCTGGTTATCTACCTTTTTTATTAGTTCAAGACCTTTGGGATTTTCTCAGTTTTTTCTGAGTTAAGAGGCCAGACAACTCTCCTTTGATTTAATTATCTCATTGTCACCATTGTCTTAAAAAATATATTTAGAATAAAAACCAGAGCAATAAATAGATAAGATAAAGAGACGTATTCCAAAATGTGAATGATTCCCCAATTTATACCAAGATGGGAGGCAAAGTTCTTCCTACATAGCTCCACCAAAGCCTGTAAAGGTCATGGCAGTCTGAAGATGACCTCCTTCTGAGAGTCTGGGATCACATACAGACCAAACTTATGGGGATTCCCACTTTTTAGGAGACACTAGAGCCTGGTCTACAGAATCACATCTTGCCACAACCTCTTCCACATTTTCTATTTCCAACAATTAATTCCCAAGATAACTAGAACCTATTTCTATCCCCCTTCTAGTCCAAATAGAATTATTTAAAACCATATCTATTTTCAAAGGAATTACCAATTGAGATTCAACTCTATGTTATTCCCATTTGCAATAAATTGCCATTTTTTTTCCTTAATAAGTATCTTTACTTCACTCTAGATCAATACTAGATAGTGTATCAGAATATAAATGAGTGCTGCTCTACAGAAAATAAAGTTGTGGGAGACATCTTCTTTTCCTTCTGAATAAAGGGGAAAAGCAAATTACATGAAGGTATCATATTTCTTAATATCATACTTGCCTTTCTAAAGGCTAATAGTCAAATAGATAATCATTTCAGTCAATCAAGCAGAACTCCTTTGATTTGTAACTCAACGCTTACATAAAATATTTAAGATCATTGACCAGTTGCTTTCTGAAACTCTCTCTGGCTTTGCTTTAAAGACACTGCTTGTCTCTCTCCCTATGTGATTACTCTTCCTCAAGGTTTTTAATAAATTTGTATTTATACATATTCCCTTAAATATATTTTTGTTCCCCTGCCATAATCTATCCTATACCCTTATTTCATCTTTCTAGACATATATTCCTTGAATCACAAACCAGCCACATACCTTCACATACAACCAAGAAGCTACTGAAGTCAAATTGATATCTCTATTCTAAATCGCTCTCCTGAACTCCATTTGTATATTTCTGCCTTGTCTTGGATATCCCATGGATAGTTCAAACTCAACATGTTATATTCATTTGGGGATGTTTCCATAGCTTGTATGAAGAAACTAAATTTATCACTTGACATAGTATCTGTTTGATTATTTTCCTCCTGCCCATTAGAACATCAACTGTCAAGGAGCAATGGCATAATTCTCAGCTCATATTTACAATCAGAAATAATTCTGATATAGCAGAGATGAAGAGAGAAGACATACATAATAAAAAGAAAGTGGTAGACAGTACCCAATGGCATCTAGGAATGTCAGGCGATGTTACAACTTTCACATTTACCTCCAGGAGCAGGTGACATCTAATGATTAATTCCACTGTCACTTTCAACCACTAAAAACAAAGGCAATTGATTACCAAGAAGATGAAAGAAATCACTATGTTTCTATTATAATGCACAACCTGATTAAATATGAGAGTGGAACAAAAAAATTTAAATGTAGAGAAAGAAAAATACAGTAAGATCCAAAGGAAAAGTCTGTGAAAATGTTCATGTTTATTCAGCATTATATAATGACTGGCATATTTTCTTACTTATAGCCTTGTGTCTAGAGGCTATGGTCTAGCACCTAGAATGGAAAATAACTGCATTTCAGAAAGCTAAATATTTAAGTAGAAAACAAGAAACTCCCTGTTATCTCTGAATACCAGAGAAGCATTAAGGGAGCAATAATGAAACAAGAGGGCGGATGTGTCACAGGTTAATGAATTGCTGGTCTAGATAGTTCAATCAAAGGAGGCCAATATTGATGTGCCTTTAGAAAGACAGATGGGATATTGCATGTGCCATTCAATGTAATGAATTGTCAGGGAGGAAAAGAAAAATCTCCAGGATGTGTATAATCATTTATGAGCAGTGGAAGAGGAAACTAAATTATAAGAAGATGTATTTCAATTCAGCTAGGAAGGAAACAAAAACACTTTAGTGTGTACTCAAAAAAAAAAAGTATTTTTTTTTAATAATTAGCTGTTTACCAAAAGTGACTCATGTGTTGAATCTGAATACATGCATACAATCTGATGATCTCATTATATTTCATGCACAGAAAAAAGGAGTTTTAATCCACTAATAAAAAAGGTGTATGTGGAGGAGGGTAGCAGATTTCGGTCAATGCAGGAAGAATGAAACCTAAATCTGAACAATCCAGGGATAAAACACAGATCCAGGAATATGTCTGAGTTATCTTTGCATCTTGAATGCTTAGCACAGAATGTAGTTAAAATACAAAATACATACTTGAATAAATGAATGAGGACAAATCAGAATTATATAAAAAAGAATTAAGGCATTTTAGCAAAACTGTGTGTTTTACACTTATAGTTATACATGTATTTCTTATTTGTGTTAATCCTTGACAACCCTGGAAGGTAGGTGTTATGCCCTTGTTCAAAAGAAAAGTGAGGTCCAGGAAGATAACAGCAGTTTGAAAGTCAACATCAACATAGCTTGTTGGCAGAACTGTGTAGGAGCACAGCCTCTATTATTTAATTTTCCAGCTGATTTAAATTCCCTCTCGCTCTCCCTTTCTCTCTCTCTCATTAAATTGTTATAAAGCTTCCTGAAGACTGGCATGGTAGGAAATGTTTTACAACAGCCATTCTTAGCACTCCAAGTAAGCCAGTTTCCTTGGTGACATCATCAGATTAAATGAAATGGGAAATAAGTTCTAAGTATATGACCAGAAGTTTAATGCTTTTCTTAAATTGGAGGTCAGTGTAAAATTAAGGAAGATATTACTTGGCATTTTTACTGCAAGTATATCTTTCCTCCTCCTCTACCCACCCTCTGTAGAAATTATATACTCAACTTGATTTCAACATTTAGTAAAACAGCTGTGAAATAGGATACTATTTCATAGTAGGTTAATGAAAAGAGATGTCCATTGCAGAAAAAATATGCAGTAACCAAGGAAGCTGCTGCTGCTGCTGCTAAGTCGCTTCAGTTGTGTCCAACTCTGTGCGACCCCATAGACGGCAGCCTACCAGGCTCCCCCATCCCTGAGATTCTCCAGGCAAGAACATTGGAGTGGGTTGCCATTTCCTTCTCCAATGCACGAAAGTGAAAAGTGAAAGTGAAGTTGCTCAGTCATGTCCGACTGTTCACCACCCCATGGACTGCAGCCTACCAGGCTCCTCCTTCCATGGGATTTTCCAGGCAAAAGTACTAGAGTGGGTTGCCATTGCCTTCTCCAAGGAAGCTACTAGGACTGACCAAAAAAGATGTGACTGGGGAATTGATTTAAGTCAGTTATGTTCCAAGGGTTGATTTCAGCAGGAGAATCCACTACTTTTTAATCCTTACTGTTACATTTTTCTAAATTTCAATGCAGAATTTATGATCTTGTACTCACCACCCTCAACATATGGACACTATCCTCTCAAGAGCATCATGCATTCCTTGGCCAGCAGATGGTAGAGCTAGGATTTAGTTCTATGATGTAGGAAGTGAATTTTTCCATTAAAAAAATATTGTTAATCAAGGCACATAATTCATTTGAAAAAATTGATTAAATATCATGTGCTGGGCACTGTTCTGGGTATGGGATATATAGATTAAAAAAAAAAAGAAAAGACAAAAGCTCTTTTTCATAGGAATATAATTGCTTTAAAAGGTAATTTTGGCTTCTACTGCAGAACAAAGTGAATCAGTTAAATGTATACATATATGCCCTCCTTCTTGAACCTTCTTCCCACCCCTGTAGGTCATCACAGAGCACCGGGAAGAGCTCCCCATGCTAAACAGCAGCTTCCCACTAGCAATCTATTTCACAGATGGTAATGTGTATATGTCAATGCTCCTCTCTCAATTCATCCCATCCTCTCCTTCTCCCTCTGTGTCCACAAGTCTGTTCTGTACATTTGCATCTGTATTCCTGCTCTGACTTCAGGCAGCAGACATTCCAACTGGGCAGGAAAGATAGCACAAAGTTGTATCCAACTCTTGCGATACCATGAACTATAGCCTGCTCCGCTTCTCTATCCATGGGATTCAGGAAAGAATACTGGAGTGGATTGCCATTTCCTTCTCCTGGGGAACTTCCCAACCCAGGAATTGAACCCAGATCTCCCACACTGCAGGCAGATACTTCAACTGAGCTACACAGGAAGACCAGAGAAGACAGTAAAGAAACCAAATAAAGAGGATGGAAAAGATCAAAATGGAGTTGTGAACAGGTACAATTTAGAACAGGTTCTTCAGGCAAAGGCTGAGGGATAAGCTGCCCTGTGGATAAAGGCTTGCAATAAGCAGGGCCTGGGCCTTGTGATTAGTTAATGAAAAGACATTTCAGCCAGGAAAAACAGAACATGCACATTTGACATGAAATGATGTTGCTTGAAGTTAGTAAGAGCAAGGAGGTGGGTGTATCTGGATACAATGACCAAGGAAGTGGTGAGATGAGACATCATAAAACGGTAAGATCAGGGTTTATGTCTCCCCAACATTCACACAGTGAAACACAGTGCCCAAGATGGTGGTGTGGGAGATGGGGTCTGTGGGAGGTGATTTGGTGATGAAGATGGAGCCATCGTGAGATTAGGGCTTTTACAAAAGAGACTCCCAGGACCCTTCACTCCTTCTGCCACTTGAGGACACAGTGAGAAGTCTGCAAGCAGGAAGTGGAAACTCACTTCACCATGTGGGTACCCTGATCTTGGATTTCCAGCGTTCAGAACCATGAGAAACAAATCTCTGTTGTTTATAAGCTACCCAGTCTGTGGTAGTTGAGAAGCACATGCAGAATAAGATGAACAGTTTAGACCATGTGTTAATTGGCGCTTATACAGATGTTGACTCTTACTCAGAGGTACATGGAGTGTCAGTAGTTTGTTCTAAGGAAAGGTGATGTGATCTAACCTCAGTTTTAAAGGATCAGATGGATGCAATGTAGAAATCAGTCTATTCAAGGGTAAGGGTGGAATCAGATTATCGTAAACTCTTCTAGAGAAGTGGTATTGGAGATACTATAGGGTTGGCCAGTTCAGTCATGTCTGACTCTTTGCGACCCTATGGACTGCAACACACCAGTCTTCCCTGTCCTTCACCATCTCCCAGAGCCTGCTCAAACTCATGTCCATTGAGTCGGTGATGCCATCCAATCATCTCATCCTCTGTCATCCCATTCTCCTCCCACCTTCAATACTTCCTGGCATCAGGATCTTTTCAAATGAGTCAGTTCTTCACATCAGGTGGCCAAAGTATTGGAGTTTCAGCTTCAGCATTAGTCCTTCCAATGACTATTCAGGACTGATTTCCTTTAGGATGGACTGGTTGGGTCTCCTTGCAGTCCAAGGGACTCTCAAGAGACTTCTCCAACACCACAGTTCAAAAGCATCAATTATTTAGGGCTCAGATTTCTTTATAGTCCAACTCTCACATCCATACATGGCTACTAGAAAAACTATAGCCTTGACTAGATGGACTTCTGTTGGCAAAGTATGTCTCTGCTTTTTAATATGCTGTCTAGGTTGGTCATTAACTTTTCTTCCAAGGAGTAAGTGTCTTTTCATTTTATGGCTGCAGTCACCATATGCAGTGATTTTGGAGGCCCCCCCCCCAAAAAAAAAATAAAGTCTATCACTGTCTCCACTGTTTCCCCATATATTTGCCATGAAGTGATTGGACCAGATGCCAGAACCTTAGTTTTCTGAATGTTGAGCTTTAAGCCAACTTTTTCACTCTCGCTTTCATCAAGAGGCTCTTTAGTTCTCCATTGCTTTCTGCCATAAGGGTGGTATCATCTGCATATCTGAGGTTATTGATATTTCTCCCAGCGATCTTGATTCCAGTCTGTGCTTCATCCAGCCCAACATTTCTCATGATGTACTCTGCATATAAGTTAAATAAGCAGTGTGACAATATACAGCCTTGACATACCCCTTTTCTTATTTGGAACCAGTCTGTTTTTCCATGTCCAGTTCTAACTGTTGCTTCCTGACCAGCATACAGATTTCTCTAGAGGCAGGTCAGGTGACCTGGTATTTCCATCTCTTTCAGAATTTTCCACAGTTTGTTGTGATCCACACACTCAAAGGCTTTGGCATAGTCAATAAAGCAAAAATAGATTTTTTTTTTGAACTTTCTTGCTTTTTTGATGATCCAAGGATGTCAGAGTGGCCATCATTAAAAAGTCTATAAATATCAAATGCTAGAGATAGTGTGGAGAAAAGGGAACCCTCCTACACTGTTGTTGGGAATGTAACTTGGCGCAGCTACTATGGAAAACAGTATGGATGTTTCCTAAAAATCTAAAAATACAATTAACATGTAATCTAGCAATCCCACCCCAGGGCATTTATCTGGAGAAAAGTCTAATTCACAAAGATACAGAAACTGCAATGGTATATAATGTTATGTATAACCATAACAGTACTTTTTACAATAGCCAGGACATGGAAGCAACTGAAACGTCCATCAATAGAGAAATGGATAAAGACGACGTGGTATATATATACAATGGAACACTACTGACCCATAAAAGAGAAAGAAATAATGTCATTTGCAGCAACATTGATGGACCCAGAGATTTCCAGAGTAACTGAAGTCAGAGAAAGACAGACATATGATATAATTTACATGCAGAATCTGAAATATGATACAAATGAACTTATTTATAAAACAAACATACTGACAGGCATAGAAAACAAACTCATGGTTAACAAAGGGAAATTGAGGAGGGAGGCATAAATTAGAGGAGTTTAGGATTAACAGATACACACTGCTGCTGCTGCTAAGTCGCTTCAGTTGTGTCCGGCTCTGTGCGAGCCCATAGACGGCAGCCCACCAGGCTCCTCCATCCCTGGGATTCTCCAGGCAAGAACACTGGAGTGGGTTGCCATTTCCTTCTCCAATGCAAGAAAGTAAAAAGTGAAAGTGAAATAGCTCACCTGTGTCCGACTCTTCGCGACCCCATGGACTGCAGCCTACCAGGCTCCTCCGTCCATGGGATTTTCCAGGCAAGAGTACTGGAGTGGGGTGCCATTGCCTTCTCCGAGATACACACTACTATATATGAAATAGATAACCAACAAGGACCTACTCTATAGCACAAGGAACTGTACTGAATATCTTGTAATAACCTATAATGGAAAAGAATCTGAGAAAGGATATAACTGAATCACATTGTTACACACCAGACAAAAATATAGCATTATAAATCAACTATACTTCAATCAAATAAATTTTAAAAAGAGTACCATCCATGGGTTTACTCTGTTTCTGCTCATGTTCTTCATGTCTCCCTTGCCACCAGCACTGACCAGCTCAGATGGGAGCGTGCCTTTGAAAACAGGAATTGTTTTTCAGGTACTGGTACCTCTGGGTTATCTTCCTGGGGACACAAAGTATTCAGTGATTTGCTACTATGGTAACAAGACATAAAGAAAATAAAAATAACCAACATGGCTATTGTAACTTTCAGTTATTTTAAGAAAAGTGTTTCAGAATCCTTTAAAAACTCTTAGCTTCTGCTTGCTATTTTCGCATACCATTCTTAAAATTCTTTTGCAGTTTTTCCAGGAATGTAACCAAAAGATGAAATTAAGGAATTAAAAATCAATTTATTCATTTCCAAAGGGGAAAGAAAATCAGACATTAATCTGTGATGAATGAAGTATCCATTTTTTGCAGGTTGCTTTGTGTAGGGAATGGCAGGGTGCCCCCACTGACTCACTAAGAGCCAGTTGTAACCAAGAAATTGGTCATAAAGTAACACAGCACCTAAGAGAGATCAATGTGGAGTATTCATTAAAGGAAGACAAAAAGTATTGATCTGCAGGAGGGGAGAAGAGCTCAGAGGACTCCTCCTGAGGAGGCAGGAGTCAGAAACAGAGATGAGCGAACTAAACTGAGTTTTTATTCTATTTCCTTTATATAAAGTAGAGTTTTCAAGTTTATCTACAAGAACACATTAAAAAAGAAATGGAATAGCAGAAAAACAGCAAGACTTAAGCAGTACATAAAGTAGGGAGGGTGGGGGAAGTGCCCGTTAAGACACCCATGAAGCTGAAGAAGATGCGTTTATAAATCTGGTTTAAAATGGGAGCATATTTCCACCAGTGTTTTGGAAGATTCTGTTCAGACAGTGTTAATACTTAAAGTATATTCTTAATTGTACCACCAAGGCATTTAGAAACTAGAGCAATGCTGAAATCTCTGAAATTAAAGGTGGGGGTGGGGATTCAAGGAAACCAGTGAAAGAAAACTGCATTTCTAAGATGGGAGTTGGAAATCGCTCCTACTAGCATTCATTAGTATTCACCCTACTCTTTAATAATACTCACGATAAACACTCTTGATTCTAATACCTAGCAGAAAACTGAAATAACGAATTAGTTGATAGAGCAAAGATATACCTGTGTCGCTGACCCTGTTCATGATGCCAACTGTCTCGCTGTATCTCACTGTCAGCACTGTTTGTTGAACCTAAGGGAGGCAAGGCACAGAGAAGCTGGAAGAAGATGCGAGAAACTGTAGGAACGGCAGACACGTTTATTCTCTCCTTGCTGACACAGCAGCTACAGCAGCAGACACGACATAAGGTAACGTAACGTAACGTAACGTAACGTAACGTGGCGCGGCGTAGCTTAGCGTAGCATGGCATAGCATAGCGTAACATAACCGCACACAGCCTTCAAACAAGCGAGCACCTCGTGACGTGCATGTGCGGGGCTGTAAGTGATCTCAGCTGTTACATAATCATTATTTACAAAACGTGGTGGGGAGGGGCAAGAACGAGACGGGGTGGGGCAAAAGAGCCCGACCATGCCAGCTTGGCTAATTTGCTCGTTCCCTACAATACCCATTCAACAACCATGGAGATCTATTCTATCATGCATTCCATTACTTATCCAATAAATGTATGTTGCCTACGTTATTGTAATCTGTCTGCTAAGTTTATTTATTTTTTCTTGGAGTATACTTGCTTTACAATGGTGTGTTTCAGCTTAACAGCAACAGGAATCATTTATATAAATACATATATCTACACTTTCTTAGATTTCCTTTCCATTTAGATCACCACAGAGAATTAAGTAGAGTTGCTTGTGCTAAACAATAGGTCCTCTTTAGTTCTCTATTTTACATAATATAAGGGAGAAAAGTGAAAGCAGTGACATACTTTATTTTCTTCGGCTCCAAAATCACTGTAGATGGTGACTGCACCCATGACATTAAAAGATGTTTGCTCCTTGGAGGAAAGTTATGACAAACACAGCATATTAAAAAGCAGAAAGATAAAGAACATTACAGCATACTAACACATATATATGGAATTTAGAAAGATGGTAATGATAACCCTATATGCAAAACAGAAAAAGAGACACAGAAATACAGAACAGACTTTTGAACTCTGTGGGAGAATGTGAGGGTGGGATTTCAAAGCTATGGTTTTCCAAGGAGTCATGTAGTGAAACAATAAAGAAGGCTGAGCACCAGAAGCAAACAAAGGTTGTCATATAAGGAGTTCAATAAAGAAGGCTGAGCACCAAAGACTTGATTATTCTGAACTGTGGTGCTGGAGAAGACTTGAGAGTCCCTTGGACTGCAAAGAGATCAAACAAGTCAATCCTAAAGGAAATCAACCCTGAATATTCATTGGGAGGACTGATACTGAAGCTGAAGTTCCAATACTTTGGCCATCTCATGCAAAGAGTCAACTCATTGGGAGAGACCCTGATGCTGGGAAAGATTGAAGGCAAAAGGAAAAGGGGGTGGCAGAAGATGAGATGGTTAGATAGCATCACCAACTCAATGGACATGAATTTGAGCAAACTCTGATTGACAGTGAAGGACAGGGGTGCCTGGTGTGCTGCAGTCCAAGGGGTTGCAGAGTCAGACTGACAGCGACTGAACAACAATTTAGTAGTAGTGCATATATGTTAGTGCCAATCTCCCAACTTATCTCTCCCAATTTATCCCTTTTCCCCTTCCCTCCTTGGTAACCATGTTTGTTTTCTAACTTGTGACTCTATTTCTGATTTGCAAATAAGTTCATCTGAACCACTTTTCTAGAATCCATGTATAAGCAATATTGTATGATAGTTCTCTTTATCTTTCTGACTTATTCCCTCTGTATGGCAATCTCTAAATCCATTCATGTCACTACAAATGACATTATTTTGTTCATACTAAATTTGGTTTTAAACTCAAATTCAAACCTCACAAACAAATATTGTTCCAGTCTGCATGAAATTTATGCTTCAATATAGAAAATTTTAACCAAATAATTACAAATAAATATGTAATGACAAAAATGAAATGGGAGATGAGGATTGATATATATGCACCACTATGTATGATAAAATAGATAACTAATGAAAACATACTGTATAGCACAGGGAACTCTATTCAGTGCTCTGTGGTGACCTAAATAGGAAGGGAAATCCAAATAATAGGGCATATATCTATACATATAGCTGATTCACTTTTCTGTCAGTAGAAATCAACACAACATTTTAAAGCAATTATAGCAATAACTTTTTTAAATGTGTTAAAAGAAGATAATATTAAAAACAAGATATTTTTTATTATTAAAAACAAGCTATTATTATATAACAAGAGAATATAATTGATTATGTTTTTCTTTCCCCTGGAAACAACTATTGAATTAGTATTTGAAAAATCTATAGTGTTATGTAGATGGAGGGGGGGTGGGGAGTCAGGAAAGGGAAGAACTTTGTACACTTAAGTGTGTGTGTGCTAAGTCACTCAGTAGTGTCCCGCTCTTTGTGATGCCATGGACTGTAGCCCGCCAGCCTCTTCCATCCATGGGTCTCTCCAGGAAGCGGTACTAGAGTGGGTTGCTGTGTCTTCCTCCAGGGGATCTTCCTGACCCAGGGATTGAACCCGTGTCTCTTAAATCTCCTGCATTGGCAGGCAGATTCTTTACCACTAGCGTGACCTGGGAAGTTTTGTGTACTTACATAGCGGCACATAAAGATCTTGAATGAGAAAGAGCAAAACAGCGTGACGTAGTGAAAGAAGAGTCGTGTGGTTGAAGAAGACAAAATCGGGGCCAGGTGAAGCTGCTGTATTAGGTAGGAGTCAGCTCAGAATTATGAACAGGTTTATCCTAATTGCAATGGGAAGCCATTGAAAGGTTTTAAGGAATAGGAAATGTCACTGTCTAATTTATACTTTTAAGGATGCTCCCACATATGGACAAAGCTGAAGAGGGGCAATAGTTTCATAAAGAGGCCGATTTAAAGACAGTTTCTGTAAGACAAATGTGAGATGATGGTGACTTGAATGAACAGAGTGACGGTGGGGTTTCTGAGAGTAGCTGTAGTGGGAAGTCAGGACTGAAAGGTTTTGGCATCATCACTGTCTTAGTCCTTTTGGGCTGCTGTAACATAATGCCAAAGAGGATTCATCCTGAGGCAAAATTCCTCTCCAGCTGTGAGTCTGAAAATCAACAAGCCACGTGCTTCCAAAATAAAGTGGTCAGAGAGGCATAGGACAGACACTTCTAATTCAAAACACAGAAATAGGAAAATATCTTGGGATTAACATACATACACTGCTATTTATAAAATAGACAACCAACAAGGACCTACTCTATATCACCGGGAACTCTACTCACTACTCTATAGTAACCTATATGGGAAAAATCTGAAAGAGAATTAATATCTATATATAACTGAATCACTTTGTTGTACACCTGAAACTAATAAAACCTTGTAAATGAACTTTACTCCAATAAAATAAAAAATAAATAACAAGCATTTTTTTTTTTCCCCAGAAAAGAAGAATAAAGCGGTAATGAGTCCCTTGTGGGCCTAAAACCTAGAGCAATCAACATTAAATCTTAAGATTCAAGAATAATCTTCTTTGGCTTGAGGCAACCCTGATGATCTCTGAATCACCTTGGGGGAGTCATTTCCCCCTTATCTCGAAGACCAGTGCCTGATTTCTATTGAAATGGCTGTCCAGGTAATTGGTTCATGCCCATATAGAGGTCATCATCAAATAGTCATTTGGCTATACCTGGAGCTTACTTTCTCAGTTTTTCCAATATGGATAGGATTTAGAAGGAATTGCCATTCTCTTCACCAGGGGATCTTCCCAATGCAGGGATTATGTTCAATTCTTCAAGATGTTTCTTAATTTCATCAGTGAAAAATTAAATCCATAGGATCAGCATACATGTAGCATTCTATTAACAATGATAGACTGAACCATTTTGTTGTGAAAGTATTAAGTCTTAACTGATGATACAAGATGCCAAGTAATTACTGGGTAACTTCTGGTGGACAGCAGCAATAAATAGATCCCCTTTGAACATTCCAATCAGGAATGGAGCACTTAAAACTTGATTTTGAATGAGCAGGTTTTAATTGTCATAAAAAAGAAAAAATACTGGTATTTGAAATAAACAAAAGAAAGATTGTGTCATTCAAGCAACTCCATCACACACTTTGGTAAAAATCAAGTGTGTTCCAAATCACTCTGGAAAAAGCAAAACTATGCTCTGCTGGACTTAGTCATCCAGTCATATCTGACTCTTTATGACCTCATGGACTGTAGACTGCCAGGCTCCTCTGTCCATGGTGATTCTACAGGCAAGAATACTGGAGTGGGTTGCCATGCCCTCCTCCAGGGGATCTTCCCAACCCAGGTATGGAACACAAGTCTCCCACATTGCAGGCAGATTCTTTACTGTCTGAGACACCAGGGAAGCCTACAAAGACAATAGAGAGATTAGTTGTTGACTGAGGTTTGAGGAGAGCATGGGATAAAATGAGTGAGCAGAGGATATTTTTAGGGCAGTGAAAATATTCTGCATGATACTATACTGATGCACACATGGCATTATACATTTGTGAAAATTCATAGAATGTGCAACACAAAGAGTGAAACAGAATGTAAACCACGTGTGTGTGCTCAGTCTCTCAGTCATGACTGACTCTGGGATCCCATGGACTGTAACTCACCAGGATGCTCTGTCCATGGGATTTTTCTGGTAAGAATACTAGAACAGGTTGCCATTTCCTACTCCAGGTGACCTTCCAAATGCAAGGATCTAATCTGCATCTCTTTCATCTCCCACATTGGCAGATGGATTTTTCACCATTGCACCATCTTGGAAGCTCAATGTTAAACTACAGATTTAGTTAATAATAATGTTAGAACCAGACATAGAACAATGGGCTGGTTCCAAATTGGGAAAGGAGTACATTAAGGCTGTATATTGTCACCCTGCTTATTTAACTTATATGCATAGTACATCATGTGAAATGCCAGACTAAATGAAACACATGCTGGAATTAAGATTGCTGGGAGAAATATTAACAACCTCAGATATGCAGATGACATCACCCTTATGGCAGAAAGCAAAGAGGAACTAAAGAGCCTCTTGATGAAAGGGAAAGAGGAGCGTGAAAAACCTGGCTTAAAACTCAACCTTCAAAAAACTAAGATCATGGCATCCAGTCCCATCACTTCTTGGCAAACAAATGAGGAAATAATGGAAACAGTGGGAGACTTTATTTTCTTGGACTCCAATATCACTGCAGATTGTGACTGCAGCCATGAAATTAAAAGATGCTTGTTCCTTGGAAGAAAAGCTATGACCACCCTAGACAGTATATTAAAAAGCAGAGACATTACTTTGCCAACAGAGGTCTGTCTAGTCAAAGCTATGGTTTTTCCAGTAGTCATGTATGGATGTGAGTGTTGGACTATAAGGAAAGCTGAACACCGAAGAGTTGATGTCTTTGAACTGTGGTGTTGGAGAAAACTCTTGGACTGCAAAGAGATCCAACCAGTCCATCCTAAAGGATCCCTGTGATCCCTGTCTGGGAAGATCCTCATGCTGTAGAACAGCTAAATCTGTGTGCCACTACTACTGATCCCGCACTCTAAATCCCAGGAACCACAACTACTAAAGCCCAAGTGTCCTGGGGTCTGTGTTCCACAACAAGAGAAGTTAGCACAATGAGAAGCCCATGCAGCTCAGCCAGAAAGAAGCCCCTGCTTGCCAAAACTAGAGAAAAGTGAACATAGCAATGAAGACCTGGCACAGCCAAGAGTAAATAAATAAATATTTTTATTTAAAAAAATCATTCTTTACAATCTTTTTACTTCTGCTAACACCATTGTCACTACATTTTGTCAGAAAACAGCACCAATTTCTTGAGATAAGAATACAAAAAACTATATAAATATTAAAAGTAAATGAAGAATAACTCTGGTGGGCTAATCTATTGCTCTCTTGCCTGGGTTTAGGGTTAGAGATGTGATATTCTATTTTTATACCTAGAAAACTTCAATCTTGACAAGGCTGTCAGCTTTGGGAATGTGGTTCACCAAAACAATAAAAGTTAAGTCTCATTATTTTTTGGTTTGCACAACAAAATATCCCTGCAAATACTTTTTCTAGCCCTCTCCACTATAAAATATATTTTATTATTTTTAATAAGAATAATTAATACTTATAAACAATATCATGCTTCCCAATTAAAAGAAATTATTAGAATATAGCTTAAAATTTTTGTTCAAAACCATATGCTAATTCATCAAAAAGCACTAACTTTCAACCATATGTGTTACTATTTATAGCCAAACAGAGAGAAGAGGCCAAGCTTTATAGAAGGCCATGCTCTAGAATCTAGGGTGTAAGATCACAGAGGTGGGAAATCTGTGTCCATTATTCTTTGTGTGGGTCGATGGCACAATTCCCTTTTAAAAATTTTTACCGTGTTTCGTTTTTACATGCTCCATGCCATGCATTCACACACACACTACACACACACACACACAAATGCAGATGGACTAGATGAGATGGTATGGGAGATTTTCAATCATTCTAATCTATTTGTCCACCTGTAACTCATTTATAAATTGGGTTTTCTTTTATAAACTGAAGCTAATTTATTTTTGGATAAATCTTCAGTCACGCCAAAAAATTAATGAGGCCCTATCAGAGGGGAAGGTGCAAGTAGGGCCAACTCTGCATCTGGGTTACCAAGGGAAAACTATCGGCTATCCACAAACAAGATACTGTGGTCCTCACATTTGAGTTATATGAGTCATCTTGCCACAACTAAAGTCTTTGTGGTGGATCCACATGAGAAAGGATAAAGAGGCATTTAAAGTCAGCAAAATATTTAGAAGCAGTGAGAAGCATCCAATAGCCACTTTTAAGTGCTTGCCATGTTCCAGATCCTGCCATACAGCTTAAGGTGCTTATTTATCTGGTAGTTTTTGTGCACCTACATTTAGCCAAGAATAGTTCTAGACATGAGGGATATAACAGTAAGCCAAAATCATACTTTAATGAGACAAAGTTCTACGGAGAAGAAGGAAGCACAGAGGAGGGAACTGGTAACTGCACACATAAAAAAATGGAGACAGACTTCATCCTGGAGGAGATGCTTGAGTTAGAGCTATTGGCCTATTCTTCTTTAGATGGAAAGGGCACAGAAATCCATATATATCTGGTGGAGGGCTGAAAGAGCATGGTACATTTGGGAAAGAGCAAGAGGTCTGTGATGAACAAGGAACATAGGAAGGAAGTATGTAATCCGGGAAGATCAGCCAAAATTGTGAAATTCATATTTATGAACAGATGAATGGATAAAGAATATGTGTTATATATGCGTATATATAATGGAATATTACTCAACCATAAAAAAGAGTGAAATAATGCCATTTGCAGCAACATGGATGGACCTAGGGATTGTCATACTGGGTGAAATAAGTCAAAGAAAGACAAATGTCATATGATACCATTAATATGTGGAATCTAGAAAAAGGATGCAAATAAACATATCTACAAAACAGAAATAGAATCACAGATGTAGAAAATAAACTTACGGTTGCCAGAAAGTAAGAGCAAGAAGAATAAATTAGTAGATTGGAATTGACATATACACACTATGATATATAAAATAGATAACTAATAAGGAAGGACCTACTATATAACACAGGCAACTTACTCAATACTCTGTAATCCCCTGTATGGGAAAAGAATCAAAAACAAGAGTGGATACATGTATAGGTATAACTGATTTACTTTGCTGTATAGCAGATACTAATACAACATTGTAAATCAACTATACTAATAACATTTTTAAATAAATAAAATTTATCATAATGACACTATAGTCCACTACATGTTTTTAAGTCAGAAATAAGCGTGATTAGTACTGTTTCAAAATAGTATTGCTAGGATTAACACATACACACTACTATATATAAAGTACATAAATAGCAATAACTTACTATATAGCACAAGGAACTCTACTCAATGTTTGTAATAAGCTATAAGGGGAAATCATCTGAAACATATATATATATATATATATATATATGTTTGTGTAACTGAATCACTTTGTTGTACTTCTGAAACTAAGACAACATTGTAAATCAACTATACCTCAAGGGAAAAAAAAATTGCATGTGGATTGACTGCCAGCATGTAAAAATGAGAAGCAGTGAGCATTTTCAGGAAGAAAATACCATAGTCACATGGAAGATAATGAGGGCACAAAGTAAGGTTCAGGCAAAGGAGATCTGGAGAAAAGAATCATCTGAAAACAGAATATAAAATGTATAACCTGGAGCAGATGTCAGGGGCCTGGGCTGAGACAAAGGCTACAGAAATCCTGCAAGAGTCAGAAATAAAGCATGAGTGTCATACAGCAATGCAAACAAGAAAAGAAAAAGTCCCCAGATGTGGTCAATAAATTCTTTTTAAGACTTAGGAGGTTATCAGAGTATATAGTCACTTAGAATATTACTTAAAGATGTATTTTATAATCTGAAATATCCCTTGTATCTGTCAAACCAGCCTGAAATGATATAATGAGCTGCCACACTTGTTCTGTAGTGGCGGGGGCGGCGGTGGGGAAGGCTAAAAAAGAGAAACTGAAAGAAAAAGAACATGGAGATGTAGAGGTGATTCCCAAGACTGTCCTTCACATCTGTTCTCTCATAACTGGCATTAGTTTCCGTTATGCTCAACATCATTCTGAATGATCCATATATTTTCCTAGTTTATTTACTTTTTAATTCTTCTCCGCAAATGTCCAAAATGCTTTCTTTGTATTTACTCTAAGACAGCAACTTTACTTTTTATTTCAATGAGAAAAATGCAGAATAGCAAGTATGCAAGCACCTAGAAATAAATATTCTATTAATTCTCACGTTTAAAGAGTTTCTTCTTGACCCTACATTTTCTTATAGCTACTTCTCCATTTTTCTGACCCTCTTTACAGAACAAAACTTCTCAAAGGAGCTGTCTGAGCTCCTCACCATCCATTCCTCTTCTCCCTTTTGATTTTGAATCTACTTGAATCAGGTTTCTTTCCCTTGAAGACTGCAAAAAAAAAAAAAAAAATGCTGTTGTCACAGATACTAGCAACTCTGCATTTCTAAGCCCCAAGGTCGGTTTCCTGTAAGCATCCCATCTGACTTGTCGGTAACCTCTAACAAAATAGATCTCTCCCTCCTTCCTGAAATGCTTTCTTCTCTTGGCTCCTCAGAACCACTCTTGTGGATTTCCCTCTGCCTCACTGGCTAACATTTCTTAGACTTACTGGCTTTTCCTTATCTGTCTGGTCTCTTTCTCTCGAAGAGCTTCAGGAAGTAATCCTTGGCTCTGTTTTATTTTCAGCCTATATTTACTCCTTTAGTGAACTGATCCAGTTCTTTGGTTTTCGATAACATCACTCTAGTTATGATTGATGAATTGATATCTCCAGACTGGACTTGTTCTAAACTCCAAACTAGAATCCACAGATCTCCATTCACCGTTTTTCTTCTGATGATAACATATACTGGAAACCCAATGTACCCCAAATGAATTTCCTAATTTCTCCTATCATTACAGCCTTCCACATCTCAGTTCAGTTCAATTCAGTCACTCAGTCATGTCCGACTCTTTGTGACGCCATGGACCGTTGCATGCCAGGCTTCTCTGTCCTTCACAACCTCCCGGAGTTTGCTGAAACTCAAGTCCACCATGCCAGTGATGCCATTCAACTATCTCATCCTCTGTAGTCCCCTTCTCCTCCCACCTTCAGTCTTGCCCAGCATCAGGGTCTTTTCCAATGAATCAGTTCTTCTCATCATGTGGCCAAAGTATTGGAGTTTCAGCTTTAGTATCAGTTCTTCCAATGGTTATTCAGGACTGATTTCCTTTAGGATTGACTGGTTGGATCTCCTTGCAATCCAGGGGACTCTCAAGAGTATTCTCCAACACCATAGTTCAAAAGCATCAATTCTTTGGCATTCAGCTTTCTTTATCGTCCAACTCTCACATCCAAACATCTCAGTGAATGTCAATTTCGGCCTTCTGTGTGTTCAGGCCAAAAACCTTGAAGACATACTCTCCCACACAAAATTTCCATACAAAAGCAAATTGTTGTGGCCCTAGATGCAAAATATATTTGAAATCTGATTATTTCTCAGCATTGTTACTGCTACCACCTTAGTCAAAAGTACCATCACCTCTCTCCTGAATTTTGGCAACAAACTGGTCTCCTTAAGTTTATCTTTGTCCCTTCACTGTTTGTTCCCTAAACAATAGGCAGAGTGATTATCTTAATGTGTAACCCAGTATTGTTTCCTGGAAACTTCCATGGACAGAGGAGCCTGGTGGGCTGCAGTCCTTGGGGTCACAAAGAGTCACACACACATGCAATTTATTCCATATCACAAACAGCTTGAAACCTTCCCATGACTTTCCTCCTAACTCAGAGTTAATGTCAAAGCCCTCTCACCAGTCACCTTTAAAGCCACTTCCTCTATGCCACCAACTCCTCACTCATTCTGCCAAACTTCACTGGACTCTGCTGTTTGCAAACATAGCATGTACCCTCCTAACTCAAGGAATCACTCTTGCTACAACTTCTGCCTAGAATTCTCTTCCCTGAAATATTTCCATGACCTGTCTATCTTGGGTGGTCCTACATGGCATGGCTCATAGTTTCATTAAGTTAGACAAGGTTGTGATCCATGTGATCAGTTTGGGTTAGTTTTCTGTGACTGTGGCTTTCATTCTGTCTGCCCTCTGATGGATGAGGATAAGAGGTTTGAACAAGCTTCCTGATGGCTGGGATTGGCTGTGGGAGAAACTGGGTCTTTCTCTGGTGGGCAAGGCCATGCTCAGTAAACCTTTAATCCAATTTTCTGCTGATGGGTAGGCCTGAGGCCAAACTATGATAGAGGTAATGGCAGTAATGGCAACCTCCTTCAAACCAACTTGTGCAAGCATGCCATGGTTCCAAGGACTGTAGTAGTCAATGCCCCTGACCCCCGTGGCAGGCCACTGTGGACCCATGCTTTCACTGAAGACTCCTGGACACTCACAGGCAAGTCTGGCTCGGTCTCTTGTGAGATCACTGCTCCTTTCTCCTGGGTCCTGGTACACACAAGGTTTTATTGTGCTCTCTAAGAGTTTGTTTCCCCAGTCCTGTGAAATGTCTATAATCAAATCCCATTGCCTTCAAATTCAAATTCCCTGGGCATTCTCAGTCCTTTTGACAGACCCCCATATTGGGAAATCTGTTGCAGGCCCTAGAATATTTACAACAGTGAGAGAACTTTTTTGGTACAGTTGTTCTCCAGTTTGTAGGTCTTCTGCTTGGCAACTTAATAGTGGAGTTAATGGCGACCTCCTCCAAGAGGACTTACACCACACAGAGCACCTTCCAGGTCTGCTGAGGCAGAGCCCCTGTCCCCGAGGCAGGCTGCTGACCCGTGCCTCCACAGTCAAAGGCAGGTCTCAAAGGCAGATCTGGCTCACACCTCAAATACTCAAAAGCAGGTCTGGCTCAGTCTCTTGTGGAGGTCACTGCTCTTTTCCCTTGGTCCTGGTACAAACAAAGTTTTCTTTGCACCCTCTGAGAGTCTCTGGTAGGTCTGAGATCCCACCACCCCCCCTCACCCCACTACTGTCTTCTTGGGGCTTCTCCTTTGCCCTTGGATGTGAGGTATATTTCTGGGTGGGATACAACATTTTCCTGTCAATGGTTGCTCAGCAGCTTGTTGTAGTTATGGCGTTTTTCCAGAAGATGAAAGCATGTCCTTTTTTGCTGCCATCTTGATTACCAGAGTTGGATGGGTCATGGTGGAGAGTTCTGACAAAACATGGTCCACTGGAGAAGGAAATGGAAAACCAATTCAGTATTATTGCCTTGAGAACCCCAAGAATAGCATGAAAAGGCAAAAATATATGACGCTGAAAGATGAACTTCCCATATGGGTAAATGCCCAATATGCTACTGGAGAAGAGCATAGAAATAGATCCAGAAGGATGAAGAGGCTGAGCCAAAGTGGAAACAAAGCCAAGTTGTGGATAAATCTGGAGGTAAAAGTAAAGGGTGATGCTATAAAGAACAACATTGCATAGGAACCTGGAATGTTAGGTCTATGAATCAAGGTAAATTGGAAGTGGTCAAACAGGAGATGGCAAGAGTGAACATTAATGTTTTAGGAATCAATGAACAAAAATGGACCAGAATGGGTGGATTTAATTCAGATGACCATTATACCTGCTACTGTTGACAAGAATCTCTTAGAATAAATGGAGTAGCCCTCATAGTCAATAAAAAAAAGCCTGAAATGCAATACTTAGATGCACTCTCAACAATAACAGATTGATCTCTGCTCATTTCCAAGGCAAACAATTTAATTTCACAGTAATCCAAGTATATACCCCAACTACTAATGCTTAGGAAGCTGAAGTTGAATGGTTCTATGAAAACCTACAAGACCTTCTAGAACTAACACCAAAAAAATGTCCTTTTCATTATAGGGGACTGAAAGGCAAAAGTCAGAAATCAAAAGATACCTGGAGTAACAAGCAAGTTTGGCCTTGGAGTACAAAATGAAAAAGGGCAAAGGCTAACTGAGTTTTGCCAAGAGACTGCATTGGTCATAGCAAACACCCTCTTCCAACAACACAAGAGATGACATCTGGACATCACCAGATGGTCAATACTGAAATCAGACTGATTACACTCTTTGTAGCCAAAGATGGAGAAGTTTTATACAGTCATCAAAAATAAGACCAGGAGCTGACTGAGGCTCAGATCATGAACTTCTTATTGCAAAATTCAGACTTAAATTTATTACATAAGGAAAACCACTAGTCCATTCAGGTATGAAATAAATCAAATCCTTTACAATTATACAGTGGCAGTGACAAATAGATTCAAGGGATTAGATCTGATAAACAGAGGGCCTGAAGAACTATGAACCAAGGTACATAACACTGTACAGGAGGCAGTGATCAAAACCACCCCCTCCCAAAAAAAAAAAAAAAAGGAAATGCAAAAAGGCAAAATGGTTGTCTGAGGAGGCCTTACAAATAGCAGAGAAAAGAAGTGAAAGGCAAAGGAGAAAAGGAGAGATATACCCATTTAAATGCAGAGTTCCAAAGATTAACAAGGAGAGATAAGACAGCCTTCCTAAGTGATCAGTATAAAGAAATAGAGGAAAACAATCGAATGGGAAAGACTAGAGATCTCTCCAAGAAAATTAGAGATACCAGGGAACATTTCATGCAAAGATGGACACAATAAAGGACAGAAATGGTATGGACCTAACAGAAGCAGAAGATATTAAGAAGAGGTGGCTGGAATACACAGAAGAACTTTACAAAAAAAGATCTTCACAACCTGGATAATCACGATGGTGTGATCACTCACCTAGAGCCAGATATCCTGGAATGTGAAGTCAAGTGGGCCTTAGGGAGCATCACTATGAACAAAACAACTGGAGGTGATGGAATTCCAGCTGAGCTGTTTCAAATCCTAAAAGATGATGCTGTGAAAGTGCTGCACTCAATATGCCAGCAAATTTGGAAAATTCAGCAGTGGCCACAGAATTACAAATGGTCAATTTTAATTCCAATCCCAAAGAAGGGCAATACCAAAGAATGTTCAAACTATCACACAATTGCACTCATTTCACGTGCTAGCAAAGTAATGCTTAAAATTCTCCAAGCTAGGCTCCAAGGATACGTGAAGTGAGAACTTCCAGATGTTCCAGCTGGATTTAGAAAAGGCAGAGGAACCAGAGATCAAGTTGCCAAAATCCACTGGATCATAGAAAAACAAGAGAATTCCAGAAAAACATCTATTTCTGCTTCTTTGACTACTCTAAAGACTTTGACTTGTGGATCACAGCAAACTGTTGAAAATTTTCAGAGATGGGAATACTAGACAAGCTTACCTGCCTTTTGAAAAACCTGTATACAAGTGAAGAAGCAGCGATTAGACCGGGACATGGAACAACAGACTGTTTCAAAATTGGGAAAGGAGTACGTCAAGGCTGTATATTGTCACCCCACTTATTTAACTTTTATACAGCGTACATCATGCAAAATGCCGGGCTGAATGAAGCACAAGCTGGAATCAAGATTGCCAGGAGAAATATCAATCACCTCAGATAATGCAGAAGACATCACCTTTTCGGCAGAAAGCAGAGAGGAACTAAAGAGCCTCTTGATGAGGTGAATGGGAAGAAAGGGAAGAAGGTGGAAGATGAAAAAGCTGTCTTAAAACTCAACATTCAAAAAATGAAGATCATGGTATCCGATCCCATGCCTTCATAGCAAATAGATGGGGAAACAGTGATGGACTTTTTTTTCTTGGACTTCAAAATAACTGCAGATGGTGACTGCAGCCATGAAATTAAAAGACGCTTGCTCCTTGAAAGAAAGCCATGACAAACCTAGACAGCATATTAAAAAGCAGAGGCATTACTTTGCCAACAAAAATCTGTATAGTCAAAGCTATGGTTTTTCCAGTAGTCATCATTGATTTGAAAGTTGGATCATAAGGAAAGCTGAGCACCAAAGAACCAATGCCTTTGAACTGTGGTGTTGGAGAAAACTCTTGAGTCCCTTGGACTGCAAGGAGATCAAACCTGTCAATTCCAAAGAAATGAGCCCTGGACATTCTTTGGAAGGACTGATGTTGGAACTGAAGCTCTAATATTTTGGCCATCTGATGCAAAGAGCTGACTCATTAGTAAAGACTGCTGGGAAAGATTGAAGGCAAGAAGAGAAGGGGGCGACAGAAGATGAAATGGTTGGTGCATCACTTACTCAATGGACATGAGTTTGAGCAAACTCTGGGAGATGGTATAGGACAGAGAAGCCTGGCGTGCTGCGGTCCATGGGGTGGCAAAGAGTTGGACACTCCTGAGTGACTGAACAGAATATTTCCATACTTCCTACTCAAGAGACTCTTTACTCAAACATCAATATTTAGAAAACCTTCCTAACAATCTGGGTAAAATTGCAACACATCCCATTGGCACCCTCTAGCTTCTTCTCTGGGTTTTCCTGATAGCTCAGTTGGTAAAGCATCCACCTGCACTGCAGGAGACTCCAGTTCAGTTCCTGGGTTGGGAAGATCCACTTGAGAAGGGATAGGCTTCCCACTCCAGTATTCTTGGGCTTCCCTTGTGGCTCAGCTGGTAAACAATCCGCCTGCAATGCAGAAGACCTGGGCTTGAGCCCTGGCTTGGGAAGATCCCCTGGAGAAGGGAAAGGCTACCCACTCCAGTATTCTGACCTGGAGAAGTCCATGGACTTTATAGTTCCTTCACTGCATCATTTTACCTGCAACATTTTTCTTCTGATATACCACACAATTTTTTTAATCTCATTTATTTTCCCTGATAACCCACCAGAATGTCCCCTTAATGAGGGCAGGGTCTGTTGATTCTACAGCATTAAAGTTCATCTCCACCTCTTGGAAGGCATTTAATAAAAACAGCTGCTGAATAGATAAAACGTGAATATTTTTGGCCCATAAAAGATTATCAAGCTGAACGTTATATACAAAGAGCAGTAAAAAGGAGAAAGAGTGAAAAGCAGATTGAGTCTCAGAACAGTAATATAAAAAAGGAAGTCCCAAGGCATCTGGTCGTTTAAAGTTCTACAAGGGAATCTATGGTATCACCCCCAATGTGCTCCCCATATGTGGATAGTAGAAATATTTCTAGCAAAGTGTTCATTTTGGATTGCCCAACTGTATTTTAAATTCATTTTCTTATCAGGTTAATACAGGGCATGATGGCTACTTTGACAAGTTTTACAGCTTCATGAGCTGAAGCACATTTGAAGGCTGAATATCTTGTCCAGAATTCCAAAGCAAATCAATGATTGAGCCAGAAAAATAAACTATGGCTTCAATGTCCCTCAACACTATTTGAAGTCACTAAATGCTGCTTTATAAGACAAATACATTTAGAAATATATAGCATTTTGAAGCCATATAGTATTTTCCTTAAAGAATAATGGCATGAGGTTTTTTATATTATTACATCTCTACTGTGACTCACAGGCAAAAAAAACTGATAGCTAGGCCAAGGGAAGAGTCTATTTTCATGCCAAATTGCAGCCATTTAGAAGAATGAATTCACATATAACATAAGGCCCAAGTCCTATTGATTTTGCTTATGACTATTAAGTTTCCAAAGTGTTAGATGTTAAAACATCTTGTTCCCATTTGTGCTAGCTTAGTTATTCCCATTAACATTAATAGGAGTTCTAGAATGCATTCAGAGAATATGTGGTGTTTCATAGAATTTTATTACTGATTGTGTTATGGCCACTTATGATATTTCCAGTCATGTTTACTAAGATGTAACACAAGCATATTTCCCTGAGAGATATTTCAAGTGATCATCAAAGGGCTGTGGCATATTTTAAATATAATTACTATTATGATATGATTAACTTTTCATTTGTGAGGGTTAAAAGCATCATCAGTCATTTCTTCTGTATTTAGACCAGGGTATCATTACCATATATTACCTAAATGAAGGCTAAGAAGCAGCACAATAAGATGCAAAGACCCCACCTTTTATGGCTCACTGTCTTTAAATTGTATACCCAAGACAGATGTATAGCTTCTGGTCTTTAAATTAATTCATTAATCTATTTCAGAGGCTGTCAATGGAGATAATAATTTCTCCTGTGTTAACCAGTTCATTGTTAAGATTTTTATAAAGTGCATGTATGTAGTCTGAACATTATGTCTTCTTTAGCAGAGTTGGTCTTTGCATTTTGTGTGTACATAATGTAAAAATGCTGTGGTTCCTGAAAGCTAAGAAAACCTTGCAAATATAAAATAATGAGGCTAGAGGAAAGCTAATCAGTTGCTTCTTTGTCTGACTTTCCTTCCTGCAGAGTGTTAAAAGTGGGGCTCCCAGGCACCTGAAGGTTGTGAAAGTAATTTCCTCTTATTTCCTGGAAAGTCCAAATTATTTTCTATCCATCCTGCCTTCTCTAGTGTCAAAGCAGTGGAACAAAACCTCTATTTTCTATCTAATTTTTTTTTTCACTCTGACTCACAGTCTCTACTTTCTATTGGGATCATAATTCACTAGGCTAGTAAGTATGTTATTTTTTGACTTTTATATCTTTTTTGACTTGTTTTTTAATATTTTCTTCTGTTTTCATTGAGGTCAAAAAGAAAGGATCAATAAAACCTGCAACAAATAAGCCATAAAAAAGCAGACTGCAATGTTTATTGGACTAGACTTATTTTAACACAGCATATCAGCTGAATGTGAAAATGCTAAATTGTTTGTAACAGAACAAAGTGAATTACTAACAGATTCATTTATCCTGCAAAGAAACGTAAAAGCCTCAGATGTATGTTTATTCCTCTTTATATGTCTATATCTCTATGTGTTGTTTGTATTTGGTGTGGAGGCTGTGTCTGTCTGTGGCCAACATGCTATCAATTTTAAATATTTTAGGGTTTATAAACATTGATTATTTTAACTAAAATGTATTTGAACTATGTCTCATTCATTTTTGATCCTGTATTCTGACAAAAGTTAGCCAAATTTAGCAATTAACTAGAAATAGTTCATTAACTTTCTATGTTTTCCCATTCTCTTTATTAAATTCAGCTGAGATTAGGAAAAATCTACCTTTCATTTTAAAGGAAATCAGTCCTGAATATTCATTGGAAGGACTGATGCTGAAGCTGAAAATCCAATACTTTGGCCACCTGATGCAAAGAACTGACTCATTTGAAAAGACCCTGAAGCTGAGAAAGATTGAAGGCGGGAGGAGAAGGGGATGACAGAGGATGAGGTGGTTGGATGGCATCACCGACTCAATGGATATAAGTTTGAGTAAACTCCGGGAGTTGGTGATGGTCCATGGGGTCACAAAGAGTTGGACACAACTGAGCGACTGAACTGAACTGAACTGACCTTGCATTTTCCTTCAAGTTCTCTAAAAACAGGTTTGTGTTTACATAGTGTGGCTGTTGGGAGAAGGAAATGGCAACCCACTCCAGTATTGTTGCCTGGAGAATCCTGTGGACAGAGGAGCCTGGAGGGCTGCTTTCCATAGGGTTGCACAGAGTCAGACACTGAAGCGACTGAAGCAACTTAGCATGCATGCATGCATTGGAGAAGGAAACGGCAACCCACTCCAGGGTTCTTGCCTGGAGAATCCCAGGGATGGGGGAGCCTGGTGGGCTGCCGTCTATGGGGTCACACAGAGTCAAACACGACTGAAGCGACTTAGCAGCAGCAGCAGCGATGTGGTTGTTTCTACTTGACTTTCTCCATTCTCCATGATGAAGACAAAAAATCCAAAGATATTATCTTGTGTTTCTAATCTATTAAAATTGTTAATTTACCTCAAGACCTAAGATGAACCATTTCCTACTTCATTAATTTATTCATTTATACATTCACATTTCATTCAACATTTATTGTCTACTTTACAACGTGAGCCTCAAGTTCACAGTTTAGTGAGAAAAATAACACACAAATAAAATACATTGTGATAAATGTCATAAGAAGATATATGTGGACAAAAAGGAATGAAATGATTCTACCTGGGAAACTTAAAGAAAGCTGTACATGTTCTAAAATAATGACATCCTATCCCATTACTTCATGGCAAATAGATGGGGAAACAATGTAAATAGTGACAGACTTTATTATCTTGGGCTCCAAAATCACTGCAGATGGTGACTGCGGCCATAAAATTAAAAGACACTTGCTCCTTGGAAGAAAAGCTATGACCAATCTAGACAGGATATTCCAGTAGTCATGTATGGATGTGAGAGTTGGACCATAAAGAAAACTGAGTGCTGAAGAATTGATGTTTTTGAATTGTGGTGTTGAAGATGACTATTGAGAGTTGCTTGGAGTGCAAGCGAATCAAACCAGTCAATCCTAAAGGAAATCATTTCTGAATATTCATTGGAAGGACTGATGCTGAAGCTGAAACCCCAAAACTTTTGCCACTTGATGCAAAGAACTGACTCATTGGCAAAGACCCTGTTGCTGGGAAAGATTGAAGGCAGGAAGAGTAGGGGATGACAGAGGATGAGATGGTTGGATGGCATCACTGACTCAATGGACATGAGTTTGAGACTGCTCTGGGACTTGGTGATGAACAGGGAAGCCTGGCATGATGGAGTCCATGGGATCACAGAGTCAGACATGACTGGGTAACTGAACTGAACTGAATACATGTTCTAATATAAGTTGAAAATTTAGAGATAGGGATATGATAGGCTGCTTTCTCTGTCTCAAATGGGGCTCTAGGATGCCTTTATAAATCAAAATTACCTTGGGGCATTCAAGAACACAATTACTAAGAAAATTGCAAATTGATCTATATGAATGGAATAGTATATAAGGTAGAAGAAGGGTATAGCAGAAAATAAACCTATGGAGAACTAAGGAAAGTTATTAAGAAATTTTTAAGCCACATTAAAACTTATGACTTTACTATGTTGGTAGTTAGGAATTTATGAATGAACTGACCTGATTAAACCAGAAATGTTAAAAGAGAAATCTTGTGGTACTGTCAGATGAATCATTTAGGGGGGCCTCCAGATATCATTTTTTTTCAGTATGAAGATAATACTTGACCAAGTAAAAGGAGTTTTCATGATGACACCAGGTGTAGCTATTTTGGAAAAAGGCATTCATTGTGATCTACAAATGTAAATTAAATTGGAGAATCCAGAGACTATTAGAGTTGAGAGTGAATATATCAATATTTTATTTATATTCTGCTTTGAAAAAGGAAATGACAACCCACTCCAGTATTCTTGCCTGGAGAGTTCCATGGACAGAGGAGCCTGGTGGGCTACGGTCCATGGGGTCACAAACAGTTGGACATGACTGAGTGACTAACTTTCACTTTTAACTTATATATACCAAAAGGATTTTATAATGGCTTGGATAAATATAAACACTTCAATAAGATTGTAAAAGGTTAAAAAAATTCAGTGTAAAGAATAAAGAAAGGTCAAAATATACAGTAAAATCAGAGAGAATAAACCATGTATATCCAGGCAATGAGACTAGGCATCCTTTCTTGATACATTCTATTTCAACATGGATCAATTCAAATTTTATCATCTGTCTTTTGGAAAAAACAATTCTAATAAAAACAAATGTGTTTAAAATCAATATATCTAAAAGCAAACATATGGAGAAATAGGTAATAAAATAAATAATCAGAGACTAGAAGTTCAGTATAGATAACAATGAAGTAAGAAGAGAAAAGGAAGTAAAATATTTATTAAGCACTACTTTGATATAGGCGCATTATAAGAACGTGCATGAGTGTTATAGTTCTCAGGTGCTTTTTATTCATCTTCTGATTTCTTTCCATGGCTCTGTTACAGTGGGATAAGTGTGGATATGTGGAATCTCAAAAAAATGATACAAATGAACATATTTACACAATAGAAATTGACTCACAGATGTTGTAAACAAACTCACAGTAATGAAAGGGGAAAGTAGGTGGTGGGAGGATAAATTAGGAGTTTGGGATGAATGCATAGAGGCTACTATGTATAAAATAGATAACCAACAAGGACCTACTCTTTAACACAGGCAACTATACTCAATATCTGCCATAGCCTATGAGGGAAAAGAATCTAAATAAGAATAGATACAGTATATATAACTGAATCACTTTGCTATTCACCTGAAACTATCACAAAACTGCAAATCAACTATGTACTATGATTTTTTTTAAATAAGTGTGAAAATTTTTCATCTTCTAAATTATCTGTTTATGTAAAAAATACTAAGCCTATTTTTAAAATCTATATTATCTTTTCCATTCTTAATGAAATAATAAACCATGACATGCTAAATTTGGAAGGAGTCAGAATCATAAGTTCACATATGAAACATCTCTTACATCAGGGGAGTCAGAATCCCAAAGGCGAAAAATTGTGTGTGCAAAGTATGCTGAGCTTACCAAATCTGAAACCTCATTCTCAGCATTAAGGTAAGTGCTATGAACTGATTGCACTTGGTTTCCCCTGGTTTTAGTAGCAAGAGTTATATAGTAATTTTAGCATGATTTTTCACTTGAAATGCAAACATATACAAACAGATGACTGTCTACAACTTTATCACTATACAGTTTTCAAATGCAGTGCACATATTAAGCACAAATTGAAAAACAGTAATACTCTTTCAGGAATCTAAGATGAAATAAAGTAGAAAAGAACAAGAATAAAGGATTTTCAACAAAACTTGGGAGAGTAAGGAAAATAAAGAAATAAACTTAAATCTACTTTCCCATTTAAGTTAAGAAGGAGATCATTGGAATACATGTAAGTCAATTTGTCTTATGTGCTTTGACATGATTTATCATGAGCAAGATGAAGACTGTCATTGTATATCAGGGAGAAATGCCAATGCAGCTATGAACAGTAGATTTGAGGGTTTAGTCAGCATTTTTCAACTAAAAAACCCATCTTACTCTGAGACCACAGTGAACAAGGGTCAAATACCAGAAAGGCATTGGATATTTGAATACAGAAAGTCACTCTACCCAAAAATCCTGGTATTAAACATTTTCAGTATTTCTCAGCAAAGTCAAAACAATTTACAAGCAACTTATTAAAGCAATAATATGGGTCTTATAAAGTTTCTATCACAGAGAAAATGATGATATAACTATAAGTGTCATTATAAGATACAGAAATGTAATTGACACATTTTATGGGCTGTGTTTATTGCTTTAATTTTGTGAAAGCCAAAAAAAAAAGTGTCTTCAGGATTTTACAGGTGCTCTAAAACCAATGATTTCTCTCTCCCAGTCCGCTCAACCTCCTACTTATGGTAAAATTGAACAGCAAAAATGGTCCTGACCCTGCACAATGAGCAACGTGAAGCAAGAACTTAAAATGAATCCCCAATCTTGGATGGAATGCTGAGGATATAATGCTTATCAGCTTCCTTTCAACCCTCACTTATTTCTGAATTTGATCTTCATTTAAAATATGCATTTCCTGAATTCTTCTTAATGCCTTCAAAATAAATGAATATGTGATCAGAATGAGCAAATGCATATCTTCCTCTCCTGTCAAAGTAATAATTGATCATCAGAATAGGGTGAATTCAGGTCTCTGTTAAGATATTATAATGTTGACACCTTCTGCAGAATTTTGGGTTTTGATACAGAGTTCTACATTTATGTTAGAAATAACTACTAGAAAACCAGAGAGAAATTAGGAGGGACCATTATAAATGAATGACAGTTTACAATGCATAAACACTAAAACAGTTCAGAATAGGACTAAGGAGCATTCGGAAAATGGCAACAAAAGTAACAAGAGAAATTACTGCTGCTACAGTCATATTAGTTTTATCATAATAATTATCTGTTTGTTCTGCCTTCTTTAGATTTTGCTGATTTTCAAATTTTCAGCCACCAGAGAGCAAGGCAAGTCAATCAATCAATAGGTTCAAATTCTGAAACCAATTAGTAAGATCACACTTCTAGAGCATGTTTCAACTTTGCAAAGGAGATAGCCATGTCTCCATGGCTAGCCAAAAGTGAAAAATTGGAATTTTCTTAATTTGTTCTGAGAATTTCCACATTTATGATGGCTATAGAAACGTTAGCAGAGTACATGGCCATTAAATTTAAGTTTCTCTGCAGACTTAATCAAATTTCAAAGCTGGATGGGACTTGAAACATCATCCCATGGTTAATTTATCTTCATTTTAAGGAGACAATATTTACATTTAAATTTCTATTTTCCTTTTTCTGAGTATAAAATAAAAAAAAAAAAGGACACCTTTACTGAGTGATATCTTAATTCAAATGACACCTCTTCAACTTCAAACGTAGAGCTAATATCTATTCGTTCATCTTTAGAAAAGTAATTATAGAACCTTAAGGACCACTTTAAATAAGACAAACACTAACGTAAAAGTGACGCTTGTCTTCCCCCTCTTACAGAGAGAAACAGAACCAACGTAAGAAAAGGGAATATTTGCAAATAGATTCTATAAATCAGCAGTAAATAAGCTTTCTACTTAAAAAAAATATATATATCATGAAAGTAGAAAAAGTTCTGTACACTCTTCCTTTGGGTGAGTGATTTCTTGATGTCATCTTCTATATTTCATATCCTCGTTTTACTTTTTTACCTCATTACTAGAGTGTGTCTATTTAAAGGTACCACCATGGAATCACAGGAAAAAAGTCCATTTTCTATTGTTAATGGGGTATTCCAGTAATCATAGAACAAATACCTGAAACTTTTTTTAAATAAGAAAAATATGGATGTGTGTCATAAAAGTTTACATCCTCTTAAGTGTTTTAATGGTAGCACTTCATATCTGTCTAGTTCCTTTATGGTGTGTTAACAGTCCTTTCAAAGTGAACAAGATTTTATGTCAGAAAAAATTCTCTTACTTTTATTACATAGCCAAAATTTGAATAAAATACATTTATGGTAAATTTTTAGTAAGTATGAAACTAAGATAAATCTATTCATTAGAAATAAGTTTTGTTAATTGATCAGGCTTTAATATTGATATTTTGAAATATCTTTTGATATAAAAAGTGAATCAGTTCTAATGAGATGGATGAAACTGGAGCCCATTATACAGAGTGAAGTAAGCCAGAGAGATAAAGACCAATACAGTATACTAACACATATATATAGAATTTAAAAAGATGGTAACGATAACCTTATATGCAAAACAGAAAAAGAGACACAGATGTACAGAACAGACTTCTAGACTCTGTGGGAGACGGTGAGGGTGGGATGTTCAGAGAGAACAGCATTGAAACAAGTACACTATCAAGGGTGAAACAGATCACCAGCCCAGGTTGGATGCATGAGACAAGTGCTCAGGGCTGGTGCACCGGGAAGACCCAGAGGGATCGGATGGGGAGGGAGGCGGGAGGGGGGATGGGGATGGGGAACACATGTAAATCCATGGCTGATTCATGACAATGTATGGCAAAAACCACTACAACATTAAATAAATAAATAAATAAACAAAAATAAAATAAAATTTTCAAGTGAAGTACAAAAAAAAAAAAGTGCTATGAACCCAGCACCTCATCTTGGTTTCTTTTTTTTTCTAATGCCCCCTCAAGAGTGAAAACAAATATATTTTAAAATAATAAAAGTGGAGTAAGTATAATTTTGATTCTACGTTTCTAACCATAAATATAGGAATGCATGCCTGGTACGGTTCTGATGAGATTGTCCAATAAAAAAAAAAAAAAATCACTAACATCTTTCTAAATTCCATATATATGTGTTAGTATGCTGTATTGGTGTTTTTCTTTCTGACCTACTTCACTCTGTATAATAAACTCCAGTTTCATCCACCTCCTAGAACTGATTCAAATGTTTTCTTTTTAATGGCTGAGTAATCTTCCATTGTATATATGTACCACAGCTTCCTTATCCATTCGTCTGCTGATGGACATCTAGGTTGCTTCCATGTCCTGGCTATTATAAACAGTGCTGCGATGGAGAAGGCGAGGGTGGGATGATTTGAGAGAATAGCACTGAAACATGTATATTATCATATGTGAAACAGATCACCAGTCCAGGTTCTATGCATAAGACAGGATGCTCAGGGCTGGTGCACTGGGATGACCCTGAGGGATGGGATGGGGAGGGAGGTTGGAGGGGGGTTCAAGATGGGGGACAGATGTACACCCATGGCTGATTCTTGTCAATGTATGGCAAAAACCACTACAATATTGTAAAGTAATTAGCCTCCAATGAAAATAAATAAATTTTTAAAAAATCAGCATTCCTTGGAGAAATGACTGATTCTAAGACTAAAACAAGATAAGCCTCAAGAATCTTGTAGTGCCAGAAAGACAGTGGTCAAAGTCCAGAGGATAGAGTATGTCAAAGGGAATAGGAACAACATGAAAGTGCCTCAGTGAAATATAAATAAAGTACGGGTTTCAGTTAATAACAACTTGTTACTGTTTGTTAATTAGTGGTTGAAGATAGGACAATGTGACCAAAAAATAATTAACATATTACTATACATCACTCCCAAGTACAAGTTTAAGAGTATAAAGGTATTAAATTAATATCCATGCTGCAATAAGTATCAATAAATTATTGAATAAATAAGTAAATGGAGAAGAGGAGAAAAATCTGTGTAGAAAGACGCCAAATAACTCTTGTTAATCTCCTTCAAAGAGATGAGGCATACTTTCTACTTCTTAAATATGGGTCATATTTAAGTTGCAAGAGAAAACTAATTCCAGAGAACAGAGAATGGAAAGGAGAGAAAGTTATTTTGCAGTGGAGAAATGTAGTAAACATTACCTTCATAAAGTAATCACTGTTGATATTAATGGTGAAAATTCACATTGACAGTATGTACTCTTGAGGTGAAGTGATGAAAATCGCACTTTATCTCTGTGGTCTAATTTCTAAAAACCCATAATCTCTATATACCAAGAAAAAAAAAAATCAGACAATCCAACTTGAGGGATTGTCTGCAAAATATCTGGTCAGTACTCCTCAAAATTGTCAAGGTCATCAAAACAAAGAATTCTGAGACACTGCCTTAGCCAAGAAGTACCTGAGGAGATGCAATGGGTAGATATTATATGGTAACCTGGATGGCATGCTGAAATAGAAAATGTAACTAACAAAAACTAATGAAATATGAACAAAGTATAGGTTTCAGTTAATAAAACTTGCTGCTATTAGTTCATTAGTGACTGATGTTCATAATAATAATGTATGAGTCTTATTATATGTTAAGGGGAAACTGGTTGTGTGAGGTATATGTGAGAACTTTGCAGGTAAAACTATTCTAAATAAAATGAGTAGTTTTTAGAAAAGTAATATAAAATATTTCTGAAGTCAAAGAAAGGGAAAAATCATTTTTATATGGAAGCACTCACTAAAAAATTTGTTTAGAAAACATTTCCTAGATGAGACATATCTTCTGTTCCTTACTGATAAAACTAGATTAAAGATATCTTAGAGCAATTCATAATAATCCTTTCATTCACCAAGTATTAAGCACCTAATATCTCATGTGCTTATCTGTCAAAGAATCTCTAAAATACCATACAATTGTACTCATTTCACATACTAGTAAGGTTATGCTCAAAACCCTTCAAGCTAGGCTTCAGCAGTATGGGAACCAAGAATTTCCAAATGTATAAGCTGAGTTTAGAAAAGGCAAAGGAACCAGAAATCAAATTGTCAACATTCATTGGTCATAGAGAAAGCAAGGGAATTCCAGAAAAATAGCTACTTCTGTTTCACTGACTACAAAAAAGCCTTTGACTATGTGGATCACAATAAACTGTGGAAAATTCTCAAAGAGATGGGAATACCAGACCACCTTACCTGTCTCCTGAGAAATTTGTATGTGGGTCAAGAATCAATTTGAACCTTACATGAAACAACTGTTTTAAAATTGGGAAAGGAGTATGACAAGACTGTATGTTGTCATCCTACTTATTTAACGTCTATGCAGAGTATATCATGTGAAATACCAGGCTGGATGAATGAAAAGCTGCAACCAAGATTGCCAGGAGAAATATCAACAACCTCAGATATGCAGATTATGCCATCCTAATGGCAGAAAATGAAGAGGACCTAAAGGCCTCCTAATGAAGGTGAAAGAGGAGAGTGAAAAAGCTGGCTTAAAACTCAAAATTCAAAAAAGCTAAGATCATGGCATCTGGTCCCATTACTCCATGCCAAATAGAAGGAGAAAAAGTGAAAGTAGTAAAAGACTTTATTTTCTTCTACTCCAAAATCACTGCAGATGGGACTGCAGCCATGAAATTAAAAGACACTTGCTTCTTGGAAGAGAAGCCATAGCAAACATAGAGAGCATATTAAAAGAGCAGAGACATCACTTTGCCAGCAAAATTTCGTATAGTCAAAGCTATGATTTTTCCAGTAGTCATCTATGTATATGAGAGTTGGACTGTAAAGAAGGCTAAGAATTGAAGAACTGATGTTTTCAAGTTGAGGTGCTGAAGAAGACTTGAGAGTCCCTTGGACATCAAGCAGATGAAACCAGTCAATCCTAAAGGAAATAAGTCCTGAATATTCATTGGAATGGCTGATGCTGAAACTCCAATACTTTGACCACCTGATGCGAAGAGTCAATTCATCGGAAGAGACCCTGATGCTCAGAAAGACTGAAGGCAAAAGAAGAAGAGGGTGGCAGAGCATGAGATGTTTAGATAGCATCACTGACTCAATGATATGAATTTGAGCGAAGTCCTGGAGCTAGTGAAGGATAGAGGAGACTGTAAGGCTACAGTCTAGGGGGTCACAAAGAGTTGGACAAAACTTAGCTCCTGAATAACAAAAACAAGAAATATCTTATCTATTTCCAATGATGAATATAATAATCATAATACAATCATCTGGTATTTAGTAAGTAGTAAAGATGAAGTAGGGGCTTCCCTGACAGACTCAGTGGTAAAGAATCTGCCTGCAGTGCAGGAGACCTGGGTTCGATCCCTGGGTTGGGAAGATCCCCTGGAGGAGAGCATGGCAACCCACTCCAGTATTCTTGACTGGAGAATTCCATGGACAGAGGAGCCTGGTGGGCTACAGTCCATAGGGTCGCAAAGAGTCGGACACAACTGAGCGACTAAGCACAGCATGGCACAGCACAAAGATGAGGTAAGCATTATTTTCCATGAATTGTCTCAGTTAATCATAACAACAAAACATGGAAATTCCAGGGTAGTCCAGTGGTTAGGACTCTGTGCTTTCACTGTCTGGGGTTCGGGTTCCATTCCTGGTCTGAGAACTAAGATCCTGCACAAGGCCTAAAAAAGAAAAAAGGGAAAGAAACATGCATGGCCTATAAAAACAAAACAAGTGGTTTGCATTTGGAAAGAACAGAAAGTTACAAGAAGTATTTGTGAGTCTTAATTTTGAACAGGGCTGATAGGTCTAACAAGAATCAGCAACTGAGGTGAAATAAAACTGGGACTGTAATTCCAAGCATGTGGTTTAAATTTAGGTCTTTTTGCCTCAGTGATTCCAGCTGCAGATGCTTTCATTTTAACTGCAGGGGAGGACAAAAAGGTGGGACAGAATCAAGGCTTAAGTCACATAAATTCAAGCTTTTATTTCCTGGTGCAAACTCCATGATTCATCTTTATATCAACAGGAGAAGCTGCTTTTTAAAGTTTAGTTAGATAGGAGTATGTCCAGAATGTTTATGAAATACCTAATTAGAGTTAATGATTGTCAGCACATATGAATAAAGAAGAAAGATGATTTCTCCAAATACACTCTGTTCATTCATTCTAAGGTCTAGAAATCGTTTTTAAATCCACAATTACAAATAATGCAAAACAATACTAGCCTCACTCAAATGGACCTTAAAATATTGTGATAATTATCAGAGCAAACCTCAGGAAGATCATACAAACTTGAGTACAAATACCTCTGCCAATTGTATGCAAATTTATCAGAATTTTTTTTTAAAGATGTTCCTATGATTTTAAGTTATACAATGGAAATAGCAGCTTCATAAACAAATTAAAAATTTATGGAACCTACCTGAAATAATATTTATTTATGAATAAAAGAATAAAAGTTATTTTGTTTCCCAAGATACAGTCTGTGTAGCCTGACAGAGAATAGGAGTGGGGATAAAATCAAATGATGCTCCTGAAACCCCTCTAAAATCTGGAAAATACCACACATGTATACTGGTATTGTACTTTTTGGTTCTAGATTTATACAAGAAAATGCGATCCCTCTTTCTTTCCACCATTGAAAAAGGCAGATTCACTTCCCGGGTCTTGTGACAAGATAATCAGGCCAATTGCAGGAAAGATGTTCCAATAACTAGATTGTAAATGTACAAATCTGATGGCCCAGCTCACTGTCAGCACTGTTAAAACTCTTATTGAAGAAAAATCTATGTACAGAACAAAGTCCATAAATTTAATTATTTTCTGAAACTGAGTACACTCATGTAAAGAACATCCATATTAAGCATGTTTACATCACCAGCAATCAGGAGTCTCTCTAATGTCCCCTCCAGTCAAAGGTAACCACATTTTACTTCTAACTGCCTAGATTGTAATATGTAGTATGTGCTCAGTCGACCAGTCATGTTCAGCTCTTTGCAGCCCCATGGACTGTAGCCCACCAGACTCCTCTCTCCATGGGATTATCCAGGCACGAATACTGGAGTAGGGTGCCATTTCCTTCACCAGGGCATCTCCCTGACCCGGGGATCAAATATGTACCTCTTGCATCTCTTGCATTGGCATATGGATTCTTTACCACTATTGCCATCTAGGAAGCCCATATGCTAGTTGCTTTTTTTTTTTTGCAGGGGTATAGTTGTCTTGCAATGCTGTGTTGGCTTTTGCTGTACAGTGAGTGAATCAGCTATATGTGCACATATAACCCCTCCTTCTTGGATCTCCGTCCCACCCCATCCCATCCCCTCCATCTAGGTCATCACAGAGCACTGAGTTGAGCTCCCCGTGCCCTATAGCAGGTTCCCACTAAATATTTGTACATGGGACAAATGGTAGTGTATCTATGTCAATGCTACTCTTCCAACTCATCTCATCCTCCCCTCTCCCCATAGCCACACATCTGTTTTCTACATCTGCATCTCTATTCCACCCTGCAAATAGACACATCAGTACCATTTTTCTATATTCCACATATATGTGTTAGTATACCATATTTGTTTTCCTCTTTCCAGCTTATTTTACTCTATATAACAGACCCCAAGTCCATCCACATCTCTACAAATGACCAATCTGATTCTTTTTTTATGGCCGAGTAATTTTCCATTGTGGGTTTTCCAGGAGGCTCAGTGGTAAAGAATCCACCTGTCAAGCAGAAGGTGCAGGTTCAATCCCTGGGTCTGGAAGATCCTCTGGAGAAAGAAATAGCAACCCATTCCAGTGTTCTTGTCTGGGAAATCCCACGGACAGAGGAGCCTGGCAGGCTATAGTCCGTGGGGTTGCAAAAGAGTCAGACATGACTTAGCAACTAAACAACAATAACAATTTTCTATTGTATATATGCACCACATCCTCTTTATCCATTTGTTAATCAATGGACATCTAGATTGCTTCTATGTCCTGGTTACTGTAAATAGTGCTGAACTATTTACATAGTTACATCCTTATATAAATGAACATCAGGATTTCCCTGATTGCTCAGCTGGTAAAGAATCCACCTGTAATGCAGAAGACCCCAGTTCAATTCCTGGGTCAGGAAGATCCACTGGAGAAAGGATAAGCTACCCACTCCAGTATTCTTGGGCTTCCCTTGTGGCTCAGCTGGTAAAGAATCCACCTGCAGTGTGGGAAACCTGGGTTTGATCCCTGGGTTGGGAAGATCCCCTGGAGAAGGGAAAGGCTAGTCACTAAAGTATTCTGGCCTAGAGAATTCCATGGACTGTATAGTCCTAGTCCATGGGGTCACAAACAGTCGAACATGACTAAGTGAATTTCACTTCACTTCATGAACATTGGAGTGCACACGTCTTTTTGAATTATGGTATATTCCAGATATATGTCCAGTAGCGGGATTGAAGGATCATATGGTAGCTCTATTTTCAGTTTTTAAAGGAACATCCATACTCTTCTCCATGGGCATCCCAAGTGGCACAGTGGTAAAGAATCCACGTGTCAATGCAGGAGATGCACAGGGGATGAGTTCAATCCCTGGGTCAGGAAGATCTCCAGGAGGAGGAAATGGCAACCACTCCAGTATTCTTACCTGGATAATTCCAAGACCAAAGGAGCCTGGGGGACTATAGTCCATGGGATCACAAAGAGTTGGGCACAGCTGAGTGACTGAGCACACACACATACTCTTCTCTATGTGGCTGTGCTAATTTACATTCCCACCAACAGTGCAAGAGGGTTAGATTTGCCCATTTCATGCTTTATTTGATTGGATTCATACAGAGTGTAGTGTTTGGTATCTGACTCCTTTCCCTGGGCATTCATTTGTGTGATTCATTTATAATGTTAGCTACAGTGAAGTTTGGTCTTTCTCATCACTGTACAGTATCCCATTGTGTGAACATATTACTATATATTCACCTATTCCTTTCTTGATAGGTATTCGGGTAGCTTACACTTTGGGACCAGTACAAATACAGCTGTGATGAACATTCTCCTCCATGATTTCTGATGATTATTTGTACAGATTTCAATTGGGTTTTTGGTTCTTAGATTATGCATATGATCTGCCGTAACAGATATTACTGCCAACCTTTTTTTTTTTTACTGCCAACTTTTGACAAATACAAATTCACTTGAAAGTCACAGAATACTTGTGTTCAAAAATAAAACACAGAAAAATTCTATTTCAAAAGCAAGGAAGCAAGCCTGCTTGGTTAGCCTCTTAACCCTCAACTCTTGAACATCAAGTATGAAATATATCTGTGAAAAAAAAATCCAAACAAACAGAATAACTCTTTCCAGTTATGTTTATATCAAAAAAGTTTCATTGGAGGCTGCTCTTCAAAAGATTGACTTTCAGGAAAGGCATCGTTAATAGTGTGGGTGATGTATTCTAAATTTTGACTTGGTTAGCAATAGAAAGCATGTTTACTGGGGCATGCAGCAGAGTTCAGAGGCCCTTTCACCACATAACATGGCAGAATAACAGATGGCATACTCTGTAAAGAAAATTAATTTAAATAAGTCAGGTTAAAAACACACCTTTCTTGAGAGAGAAGATATTTTGTATAAGAAGTTCATCTTTTTTATTGACTACCTGGACAGGTAATGTATTTAAGCTTTTTCCAATCTATTTCTTTGTGGTAAAACAGACTTCAAATGTTTATCATGGGTACTACCACTTCTCAAATCCTCCTGTCCTAATGTATTCTTATATTTATCAGTTAATTATAGAATTTTATGTTTCTAAAGTTACTACTATGCCAGTTAGTAGTAAGCTATTTTTTTTTCTTTTTTTTAACTGAAGTATAGTTGATTTACAATGTTATGTTATGCTGCCGCCCCAGATGCTGTTACTGCTAAAGAACCTGCATGCCAAAGCAGGAGACAGAAGAGACATGGGTTTGATCCCTGGGTGGGGAAGATCATCTGGAGGAGGGTATGGCAACCCATTCCAGTATTCTTGCCTGGAGAATCCGGTGGGCAGAGGAGCCTGATGGGCTGCAGTCCATGGGGTCACAAAGAGTCAGACATGACTAAAGTGAGTTAGCGCACACAGGCCAATCTCTGTTGTACACCAAAGTGACACAGTTTTACACATATAAACATTCTTTTTTAATATCCTTTTCCATGATGGTTTACTGAGGAGATTAGATATAGTTCCCTGTGCAATTCAGCAGGATCTTCATGTTTATCCATTCTCAATGTAATAGTTTATCTATTTTAAGCAAAGGTAGTAGTCTTAAAAAATCTGACAATATTATTTCTGATTCTTCAGTAAGTGATATGTTACCCATGAGTGCTGCTTCTTTGTTCTAGGTTTAGGTTAATAAAATAAAAATGTGCTATCTTGTAAACATTTTGTTTCATCTTATACAGCTTTACATTGTCTAATGAACAGTTGCAGATATTAGAGTGTTCAAAGTTGTCCTTGTGGTAAGAGATCTACAAAAAGAAACATTCATCTACATCATGTTCATTGCCATTCCATGTGCTAAGATCAATAAATTCTGACCTTCAAAACACCTAACATGATTTTCTCATCAGAGACATTATATAAGAACATTTCCACTGATGAATTAAATACATGGAATGTTACTCACATCAGCATTTATACCTGTACATATATGTAGGCATGTGTATGTGCAAAGTGAAAGTGTTAGTTGTTCAGTTCTGCCTGACTCTTTGTGACTCTTTTGTAGCTCCTCTGTCCATGGATTTCTCTAGGCAAGAATACTGGAATGGGTAGCCATTCCCTTTTTCAGAGGATCTTTCCAACCCAGGGATCACCTTCACGTCTTCTGCTTTGCAGGCAGATTCTTTACCATCTGAGCCACCAGGGAAGTCCCCAGGTATGTGTATAATCCTATGTATTTTCATTTCAATTCTAGTGCAGATGGATTATATACATGTTCATAATGACTCAATAAATATGAATGTTATTAGTCATTAACTCAAGAAATACTTTCACTTTTCTCTTACGGTCAGTGTTCTGTGCTAAACATTGAAGGAGGTCAAGGCTGAGAACAATAAATAACATATGACCCAAAAGTGTTATAATATTAATACATGCACTCAAGAGATGGTAAGTTACAAAAATATACGAACCATGTGAAAGGCACATATCAATGCTGCTTTGTGAGAGCAGTGTTGTATTTTATGGAAAATAAGCCTCATGGGAGGATGATTAAAAGTGATATGAGTTTTCAAAATGATGGGGAGAAACTGGATTTGTGAACATGTAATATAGGCATTATATGCAGAGAGAACAACCCAGGCAGCCAGGCAGCTGTGTGGAGGCAGGGCAAGGAGGCAATCCAGCTTGATGCGGATGTAAAGCACACTAAGGGGCCAGGATTTCCTTGGTGGTCCAGTGACTAAGACTGTGCTCCCAATCCATGCAGCCTGGGTTCGATTCCCGGTCAGGGAACTAAATCCCACATACCACAACTAAGAGTTCTATGCTGCAACTGAAGATCTTGCATGCTGCAATGAAGATCAAAGATCCTGTATACTGCAACCAAGACTGGGTGCAGCCAAATAAGTTAATTTATTAATTAATTTAAAAATAAATAAAATACAGTAAAGAAGGAAGTAGTAGGGAGAAATGCATTATGGCAGCTCTGTTCTAACCTGGATGATCTGGTCAGTCTAATACTGGATCCTGACTGATAGGTTCTCATAGACTCATTTTATTTCTTTGAATCTCTCTTCTCTCATCTGTGATATAAGCAAGTCAAACTAGATGAATTAGATCCCAAACATAAAATTTATGGAACTCCAGTTGTGAATTCATTCATGTTCTGGGTAGTATGTAACATTTATTTAACATTAGGTGCATGTATAAGTTTCCCATGCCAGCAGAGAGAGGCACTTGAGGAAAGAGTAATAAAATTGTCTTTTAAAATATATACTTTCCAAGATAAAATTATCATTTTGGTTAACAAAATGTTTTACTCAAAAAAGTAAAAGAAACTGAGAAATGGATAAATGAATAGAGAAATCAGAAAAATGGCTTGGAAATATACATATGACAATAAATCAGATGATGTTAGAAAGATACTTACATTTGCAATAACTAGGATAAAAAGGATCCTTAGGAATATCTTCAATAAAGCATGTAAAAAATCTATGTGAAAGAAAATTTACTACACTAATAAAGAAGTACCATCCCTTCTACTTTATTCTTTTGGTCAAAACAGACACAGAGCAGGAGAATAATTGAAATTTATACTGTCTTCTTGATAGGTACATTCAACATTATGAAAATATAAATATTTTCTCTGAAAAAAACCAACAGAATTGTTTTTGAATCAAACTGATTCTGATATTCTAATGGAAAAATAAGTAAGCAAGATGATATAAAACCACAATTATTAAAACCATTTTTACTTGAGCATAAATAGATGAAAAACATAAATGAAAATTTCATAAATAGAATAGTTGTAAGATAATAGAGTACATAACTAGGGTAAAAATAAAAACAAGTGTGGTAAAGATAAATTATTCAATAAATGGTATCAGAAACAGAACAGCCTAAAATGGGATTCATAAACTAAATTTAAAAAAATAAATTATATACAGATCAATGATCTAAACACCCACACACAAAATGAATAATACTAGAGAAAACATGAGAATTTTAAAAACTAATTTTTGAATGAGAAAGACATTTCTAAATACAAAACAAAGAACTATGAAGATATGTTAGACTTGAAAACAAAGTTTTTTTTTCTAATTTATTGAGTAGAAAAGCATCATGACAAAAAGAAGCTGGGAAAACAATTTGCAGTTCGTATAACAGGGAAAATATTATTTCCTTTATGTATGTCTAGATTAAAGATGGCTGTAAATTTGTTACATTCCTTCCTTGCAAGGGTATAGTCTATTCCTCCCCTCCTTGACTCTGAACTTAACCAGTGACTGCTTTGACTCTAGCAAAAGTGAGGCTTTGTCAGTCCCAGGCCTTTCCTTTAAAATGATCTGCAGTTTCTGCTTTGCTCAGTTGAAGCCCTAAGGCTATGAAAGTTGTAAGGAAGCCCAAGCTGGCCATGTGAGAGACAATGGAGAAAGATGCCGGACAAGTCCACAGCTGTTACGTCAATAAAGAAGCATTCATACGATTCCCATAACATTATTATCTGACTACCAGCATATGAGAGGCACCAGACAAAAACCACTCAGCTGAGCCCAATGTTTGATTGCCTGAGAACCATAAAAGATAATAATAAATTATTGTTTTAACACTGAGCTTCCAGGATGGTTTATGAAACATCCAAAAAGAAAAATACAAAAAGACCTCCTGCGAAGAAAATAGAAAAATCCAATAATGAAACAGAAAAATGAGAAATATATATATGGTAGATTATATTTTCCAAAATAGCCACAGCAAGAACTCTGATCCTACCCTCTCTTCTACATCTTTGTCAAGAGGCCAAATTCTCTTCCTCTTGAATCTAAGCTGATTGAATTGACTTCTTAACCAATAGACTACAAATGAAATGATGCTCTGGAACATCTAAGGCAAAGTCATAAAAAGCCTTATAGTTTTCAGCTGTGTCTCTTGGAACACTCAATCTCAGGATGCTCTCAGAACCCAGCTGGCATGTCATGAGAATCCAAACCATGGAGTGGCTAAGTGTAGGTGTCCAAGTGAGTGGGCCAAGCTGTGCTCCCAGCAAGCCACCAGCATCAGTTATCAGTCATGTGGGTTTACGACCTTGGATGTCTAGACTAGTTGAGAATTCAGAGCACTGAAGTTCCAGATACCATCTAATCACAACTGCCTGAAAGACTCCCAGAAAGAACCTGCCCCATAAAATTATGAGACTGGTTTTAGAAATACTAAGTTTTGGAGTCGATTTTTATAAAGCAAGAGAAAATGAGAATCATGCCATATTGTATGTTTCATGCCACATACTGCAATTTGACACCCCCCCCCCCAGAAAATAATGTTCTTGTTGATTTTTTTTGTCTTCCTATGATTAAATCTGGATGAAGCCTGTGGCTATCTTGAGCAATATAGTAGAAGGTACATTATGCTGAATATTTTCCTGATATGGTTCCTCAATGATCTGGCAGCTGATACTTCCTACTTCTCTAGAACATTGGTTGTTCAGGAAGTCCCACTTGGAAGGAAGCTACTCTGTGTGACAACCATGCCCTGGGAAGAACAAACCATGCCCTGGAAAATGCAATACCATGTAGAGAAAGAGAAAACAAAGAATTCTATGGTTGACAGAATAATGGCCCCGCAAAAAGCCCATTTTCTAATCCCTAAAACCTGTGAAAATGTTACTTTACAAGAGGAAAAAATTTCACAAATGTGTTTCAGGTTACAAATCTTAAATTGGGAGATTATGCTGGGTTATCCAGGCAGACTACATGTGTTTAATAGGCCCTTAAAGTGGGAAAGGAAGGCAAAAATATGAGCCAGATTAACCCAGTGGAGTAAAAAGGAAGATATAGTTAATGCTTACCCTCTCACTGCAACAGAGTAGCCCCTGCTCACTGCAGCTACAGAAAGTCCATGCATAAAACAAAGACCCAATATAGTCAAAAATATAAATAAATATAACAATATTTTTTAAAAGATATTTAAAGCAACAGGCAGATCCAACCTACTATGGCTAGCTTTGAAGATGGAAGGAAGTCACCTTAAAGCAAGGAATGCAGGTAGCCTCTAAAGGTGGGAATGGTCTTCACTGACAGCGAACAAGGAAATAGAACTGCAGGCCTGCAGCTGAAATAAAATTCCAAATCTACCGAGGCTGAGTTCTGCCAACAACTCAGTTTTAGCCCAGTGAGACCCAAGTACAACTTCAGGTTTGCAGAACTGTAAATTCACAAAATTGCATTGTTTAAATCACTGAGTTTGTGATAATGTGCTAATAAAGCAATAGAAAACTAATGTTAAGTACCAAGCTATCAGGCATGTAATTAATTGCACCATCTTGGATATCCAGCCCAGTTGAATCTTCAGATGACTCGTCTCTAGCTCGATAGCTGCCATATGTCTGCAACAGGGTAAAATATCTAGCAAGAGCCACTGAAGTGAGTCCCATCAACAACAGAAACATGAGGTAGACAACCCATTCTTGTCTTAAGACACTAATCTAAGGAGTTCTTCTTGTAGAGCAGTAGAGAACTAGAAAAGAAATAACGTATGAAGAGAATTGCAAGAAAAAGAAACACAAGACTTTTCCCATGCTTCTAAACATGAGAAAAGTTGCTCAACTTAATTCAAACTAAGGAAAATGCAAATTTAAAGTACCCTATTAAAATAGACTTCCCATTTCAGCTAACAAGTAAGGAGCTTAGATGTATTCATGCACAGTTTTATAAGAAAAGGCTGAACAAACTGGAAATCAATCTTTTTACTTTATCCATTACAGAACTGAGGTCACAAGGAAAACCACCCCAAACTCTGGAAATACAGACTTATCCAGACACAGACTAGATAAGCTTAACTGAAGAAACCACTGGAGTGGTAAACTGGTAAGAACAGTTAAATAATAATCTTGAAGTATTGTTGAAACCATGAGAATGAGAAATTCCTGGGAACTACAGCCTTTGTGGCCTTCCCTGGTGGCTCAGTGGTAACGAACCTATCTGCCAGGCAGGAGACATGGGTTCAACTCCTGGGTCAGGGAGATCCCCTGGGAATATCCCCTGGAATGGGCAACCCATTCCAGTATTCTTGCCTGGGAAATCCCATGAATTTCCCAGAGACTTGTGGGCTACAGTCCAGGGGATCACAAAAGAATCAGAGATGACTTAGCAGCTAAATAACTAAACAAACAGATTTTTTGGGCTTTTAACCCAGGAACTCCACCAGGTCCTCACAATGAAGACCTAAGAAAGATCTTATGGCTCTGGTGAAGGGAGGGAAAGAGCAATCAATATGAAATTGAAAAAAAAGAAAAAGAAAAAGCTTTTTCATAACAAACACTCACATCCCAAGGAAAAGTCTCTGCCAGAGATTTATCCCAGTGAAGGGAGGGGCTTTCTCCTACCTTCAGGTCCCCTCTAGTCTTCTGTCTCAGATGAGAGGTGGAGGGACTTGGCTCAAAATGATCAGGACTTCAAGAAAATACATTGGGAACACTGTAGGCAGGGAAAAGAGTAGCAGACAATTGGAAAAATCTATGCTACTGGAAAAGCACTTATAAAAGTCACAATTTATTCCAAATCACAGGTGCACTAGAGCACTGAGATTTAACTGGAAAAAATATAGAAAATCCTCTATCTATATTCTATGATCACATCAACAGGATTAAAGCTGAAAGAATTGTAGGAGAAAGAGCATCTCTGAAGGGGAGTATGCAAGAAAACACAAAATCAGGAGGGAATACATAAACTGATTCTAGCAGGATGTAAACATATATCTATCAGTTCAGTTCAGTTCAGTCACCCAGCCGTGTCTACAGCAAACATTAAATTGATCTCAGCGCCTAGATAGAAACACCTAAATCTTCATGTAAGAACCTATCTACTGCAGTTCCTACTATCTGTCTAGCTTTCAAGAAAATATTACAAACTGTGCCAAAATACAAGAAAAAACACAGTCTGAAGAGAAAAGCAAGTGCCAGAATTTGGCTCATAGAACACAAATGTTACAGTTACCAGAGAATTGAATTTAAATTAACTGGGATTAACACATAGGCAATATGCAAGTAGAGATGGGTAAATAAGATAAATTCTAGGAAAGAACCTAGAGAAAATGCTAGAAATCAGAAACACTGTAACAGAAGTGACAAATGCTTTAGGGGCTCATCAGTAGGAAGATTAGATGTAGCCAAGAGGAGAATCAATGAGATTGAAGATAGATCAATAGAATCTTTCAAAATAAAATGCAAAAAAAGAAAAGAAAAGAAACAGGACAGAATGCCTAAGATGTGTGGAGAATTTCAAATGGTATAATATACACTTAATTGGAATACCAGAGAATAAAATAGAGGTAATATTTGAAGCAGTAGTCATTGAGAGATTTTCAAAATAAATGACAGATGCCAAATCACAGGTTTAGGACTCTCAGAGAACACTGAATAGGATGACTATAAGAAAACAAAAACACTAGACATGTTAGCATGTCATACTTGAACTTAAGAAAATCTAAGACAAAAGTAAATTCTTTAAAGAAATCAGATAAAAAGCTCCATGTCTACAGGGCAACATGGATGAGAATTACAGGAGGCTTCTCACCATTCAAGTAAGAAGACAGTAAAGTGTTATTTAAAAATTGAAATAAAGAAAAATAATCACTAACCTAGAGTTGTATATCCAGCAAAATCATTCTTCAAAGGTGAAGAAGGATAAACACTTTCTCAGACAAACAAAAACAAAGGAAATTCATCACCAGGAACTTAAGAAAAATGTTAAAAACATTTAGTTCAGGCAAAAGAAAAATAACATTTGTCAGAAACTTAGATTTATATAAAGGGAAAAAAGGGAGCATCAGAGAAGAAATAAAGACTATATAAAATATTTAATTTTTATTCTTACTTGATCTAAAAATCACTCTTTTAAAAGTAATTATACTAAAAAAAAAAAAGAAAATAAAAGTAATGGTACCAACACTGTACTGAGTGATCGTTGTCTATAGTTAATTAAGATTAACGACAGTAATATCACAAGGAAAAGGAGTGAAGAGTTCAGCATATTATGCTTTAAAACACTTGTACTATTCTTAAAGTGGTATATCATTATTTGAAGGTGAACATTATTTAAAAGTGTATATTATAAAACTTAGATCAACCTCTAAATTTTTTTAAAGAAGAAAAATTGATATGCTAAGACAGGAGACAAAATTGAATCATGTAAATTGTTCATTTAAAATTAATGAAAGCAGAAAATGAGGGTATGAAACAAAGAACGAACTAAACAGAAAACAATTATAAACATGGTAATTATTAATAAAAGTACATTTTTAAAGTACTTTAAATTTGAATGGACTATCTCAAGTAAAAGACTCATATTGCAAAAGTAGATTTAAAGAAAACAGTATATGCTGTCTATGTAAGATTTTGTTGTTGTTCAGTCGCTAAGTCCTAACTCTGCAACCCCATGGACTGTGTATGCCAGACTCCTCTGTTTTCCACTATATTCTGCCGGGGTCCAGCCTTGACAGGATCCAGGGGGTACCCTCAGGATGAACGGCTTCGGCAAGAGAGAGAGAGAGAGAGAAAAGACACGTGAGACCAGCCTTGATAGGGCCAAGTCTGTGTTTTACTTTTTTGACAACCGGTTTTATACCCTTTCACAGAACGTTTTCAAGGTACAAGATGTTTACTCATGATTACACAGGATTAGTATTACATCATTTTGTTTTTTAGGAAAAGCAGGATGTTTTTTGCTTTCTACTTCTATAGTAATTCTTAGCACATGATCTTCTGTCCTTGGGGCTATTAACATTTTATGCAGGTCAGGTGAATGTAAACCTATTTTCTATTTTTATGGTGACTTTAACTGAAAGATAGCAGTCTCATAGGGAAATAGTACAGAGTAGAATTATATCCTTGTTAATACAAAAATTAGTCCTTCTGTAAAAGTTGTCAGTTGTGTTTATTTAAGAAGTTTACCCCATACTGACTCTGCAACTTTGGTGAGGCAGCTTCTGCCTAGCACTCCTGGCTGACAATTAACAACCATCTCATTGTTACCACACTAGGGCTAAGTTCTTATTTCTCTAGATCTTTAACTATATTAACAATGGTTTTTATAACACAACCTTAGCACATTAAAGGCAAAAATACAGCAAGCAAAAACACAGCAAACAAATCACAACCCAATAACCACCTATGGAATAATTTTTCTTATGTTTTCTAATAGGACTCTTTTACCCCTTAAAAGGGCTCTATATCTATTAGGGTTTTTATATAATCAGGTTCTTTATGCTATTTTATGATTAGGATATTATAAGCAATCATGCATATTAGTACCAAGGGCATAAATGCATTTGGCTAACAAACTACCAGCAAAGGAGTTTAAATTAAAATCCTCCTTTCACCCTGAATAATCTCATAAAATACCACCACCTGGGAAACTTATTGATTAAAGTTCTAAATTGATTCTTATTTGGGAAGAGATTGGGGAAGGCCTTCTGTCTGTGTCACAGAAATTAGGGAGTAGTCCATTGAGGCAGGCATCAGAAAGACAGATATCATCTTTAAGGTGAGCGCCGGGGGCAGCTTTTTGAAACCTCTGAAAACCTGATCTGCCTTGCCTGTCAGGCTTTCTCCTTGTGACCTTGTCATGGGTAGGATCTCGTGAGCTGGCCTTTTCGAAACCCCTGAAAACCTGATCTGCCTTGCCCATCAGGTTTTCTCCCTTATGGCCTTGTTAGGGGTAGGGTCTCGTAAGCTGACTTTTTCGAAACCCCTGAAAACCTGATTCACCTTGCCCATCAGGTTTTCTCCCTTTATGACCTTGTCATGGGTAGGGTCTCTTGTGTTGGCTCCCGGCAATATTCCATTATTTGTTCAAATTGTCCACTGAGTCAGTGATGCTATCTAACCATATCATCCTCTGCAGCCCCCTTTCCCTTCTCCCTTCAGTCTTTCCTAGCATCAGTGTCTTTTCCAATGAGTTGGCTTTTCACAACTGGAATGGGTTGCCATTTCCTTCTCCAATAAAACGTTTTGTCAGAACTCTTCACTATGACCTGTCCATCTTGGGTGGCCCTGCATGACATGACTCATAACTTCAATGAGTTGTGCAAATCCCTTTGGAATGACAAGGCTGTGATCCATGAAGGGGATATAAGACTTACATAGGCTAAAAATAAAAAGATGAAGAAAAATACAGCATACAAACACTAGTTTAAACAAAAGAAAAGGCTAGAGTAGTTATATCAGGCAAAGTCAACATCAGAGCAAGAAAGTTTTCAGGGATAAAAAGGTGCATTCCATGAGGATAAAGTGGATAATTCTCCAAAAAAGCATAACAATTCTAAAATCATATGTACTCAAGAACAGACCGCTAAAATACATGAAGCAAGAACTGAAAGAAATGAAAGTGAAAGTGAAGTCCCTCAGTCTGTCCGACTCTTTGTGACCCCGTGGACTGTAGCCTACCAGGCACCTCCAACCATGGGATACTCAAGGCAAGAATACTGGAGTGGGTTGCAGTTTCCTTCTCCAAATAAAAAGAAATGAAAGGGGGAATAAAAAAACCCCACAGTTGCAGTTGGAGAATTCAATATCTCTTTATCAGCAATAAGTCAAGCAGGCATAAAACCAGCTGGGTACACTTGACTTTTATAGCACTAGAAAATGACTTTATCTCATTGACATTTACTTTATACTCCATACTGTAGAAGAACACACATTCTTCTCAATCTCATGGAACATTTACCAAAATTGACCACACTTTGTTTAATGACAAGCATACCAATAACAGAAATCAAGACCATCCCCAAGAAAAAGAAATGCAAAAAAGCAAAATGGCTGTCTGAGGAGGACTTACAAATAGCTGTGAAAAGAAGGGAAGTGAAAAGCAAAGGAGAAAAGGAAAGATATTCCCATTTGAATGCAGAGTTCCAAAGAATAGCAAGGAGAGATAAGAAAGCCTTCCTCAGCGATCAATGCAAAGAAATACAGGAAAACAATAGAATGGGAAAGGCTAGAGATCTCTTCAAGAAAATTAGAGATACCAAGGGAACATTTCATGCAAAGATGGGCTCAATAAAGGACAGAAATTGTAGGGACCTAACAGAAGCAGAAGATATTAAGAAGAGGTGGCAAGAATACAGAGAAGAACTGTACAGAAAAGATCTTCCTGACCCAGATAATCGCGATGGTGTGATCACTCACCTAGAGCTGGACATCCTGGAATGCGAAGTCAAGAGGGCCTTAGGAAGCATCACTATGAACAAAACAACTGGAGGTGATGGAATTCCAGATGAGCTATTTCAAATCCTGAAAGATGATGCTGTGAAAGTGCTGCACTCAATATGCCAGCAAATTTGGAAAAATCAGCAGTAGCCACAGGACTGGAAAATGCCAGTTTTCATTCCACTCACAAAGAAAGGCAGTGCCAAAGAATGCTCAAACTACCACATGATTGCACTCATCTCACATGCTAGTAAGGTAATGTTCAAAATTCTCCAAGCCAGACCTTAGCAATACATGAACTATGAACTTCCAGATGTCCAAGCTGGTTTTAGAAAAGGCAGAGGAACCAGAAATCAAACTGCCAACATCCGCAGGATCATCAAAAAAGCAAGAGAGATCCAGAAAAACATCTATTTCTGCTTTATTGATATGCCAAAGACTTTGACTGTATGGATCACAAAAAAACTATGGAAAATTCTGAAAGAGATGGGAATACCAGACCACCTGACCTGCCTCTTGAGAAACCTATATGCAGGTCAGGAAGCAACAGTTCGAACTGGACATGGAACAACAGACTGGTTCCAAATAGGAAAAGGAGTGTGTTAAGGTTGTATATTGTCACCCTGCTTATTTAACTTATATGCAGAGTACATCATGAGAAATGCTGGGCTGGAGGAAGCACAAGCTGGAATCAAGATTGCCGGGAGAAATATCAATAACCTCAGATATACAGATGACACCACCCTTATGGCAGAAAGTGAAGAACTAAAGAACCTCTTGATGAAAGTGAAAGAGGAGAGTGAAAAAGTTGGCTCAACATTCAGAAAACTAAGATCATGGCATCTGGTCCCATCACTTCATGGCAAATAGATGGGGAAACAGTGGAAACAGTGTCAGACTTTATTTTTCTGAGCTCCAAAAATCACTGCAGATGGCAATTGCAGCCATGAAATTAAAAGATGCTTGCTCCTTGGAAGGAAAGTTATGACCAACCTAGACAGCATATTGAAAAGCAGAGACATTACTTTGTCAGCAAAGGTCCATCTAGTCAAGGCTATGGTTTTTCCTGCAGTCATGTATGGATGTGAGAGTTGGACTATAAAGAAAGCTGAGTGCCAAAGAATTGATGCTTTTGAACTGTGGTGTTGGAGAAGACTCTTGAGAGCCCCTTGGACTGCAAGGAGATCCAACCAGTCCATCCTAGAGGAAATCAGTCCTGAGTATTCATTGGAAGGATTGATGTTGAAGCTGAAACTCCAATACTTTGCCCACCTAATGCGAAGAGCTGACTCATTTGAAAAGACCCTGATGCTGGGAAAGATTGAGGGCAGGAGGAGAAGGGGATGACAGAGGATGAGATGGTTAGATGGCATCACCAACTCAATGGACATGAGTTTGGGTGAACTCCGAAAGTTGGTGATGGACATGGAGGCCTGGCATGCTGCAATTCATAGGGTCGCAAAGAGTCGGACATGACTGAGCGGCTGAACTGACTGAATTGGGCTGAACTGAACTCATACCAACAACTTTTGAAGAACAGAAAATATACAAAGTATTTTCTCAGATCATAGCTTATTTAAATTATGATATAGTATCAGAATGACGGCTGGAAGACCCACAAGTATTTGAAAATTAAACAACACATTTCTTAGTGAACAACATATTTCACATAGTGAAAATATAAAGCACTGTACAGAGCAAATAATGTCTGGCTATTTCCTGTTTCTGCTAAGAAAGAAAATGATCTCTCAATGAATTTCAACTATTCCCTGGTCTTCCAATGGTTAAGAATCTGTCTTCCAAGGCAGGGGATATGGGTTTGATCCTTGGTTGGGGAACTAAGATTCCAGATGCAATGGAACAACTAAGCCCACATACCACAACTAGAGAAGCACACATACTCTAAAGCCCATGTGCTGCAACAAGAGAAGCTTGTGCACTGCAATGAAGATTAAATGCAGTCAAAATATAAATAAATGAATAAATATTAAAAATAGGAAATTATTGATGGTAAAATTGTGCAACCACAAAATAGTATAATCTCCATCAAGAGAAGTATTAGAAATTATTGCAGAGTATGTGTTTTGGGATTAGAGGTTAAAATGCTACATTATCATATTATTTGTGAATGTCTCTCCATAGAAATTGTCTACTATAGTGAAATCCCTGAAGTACATTTTCTTCAAATTAGACACATTTTTGCTAACCAAAAAAGTAATTGAAATCTATTAAATGTTAAGAGCAAAAATATGCTCTACTATTTTGAATATTGATATCATCATTAGTAGGGGCTCTCATTTTCATTTCATATGCTAAGAGTAATTTTGGAGGAGGTAATTCCTGCCATGGACAATCATAAAAATCTCCTTCAGTGGTTGGTGGAATTTAGGAAGAAGAATTTTCTTTCTAGACTAAATCTCAAATTGTTTAAAATTGAGAAGTTTCAGTGGGGATAAAAGATGTTATGACAAAATACTTTTCTAACACCTTCCACCAAAGTTAAATTAAAAAAATTCACACAATAGTTTTGGTAATCAGTATGGATATAGAATGTAATACAATATAAAAAAGAAGAAATTGTTTATAAAATTATATAGTAATAAAAACATGAATGAAAAACAATATATTTTATTTCACTAGAGTTTATTTAAACTCCTTCTCAATTTCAAATGTGATATTTAAACTTCAGTTCAGTTCAGTTCAGTCACTCAGTCGTGTCTGACTCTTTGTGATCCCATGAACTGCAGCATGCCAGGCCTCCCTGATCATTACCAACTCCCGGAGTTCACCCAAACTCATGTCCATTGAGTCGGTGATGCCATCTAACCATCTCATCCTCTGTCATCCCCTTCTCCTCCTGTCCTCAATCTTTCCCAGCATCAGGGTCTTTTCAAATGAGTCAGCTCATCACATCAGGTGGGCAAAGTATTGGAGTTTCAGCTTCAGCATCAGTCCTTCCAATGAACACCCAGGACTGATCTCCTTTAGGATGGACTGGTTGGATCTCCTTGCAGTCCCAGGGACTCTCAAGAGTCTTCTCCAACACCACAGTTCAAAGGCATCAATTCTTTGGCGCTCAGCTTTCTTTATAGTCAACTCTCACATTCATACATGACTACAGGAAAAACCATAGCCTTGACTAGATGAATCTTTGTTGACAAAGTAATGTCTCTGCTTAAACTTACTAACTTATAAAATTGAAAGGATTTTATAATTATGTGACTTTGTGGTTATTACGTGCTATGACTTGAATTAAAGTCATAGGTTATGACTCAAAGCATAACTCAAAGGTTATGCTCAGACTTGAATTAAAGACCAAAATTCTGTACCAGAAATAAGAGGGAAAATTTTATCAATAAGAATAAGCTTTGTTTCTTTTCTGAGAATGCCTGACAATATAATTAAATAAAAATGAAAACTACAGGCTGTTCAGCAGCTCCCCCCACCACCCTGGGTGGGCAGTAGAATGGTTGGATTCAAGGGAAAGCATTTGGACATATAAGCATGTATTTAGAGGTACCATGGCAATGAGAATCAATATATTCCTGAATATGGAGGGACAGTGTAGCCTAACAAAACAAGCAAATGGCACCAAGTTTAGAAGAAATTTTTGTTAGGTCATTATTTAGATCAGGTCGTCAGAAGCCAGGAAATACTTTATTCCATTTGGTCGTATTAACATATCCTATCCACATAATCTTCATTCTGTGATTCCCCAAGGAGCATATTCTAATGATAGAAATGACTGAACAACTGTGAAGTCAATAGCATCTTTTACAGATGTCAGATATGTCTTTTCATATTGCCATTTTCTGTGTTTGTAAAAACAGAACCTTACTTTACTTTCTCTTGAATATTATTATAGATAATTAAAAATGAAAGTTTTATGAGATCACCATTGAAGTAATTTTAGGTACATGTGGGGCAATCTGCAAATTATTCAATGAACAGTAATCAACACGTTGCCATCAGGAAACAGTAATCAATGTCTCATTAGAGAGTCCATTATAAATTTTGTAAGACTATGTTGGACTTTTTTAAGGAAATAAAAACTGTTAAAAGTGAATTTTAGCAACAGAATAAATGAAGGGGCCAATCTATAGTAACAAACAAAATTAGTCACCACTTCTGTTGTAACAAAAAGAAACCTTGCAAATCATCATTAAACATATTAACTAATCATTTGTTAAATGATTTATACATTGACATAGGAATCATTGTGCTTGGTTTTCTAAAATAAACCTTTTTTTAAAGGGAAACATATAGCTGTAAAACATGTTTTTATGCCAAAACCATTAAAAACTAAGTATCTTCTCCTAATAATTTTAGATAAAAATAAAGAACTATCTAAGAGTAATGATTCTTAAATCATAAATTTTTGAACCAGAGACAAATTGCACCTCTTGGAATTTTAATAATAACCGTTATTACCATAATGAACCTCAGTTCACAAGAGCTAATAAATGGTTCAAATATGCTGTGTGGAATGAGCATAAAGCTCCAAATGAAGGGCTTGGATTAAGTCAGTTTTTGCACACATTGGCTAGCTATATTTGTACAAATCATTTACCCTTGTGAGATTTAGTAAGCTTTTCATTATTCCTTTAAAAAATGTACACCTTGAAAATGCAACATGAGTGTCAAAGGAACCTTCTGAAATTGGAAAGGCTAAAACTTGTTTTGATGGGTAAGGCATTCTGTTTATGGTACTATTCTGTTCAAAACACTCAAGGTCAGCAGAGAGGCCACAATTCTAGCAGAATTATAATTTCTATTTGAAATTACTTTTGTAATCATAGCCTTGCTTTATTGGTGATTGTAACAAATAGCAGCTTTCCCTTTTTAAAAATAATGTTCATCTTTGGTCTCTATATGATAAGCTGTGTCCAGACTGGTGGTTACTGAACATTTTCACTATTTTAATTTAGAAAATAGCATCATGCTGGCATTGTGTCAATACTCTAGTGTGTCACTGGCTTTTCCCCAAAGGTACACCTGAAGGACCCCAGTGTAAGCTAAGTGGCTTTGTGGAAGGAATGGAAATCCAGCAGACAAAACAATATTCTCCAGGAACCTGGCTGACTCCTTTGTGAGACCTCAGAGACTTTCAGAAATACTGGGAAAGACTTCCTTCCCAATATTGATAGTTAGTGGGGTTCTAATTCTGTCTAAACTTCCTAACCTGATCGTCACTGGAATTTAAATGGGTTTGTTTCAGAGTTCCCCTAAAATAAACCTCAAGTTTCCCTAAGGGTTCCATGTAGCTAGAAAAGTGAATGGAGTTCTCTTTCTACTCATGTAGCTCATGTTACTAGGTTGGATACTTCAGGTAATGTCTGTGGAGAATTTACCTAAAAATCTCTACTGAAGAAGACATTTCAGAGAGAATTATAGCATCAGTAATCAGTGCAATAAGGCTACCCATGGCCTGGATATCTTACTGTGTTTGAATTCCTGGTCTTTAAATCAAGACATTTTGTTTCTCATCCATTTGTGTTTTTGGTAAGTGATAAATTGGCCTTCAAGTCTTACAATTAACATAATTAGGAAATGATTTTTTGAAAAAGTGACTAAATTACATTGTACTATTTAAATTCAATCTAAAATTTTAACATCTATTTTTTGTCCAACAAAAATTAATTTGAATTACCAGAATTTTTCAACCTATAAATATCCTACATAACTTAAGTCTGGTATACTAGACTGATTTATACCTTAATATGAATTATTCTAATATTTTCAGATTGCCTAAGAATGATGTTCTATAACTATGTATGTTCCTTCCCACAAAACTGAAGTATTTAAGGAAAAGTCTGTATCTTATTTACCTTTGTCTCCTTGGTGTCTAGTAGAGTTCCTACCTATTTTTTTTAATTATATTGAAAGAATAGGACAGTTATTTAGAAAGGGAAATGGATTTTGAGTGGAGCTCATCTGCACTGTGGAACAAATTAAGGACAGGAATATCTATGTAAACATTGGATGCCTATCAAGGTTGAGGACAGGATGTGGTGAGGGAGACAGCAAGGAATAAAGCATATACTTTAACCCTTTGTAATTTTTCTGAAAGCTCTGAAAGTGGCAGACCTTTCATACTGTTAAAATTAGTTTCTTACTATTTTTATCAATTGCTGATACCTAATAGCATCACTGACTGAATGGACATGAATCTGAGCAAACTCCAGGAGACAGTGGAGGACACAGGAGCCTGATGTGCTACAGTCTGTGAGGTCAAAAAGAGTCAGATACAACTCAGCAACTGAACAACAATAAGCTCTTTCTAGCACATGGCAGAAGTGTTCACTTTTTCAAGGATGATCTCAGCAAGGAGGTCTTCTAGAGAGAAGTCTGTCCTCTGGTAAAACTCACAGAGACCAGCTAGAATGTTGCAAAAATCAATATTGGCAAGGATGCTGAAGCGGAATCAGCCTTGGAAACCTCCAGTATCTCCTACAACCACAAAGCTAGAACCTCAGTTCTTGACCACACCAGGGTAAGGACTGGTGTTCCCCCAGTCATGCAGTGTATAGACCCTTTGCACAAAGACTTAAGTTTCTTTCCTGAAGTCTTAATGTATGGATCCTTCAGATCTCTATGGACAATGAGGTAACCACACAACAGCCGCTGCCTCTTTCTGTGTTTCCCCAAGAAACTCTATCAACACTGTTCCGTGCTTGGTGTGTGTCCTGAATTGTCTTCTGCCTTTTTTGTTTAACAAAGATGAAGCTTGATATTGTGAGAATTTATGCACATGTTTTAACTAAATGCCAACCAGATGGCTCAAAGCTAAATCTACTCAATAAGGTGTAGGCAGTTAATAGTATGTTGTTTGAAAAATCTCCTTAAAAATCTCTTTTTTTTTCCCTTAAATTTGACAGTATTTCTAAGCAAAATTAAGTAGAAGTCAACTCGCATTTCAAATCAACAAATATTTAAATACCTGTTGTGTTTGAATTTGCTCTTTTCCTTGTATATCTCTTTACATTAACTACTTCAAATCAACAGCATAAAGAAAAAGACATTACTATATTTGCACACCTTTAATATTTGCTTTGAATTTATATGACCCTTTTTTTTCTGATGACTCTTTATAAAAATTCGGATTCAGGAATCTGGATTCATGAGTTTGGGATTTTAGCTGCAACCAGTACTAAGCCGATTTTAACAAGCTGCTATTACCAATCAAGCCTATGAGCCATGATTATACCCACTGAGGTTTTCTTCTTGATTTAATCAAAAGAATTGAAAGAAAATTGAAAAGTGAGTGGAAAAAAAAAGTGAAAATTTGGAAAGTGAGTGGGTAGTTGTCTGAAGCACTGTATGTCAAGAACCAAAGCCCTACTAATTGGTTGTTTTTTAATTCCTAAAACTTATTTTCTGAGGGAAAAAAATGGAAAAAGTTAAGTAAAATGTTGGCATTTTTACTACAAATTACATATCCTGGTAGTAAAATCCCATTATTTATTGGTTGTTACATATTAATATCATCCTATACTGACCACACAGTTTAAAGTAAAATTACACATGCTCAGTGTTGCCTTTATGTAGTTGTGACAATAACAGGGAGTGACACATTACCTAGCCTGTGTCATGGCCCATCTTGATTGGGGAAAGGGCCTCATTTAAATTATAGTTAATATAATTTAAATTAATCACTTTTTAGGAGTCATTATTTATTCAGCTTTAATAACTTACTCATGAACATTTTAATAATTTAAGTAGCAAAGTATATGGGAAAAGATCAAATAATCCCATGGTTCCCACTTCTAGTTACTTAATATTTAGGTGAGTCTAAGCAGATGTATTTTTAAATTTAAATAAATATTACCCAATTACTTTCTTTTGAAAGTTGAAGGGATTGCCTAGAGATCTGAGATTCTGCAAATGCAAATAGAAGGCTTAAAATCACGGGAATTTAAGTAATAAATGGGACTTGAATAGACTCCAACAGAGAGTGAGTTTCCTGAAAAGTATCATGTAAGTTGATTGGGGCCCCTTTACCACTCACATAGCTGCTATTACCAGACTGGATGCATGGAAGAATAAATGGGCAGAAGGTGAATTTTAAAGATAAAGATGACTATTGGTATATCTCTTTCCCAGTTTGAAACAAGTGCAAGTTTTTTGGTCAGTAACTGTGACCAAGTGCTCAGGCTTCCCCAGTTGTGCAGTATAAAGAATCCATCTGCCAATGCAGGTGATGCAAAAGATGCAGTTTTGATCCCTGAGTCAAGAAGATCCCCTGGCAAAGGAAGTGGCAACACAGTCTTCTTTCCTGGAAGTCTGGCCAGCTACAGTCCATGGGGTCACAAAGAGTCAGACATGACTAAGCAACTGAGAACACACAAAAACAGCTGATTTCAACACACATGTGCCAGAACTGAAAGTTATCAAACATCTGATAAACAACAAAAATGGTAGTCTCACGTTGTCATCCTTACCTCCTTGAAGATTAGTAGTTTTAAGCCTCTGTATTTTATTTCCACATTAATCATTTGAAAAGTTCCTCTTTCTGACATGCTTATTTCACACCCTTTGCCATTTTTTCATTGTAATATTTGCCTTTTTCTTTTAAATATGGAAGGATATTCAGAAATATTAGACCTTTTATTGCCATTTATGCTGCAGATGTCTTCTTTTGTGAAGAATAATATAAGTATATTTATATAGTCAAAATAAAACTGAAACATATGAAATATGGGTATACTAGGACACTGTATCCTGGTATAACTTGTTTTTTCCTTCTAAACCATGGCATTGTTCTTCACACATCAACAAATATGTCATTCTCATTCCTTAGGTTTTTATTTTGTAGTGGAGGTTAAATTATTTTTAGAAATAACGTTGTACAAAACACTTTATTTAGAGGCTACAAACAAATTCTGTATATTCTCATTCATGGAGGCCAGATGTAGCAATTTTTAATTGATTAATTTTAATCTACCTAGAACACAGAAAATAAATATTTGGGGAATCCCTTTGAAGCCATTCATTCTTGTGTTCTCAGTCTATGTCTCCCTCTTTTTCCTTCAATATGTATGTGTCTGTTTGTGTGCATATGTGTGTATTATCTTTCCCTGTACTGTTCAATCATTCCAGTAACAATTTAATATTTTTAAAAAATCACTTACCTTGTGATGTACTAAAGATAATTTTAAGACAATACTGCTGGTTGACTGATGCTTTAATATTCAGAGAGTAGCAAGGTGATAAATTTTACTGCTCTATATCTTAGAGCCAGTGTCCATGTATTCAAAATTATAAAACAATAAAATATCTTAATACAAATTCATAAAAGTTATACTGTACATTAGTAATGTCTCTCAAGGTTGTTATCTGGAATGTGTGTTGTTATCTGGAATGTGTGTTGGAATGTATGGAATGTATGTTGTTATCTTGTATGTCTGTAGTGCATCTTATCATACTATTAAATATTCAGGAATTATTTTCAGAGACACTGAAATGCCTGTACTATTATCACACTTCACATTTTAACACACACCAAGGTATATGTTCATCTTCATAGTCAACAGATAACTTTGAGTTATATTTTTATTATTGCTAAAATGTACTGCTTCACTGAAGAGAGTTTTGGTAATATGTGTGTATTAGTCCTATTTTGCAATCTCATTAAGAATAGAAACTGCTCTTTCTTAAGTCCAAATATGCTATGCAATATCTTTGTGTAGTGCACAGGGCAAACACTGGATAAATACTTCCTAAATCTTGAGTTGTTCAAGCTGTGAAAGCAATTCTCACAGACAAATTCCAAAATGTTTAAAGTAATGGCAGCATCATTGGAAAAAACACAAAAATTTTAAACTGATTTTTGACATGGGCAGCATTCATTTGAATGTATAAATCCTGGCATGTTTTTTGGAACCAGAAAGAAGTTTCATTACTCTGACATAGATTTGGCAAAAGTGAAAGTTGCTCAGTTGTGTCCGACTCTTTGTGACCCCAAGTCCATGGGATTCTCCAGGCCAGAAAACTGGAGTGGGTAGGCGTTCCCTTCTCCAGGGGATCTTCCCAACCCAGGGATTGAACCCAGGTCTCCCACACTGCAGGCAGATTCTTTACGAGCTGATGCATCATTTTGGCAAAAATCACCACAGTTCAGTTCAGTAGCTCAGTCATGTCCAACTCAGTGGTGTCTGACTCTTTGTGACCCCATGGACTGCAGCATGCCAGGCTTTCCTGTCCATCACCAACTCCTGAAACTTGCTTAAACTCATGTCTATCGAGTTGATGATGCCATCCAACCATCACATCCTCTGTTATCAACTTCTCCTCCTACCTTCAATCTTTCCCAGAATCAGGGTCCTTTCCAATGAGTCAGTTCTTTCCATCAGGTGGCCAAAGTATTGGAGTTTCAGCTTCAGCATCAGTCCTGCCAGTGAATATTCAGGACTGAAATCTGTTAAGATTGACTGATTGGATCTCCTTGCAGTCCAAGGGACTCTCAAGAGTCTTCTCCAATGTCACAGTTAAAAAGCATCAATTCTCTAGCGCTCAGCCTTCTTCATAGTCCAACTCTCATATCCATACATGACTACTGAAAAAAGCATAGCTTTGACTAGATGGACTTTTTTCAGCAAAGTAATGTCTCTGTTCTTTAATATGCTATCTAGGTTGGTCATAGCTTTTCTTCCAAGGAGCAAGTGTCTTTTAATTTTATGGCTACAGTCACCATCTGCAGTGATTTTGGAGCCCAAGGAAATAAAGTCGGTCACCATTTCCGTTGTTTCCCCATCTGTTTTCCATGAAGTGATGAGACAGGATGCCATGATCTTAATTTTTTGAATGTTGAGTTTTAAGCCAGCTTTTTCACTCTCCTCTTTCACATTTATCAAGAGGCTGTTTAGCTCCTAATCACTTTCTGCCATAAGAGTGGTGTCATCTGTGTATCTGAGGCTATTGATATTTTTCCAGGCAATCTTGATTCCAGCTTGTGCTTCATCCAGCACGGCATATAGCATGATGTATTCTGCATATATGAAAGTGAAAGAAGAGAGCGAAAAAGTTGGCTTAAAGCTCAACATTCAGAAAACTAAGATCATGGCATCTGGTCCCATCACTTCATGGGAAATAAATGGGGAGACAATGGAAACAGTGTCAGACTTTGTTTTTTTGGTCTCCAAAATCACTGCAGATGGTGATTGCAGCCATGAAATTAAAAGACACTTACTCCTTGGAAGGAAAGTTATGACGAACCTAGGCAGCATATTAAAAAGCAGAGACATAACTTTGCCAACAAAGGTCCATCTGGTCAAGGCTATGGTTTTTCCAGTGGTCATGTATGGATGTGAGAGTTGGACTGTGAAGAAGCTGAGGGCCGAAAAATTGATGCTTTTGAACTGTAGTGTTGGAGAAGACTCTTGAGAGTCCCTTGGACTGAAAGGAGATCCAACCAGTCCATCCTAAAGGAAATCAGGCCTGGGTGTTCATTGGAAGGACTGATGCTGAAGCTGAAACTCCAATACTTTGCCCACCTGATGTGACGAGCTGACTCATTGGAAAAGACCCTGATGCTGGGAGGGATTGGGGGCAGGAGGAGAAGGGGATGACAGAGGATGAGATGGCTGGATGGCACCACCGAGTCGTTGGGCATGAGTTTGAGTAAACTCCAGGAGTTTGTGATGGACAGGGAGGCCTGGCGTGCTGTGATTCATGGGGTTGCAATGAGTTGGACATGACTGAGAGACTGAACTGAACTGAACTGAACTCTGCATATAAGTTAAATAAGCAGGGTGACCATATACAGCCTTAATGTACTCCTTGCCCAATTTGGAACCAGTCTGTGGCTCTGACCATGAACTCCTTATTGTCAAATTCAGACTTAAATTTAAAAAGTAGGGAAAACCACTAGACAATTCAGATATGACCTAAATCAAATCCCTTATGATTATACAGTGGAAGTGACAAATAGATTCAAGGGATTAGATCTGATAGACAGAATGCCTGAAGAACTATGGACAAAGGTTTATAACATTGTATAGGAGGCAGTGATCAAGACCATCCCCGAGAAAAAGAAATGGATAAAAGCAAAATAGTTGCTTGAGGAGGTCTTACAAATAGCTGAGAAGCAAAAGGCAAAGGAGAAAAGGAAAGATACGCCCCATTTGAATGCAGAGTTCCAAATAATTAAGGAGAGCGAAGAAGGCCTTCATCAGTGATCAGTGCAAAGAAACAGAGGAAAACAATAGAATGGGAAAGACTAGAGATCTCTTTAAGAAAATTAGAGATACCAAGGGAACATTTCATGCAAAGATGGGCACAATAAAGGACAGAAATAGTATGAACCTAACAGAAGCAGAAGATATTAGGAAGAGGTGGCAAAAATATGCAGAACTATACAAAAAAAGATCATCATGACCCAGATATTCGTGATGGTGTGATCAATTCACCTAGATCCAGACATCTTGGAATGTGACGTCAAATGGGCCTTAGGAAGCATCACTATGAACAAAGCTAGTGGAGGTGATGCAATTCCAGTTACGCTATTTCAAATCCTAAAAGATGATGCTGTGAAAGTGTTGCACTCAATATGTCAGCAAATTTGGAAAACCCAGCAGTAGTCACAGAAGTGGAAAAGGTCAGTTTTTATTCCAATCTTAAAGAAGGGCGATGCCAAAGAATGTTCAAACCACCACACAATTGCACTCATCTCACACGCTAGCAAAGTAATGCTCAAAATTCTCCAAGCCAGCCTTCAACAGTATGTGAACTGAGAACTTGCAGATATTCAAGCTGGATTTAGAAAAGGCAGAGGAAACAGAGATCAAATTTCCAACATCTGTTGGATCATAGAAAAAGCAAGAGAATTCCAGAGAAACATCTACTTCTGCTTTATTGATCATGCCAAAGCCTTTGACCGTGTAGATCACAGCAAACTGGAAAATTCTTATAGAAATGGGAATACCAGACCATCTTACCTGCCTCCTGAGAAATATGTATGCAGGTCAAGAAGCAACAGTTACAACTGGACATGGAACAATGGACTGGTTCCAAAATCTCGACATAAGGAGTTCAATTCAGAGGATGAGTCATGGGAGTCATAGGGAGGGATACAATAACATTCCAATCCAAGCAAATATCATTGAGTCAGAATTTTAATAGTATTCAGGAAGTATGATATTGTCTAGCGTCTGAAATAAAAAGACTTAGAAGAACTAAAAATAGTGTCTGACCAAGAACTCTGGGGAGATTCAACTGCCATTAAGAATAGCACAGAGGCTTAAAAACTAAAGAAAACACCCAGGCACATAGCTAGAGGTGTTAAAAAATTATTATTCTTAGCCTATAGATTTATTTAAAATTAATTCCCTAAATACAGAGTTACTGTAAGTAACTTTAATCCAAGACTTCCCATAGTGGTCAACCAAGACTGTGGTTAACATTTTCTGCTGAGGTCAGGATCAGCTTAGGAACTGAGCGCATAGCATACAGCCTTCCTGGTGATCTCAGCTAAGCTGGTCTAGACCACAGAGCTGTCCAACAGAAAGTCCTGTGTTGATGGAAATGCTCTAATTCACTACCCAATATGAGACTCATTGGCCATAGATGACTATTGAGCAGTTGAAATATGGTATGGTTGAGGAAGTGAATACTTAACATTATTTAATTATATTTCATTTGAATGTGTCTAAAGACTACCTCATTAAACAGTACAGGTCCACAGCAAGGAGTCAGCAAATTGTCTCCCATAGGCCAAATCTGACCCACCACCCAATTTTCTAAATAAAATATTATTTTGCTTTATTTACATGTGTACTCATTTGTTTACATATGATCTGTGCTCCTTAACATGACATCAAGGCTGAGTAGTTGTGACTGAGACCATAGGACCTGCAGAATCTAAAATATGCATTATTTGGCCATTTAAAGAAATGTTTGTCAACCTGTTATTTAGAGAAAGTCAGATTCTTAATTTGGCTCACCACATTGATGAGTTGTATATGGTCCAATCAAGGCAGGAATAAAGAGTTAACAGGCATTTGGAAACTATCCAAACTTTATCTGTTGTTATAAATGTTAATCTTGAATTTTAATTGTAGCTGTATGTTTAGGCTAGAAGAAAGTGAAGATTCTTAAAGGCAAGAATGATGTAGGACTGCAAAGGCAAAGGTAGCATAACTAGTCTTATTCAGCCTTGCATATTTCATAGTATTTAATACAGTGCTAGAAGAATGTGTAACAGTGGTGATATGCTATTGCATTCAATTTAATCAAATTGAAGAGTTGTATGTTTTGTTCCAGAAAGACTAGACCCAAACTAGGTAGCAAATATGTTTAAAATGATGTTTTACCTTGAGTATATGTGGTTTTTTATGCATCTCTCTCAAAATACAATCTTTGCTTTTCAAAGTCACTGAAACTGCAGTTTAAATAAGAAGTAAATTTTTAGTTTATCATGCTTATTATATTTGTAAGTTGCAAATGTGAATTATATTCATTAGTTGATTTTGACCTATAATTTTACTAACAAGTCAGGGTCTTTGAAAAGAGAGTCTTCTCTTTATAAAGAACTTGAGTTTACTCTCTAAAGTTATGGAGGGAAAACTCTTTCACATTAAAGTGGTAGAGATGACCTGCATAATTAGAATGTTTTCAAGTGCAATATCCATGAGAGGGTAAAGAAGGGACCACCTCCTTAAGAACAGAACCAGGAAATTCAGTCCTGGTGACCTGTCCAGTGTAAGGGATTGCCATCAAATTATTCACACACCCATTGCACACACTGTTCCTTCAGTAGACACAGAAATATTTAAGTGATGCTGGAGATCAAGAACCTAAATGCAGTAGCTAGAAAGAGAAAAATAATCCTTCATTCTGTTAATTAGAAAACAAATGTTAACAGGTGAAGGGCTGA